>NW_020954562.1:25051176-25054364 GCF_900497805.2 Vombatus ursinus | reverse complement strand
TGTGTGTGTGTGTGTGTGTGTGTGTGTGTGTGTGTGTGTGTATGTGTGATTACTTGATAATCTCTAAATAAAACTTGGAAGCTAAAATGTTAGGAAATGCTATCCATTGATGATCAATTAGAAATGTGCCCAAAAAATCTTCAAAATTAATGTCAATGACAAACTATTAAGTTTACAGTGATTTTGGTTTATAGACTTCTGAAGAACATGCCTATAGTAAAAAATGAACAATTTACTAGTTAATTATCTTTCTCCTCCAGCCTTGGGGCACTTAATAGCTATGACCTGGGCAAGTTAATTAACTTCTGTCTGCCTCAGTTTCCTCAAATGTAAATGGTAAATAATAATAGTACCTACCTCCCACGGTTGTTGTGAGGATAAAATGAAATAATATTTATAAAGCACTTAGCACAGTGTAAATGCTTGTTTCCTTCCTCTATTCTCTCCTAGTTGACTCTGCAATTTTTTTGTTGTTTTTGTTGTTTACTGCTGCTTCCTTCAAGCAACCTGATCACATTTGCATTGTTAACCAAATCTTCAAGTAATCTTTCCAAAGGGGGAAGGTAGTTAAATCTTACAAATAAATGCTTCATAACTCCAAAGCTACTGCCTTTGGATTGATTTTTGGCCTCATCTTTCAAACCAATGATAATGCATTTTAAAAATAATATTTGATATCTCTTCCAATTCTGAAAGTGTCTACTCTAAAAATGCAGTTAAAAAAAGTAAAGATCTGCTATTAATCATGTGTCAGGTCTACAGGAATATTTTCATTTTATTTTAAAGAACTTGATATTTCTAAATAAATATGAAGAAGGAATTTACCAAGGACAGCTATGGTACATTTTTTTCCCCATCTGAATAAGACTGGATAATAGACTTGTCTTATGATAGCACCCTGGAGGAAATGTTTGAACTTGAAAAATCTTATTATGTTTGGGCTATGGGTGAATAAAAAGTTCTGGCTTATCAAACAAAGCAATATCAATTTTACAGTTATTCATAACATTTGTGAGAAAGGGGTTTTCTGCCGTAATTGTTTTGTTGAATTATACAATCAATCTATTTTAAAGATGGAACTTCAGTCCTGGCCTTCCTGATGATGACTGAGATTAATTCTCTTTCCATTACGCAACACTGGCTATAACTACAGTTTTAAAAAATATTCCTCTCAATTAGTATTATGAAAATTATATACATCATCAATTACATCATCAATAATACCATGTTTTGAAAAAGCTTTTGCTTAAAAAAGTAAACTAATCCATCAAATTAATAACATTATTAGTATAGTTATTATTTTCTTTTATAAATACCACTATTATAAAATATTTGTATCAATAAATATTTAAGTTAAATGTTATTATTTATTTAATGTTATTACTTTACATATTAAATATATCATTTATTAAACATGTTGTCACTTAACATTTATTGTGTTAAATATGTTATTTTAGTGTTTATGTATTTAAGTTTTGGGGGAAGTGCCAAAATTATAATAAATTCATTTTAGAGTTTTTAATTTTTGGTCTGGACCTGAAATTTCTCTGGTGTAGGGCAGGGGTGGGGAACCTGTAGCTTCGAGACCACATGTGGCCTTCTAAGTCCTCAAGTGCAGTCATATGTGACCTCGAGGCCTCAGGTTCCCTACCCCTGGTATAGAGAATAACCAGTGAGGAAACTCCCTCTACCAATGATGATTAGATACTGCTTGGAAATTTCTGGTCTTAAAGAGTTAAGGAGCACTGAGAGATAAAGCTGTTCAAAAGGAATCCCCCTAAAATATGTCAGAGATAGAACTGAACCCAGGTAATTTCTGACTCCCAAGAAAAATTTCTATCCACTCTGCTACCCCTCCACCCAATTTGAATAACATGAGTTAAGAAAATTATTTGCATAGACTGTTTTATGAAGAATATGTGGGAGTGTGTGTGTGTCACTTTTTTTTTGGTCAGGGAATCAACCCTAAAAAAGTTTGGAAAATGCTATGTAAAGTGTTTTATGTACTTTTAAGCTCTATATAAATATCACATATTATTATTAGATGTTCAGGAAATCAATCTTAAATGAGAAAGAATATTTAATTTGCTTCTGTCCTTAGTTACCCCACAATCAGATACTATTTGACATATGGTTTTGATGAAATTTTAAAATTATGTTCATCTATTTGTGAACAGTGAATGCACAAAACTCTCCTTCCTGGTTCTGACCAACCATATATGCCAGCTCAATGCTTGGGTGGTATGGGGATGATGAACTCCTTGGCTCTTTCCAAACATGGGGTGACTAAGGGCCAAAAGGACTTTATTCTTAATAAAAAAAAGAGAAGGCAACTTCTAGTTCTCTTTTCTTTGACTCTCTCCTGTAACAATACTTGATTAGATTTTCCTGGATTGGTGGGGAAAGAGTGCTACTTCTTTTCCTATACCTTCTCTCACTTAGCAGCTAGAACAGGTGAATTCAACTAGGTAAGCTTGAAGTTAGAGCCCTGGTTATGCTTTTATCTTTGAGTTTCATTTTCTGTGTAGGTGAGCACTAGTTTCAAGATAAATGAGGTAACCTTATGAATTCAGTAAATTCAAAGATCCTGGTTCCTCAGTCAGCACTGGCTGCACTGTGGAAGGAATCCTGGGCAATGGTTCTAGCTTCCTTGGAGAAGAAGATGACTGTCAGGAGGAGAGCATGACCTCTTGCCAGAAGACAAGCGTTGTAGTCCAGGTTCAATGGACTACTCAGAGAACCTCAGGATACAGATACACAATCCCTTTAATTATGTAGTTAATATGCGTCCACAGGTGTCTGTTTAGATGTAGCTCAAAGGGAGGCAAGGATATTCATCTCTAGAATCTCCTCTTCCTACCTTTGTCTAAGTAGGAAACGTGGGTGGCAGATGGGGCTGCTTCTTTGCTCTCCTTACATAGAGGACTGCAGGCTAGAGTTATATCTATCCACTCCTCTAAATATTGTTAGTCTTGAAGGGAAAATTAAGTTTCAAGCCACTTATTTTTTATCCCTTTAACAGGGAAGAATTGCCTCAAGCTATATATACAAGGTTTGACTCCCCACCAAATGTCATAAAAACAACATATAGGGAATAATAGATGAGAATATACCCAGTGTGAATGAACTCTCCCATTGAGGGAGAGAGAGAGAGAGAGAGAGAGAGAGAGAGAGAGAGAGAGAGAGAG
>NW_020954562.1:25037667-25051166 GCF_900497805.2 Vombatus ursinus | reverse complement strand
GAGAGAGAGAGAGAGAGAGAGAGAGAGAGAGAGAGAGAGAGAGAGAGAGAGAGAGAGAAATATTATAATATTACCCAAAGAGAAACTCCCTGAAGTCTCTTGTGTGGTAAGCTGGTGAGAGGGACATGATGAAGATGCTGGGTCCTCTTTATGAAAAATAATTTTATTTCCTAGAGTGAATCTGCTTCTTAGGAATTGCACAATTAATTGGATGTCCAATGCAATACATAATCCACTCATCCCCCTTTCTATTATTAGATCAAATTACAGTAACAGATTTTAGGGCGTAGGAGAAGCAATTGCAAAAAATATTTGCTTGACCTTTCAGAAATCAATGCTGAAATTTAGGGCTAGAAAAGAAAACTTCCCCAAACTTAGTTCACTGTGATGACCCAGCCAGAATCAAGTCTCATTCTTTCTGATCTTCCCAATACCTTCCTGTGATATGCCAAGCCTATACTGAATTGAATGACATTTAAAATCAGGATCTAGCTTAAACTCAGAGAGTACCCTTTCCCAGGGCAGCTGTCAGATAAGAGTAAATCCCACATATTCCCTCCTGCTCCAAAACCTTGAAGCCTTGAGGATATGCCAGAGCTTCCTAAGCAAAGACTCTTTTGAACTTATGTACAGTGATGCCCTAAGATTGCCAGTAGTTTCTCTATCCTCTTCTCTCTGAGTTTTGGCCAAATTGACTATATGGTCCTTCGAGATTATGAAGTGTTCAGTTTTTCTGTTTCTTAAGAACTTTAAACATTCAGGTATAGGTTCATTTTGATTTTTCCTTCCATTATTTATATGAGACACAATTTTCTTTTTATTACAACTATTTTTACATATTCTAATCTAGGTCAATAATATTTCACAATAAATTGAAATTCAAACCAGAAATGTGAATATAAATGAAGTGCCAAATTCAGTGATATGAGATAGTCAATAACATGCCATATGTATTTACTGGCTAAATTCTCTCACTTCACTCTTTCCCCTTAAACATTTCTCTTTAAGAAAAGGGATGTCCATTACCTGGTTTGAAAACCTCTTGATAAAGAAAATCAACCTAAAGCTCCTTTAAAATTCAATGACATTCCTGGCCTTTGCCACATCTCAAATATTCAAAGAGTCAATTAGAATCACAACTATTCACAAGTTTGAATTACTTGTTGAGGCATGACTACTTTGTCCAAGCCTTATCCATGGAAGGTTTGACCAACTTTTGTGACTAAATTTCTTTACAGCCTCTGGAGGGAGTCTGAGTTCTTCTCAGTTGCAGAGGAATTTTGGGGAATTTCCTCTTCTGTCTTCACTGAAGGGTGAAGTCCCTGGCACTAATACTGAAACTCCTCTTGACCTGGCTATCATCAAGAATCTGTTGCAATTTTTCATCTTCAAATCAACCCTCCAAGCTTTGAATCAGAGCTTTAATTTCTTCTGCTGTCTCAGGACAAAGGTTCATTAAACAGGCCAACTCTAACTTACGGAACTTTTTCTGGAGCAACAGACTCAGACCACTAGCAATGGTTTCCCTGTCTTTAAAATGACTAAAATGTGTAGTGCAATTTAAAATTTTCATGAAAATCTCTCAAAGTTCTTGTTCATCCTCTGCACTTTCATTCTGTTGCTTTTGATGCTCTAGAAGCATGTGGACTTTAGTATTTAGAAGAATTTCTACTGTTTCAAAATTTTGGGGGAAGATGAGCTACAAGGATTCTTGCTCCACAATGCTGGACCAAGGATTGCTGCCTCTGGCCACCACCACACTTCAGCCCCATGCCAAAAGCTGGGTCTTCTTTATAGAGACTTTCTTCCTAGAGTCTCTCTCCCTTTTGAAACTTCTTTCTGAATAGATCTGAAATAGAATCTTCTTTCTTGAAGCTGGAAGCTAGAAAACTCAAGATTTTTCTTCTCCCAAGTCTCACCAACTCTTCCCTTAGAGCAGATACAAAACATTGAGCAATGAGAACAGTTTTATGCAAATTATTGAAGATTTGTGTGCTTCTTACACTGTGGGTCCCAACTCCATATGGGGTCACTTAACTGAATGTGGGAGTTGCAGAAAAACTTGGCAATAGTTAAAGGTTTCTGAACATGCAACAACCAAAAATTAATGCAAAATCAAACATGTAATGAATCTGAGATGTTTCTGGCAGCACTTGCCCATGTTGCATCCCTCAAATTCACTGCAGCTTTGGTTCTGAATGCACAGCTTTGCACTGCTCATGCCGTCAGGCCATGCAACACCAAGGAAAGCTGCTAGAAACACCTCAGCTCAGATTTGAGACCATCATATATGTTATGAATTGTAGTGTTTTTACTGTATAAATAAAATTGTTAAATGAATTTTGGCTTGGGATTAGGACAGAATTTCCAACAATTTCTGAAATGGACCTAAATATACTTCTACCATTTTGTACTCCATATTTATGTGAAGTGGGATTCTCAGCAATGACAATTATAAAATAATGTCAATCAATTCTGAAAAACATTTAAGATAGAGTATTTAGGATACTCTGCATCCTTCAGTATCAAATATTCTGCCAATATTTAATTCTTTATGTAAAAATAAACAAGCACATTTATTTTATTAGTATGCAAATTTGCTTTCATCTTTAATAAATAGTAAAATTATATGTACACCAAAGAATGTTTTAAAATAAATTTCTTTATGATTTATTATCAATAAATGGTTGACTTGTATACCTATTTTATATACCTATATACTTGGGGTTGTGTAAGAATTTCTCAGGCAAAAAGAGGTCATGAATGGAAAAAGTTTAAGAAACCCTGATTTAGATTACAATAAAACCACCTAGCAGCCCCCAGAAAAAATAAAAAGACAATTTCCAAGATTCTGACCCTTTCTCATTAGGTACTGGCTTCCTCCAGGACTGAATCTGGTCTAGTGACCACCTGGGTGACTCCACAGCAAAAATGACCTCCCTTTAGGGCCAGGAACATTGGACCAGTCTCTCGAGACCAGAAGCCATTCTTTTTTTGTTGTTCAGTTGTTTTCAGTTGTGTTTGACTCTTCACGACCTCATTTGGAATTTTCTTAGCAAAGATACTAGAGCGGTTTGCCATTTTCTTCCCCTTCTCCATGACTGTTAGATATGCATGTAAATGTCACCTGCCTTTTTCCTCTCACATCCATGTTTTAATCTAGGGGGCTGGAGTGAAGAGAATACTAAGATAAGAGTTAATGTATCCCAGAAGAAAATCTAGTATTTCATCTTTATTTTAGCTTTTATGTTTCTTGTAGAATGTAAGTACTTTGAGGGCAAGGACTACTTTAGTTTTTGTCATTGCATCACAGAGTAGGTTTTAAATTATTACTTGTTGATTGATGATATGCGTATTTTATTATTCATTGACTGAATGTGTATTTTAAAGCATTTTTTAAAACATCAGATTAGATTATATACTCTTTCCTGCTGGCTATAAATTCACCGAGAATACTATCAGTGTGCCTTTTGTATTGGAAAACATGGTCATAGTTGGTGCAGAATAAATGTTTGATAAATTGGATAATGTGTGTAGGTAGGCTTCAGGTGGTATTTATTTGGAAAAGCAGATCAATTTTTCTTGTTTGAAATTGCATATTGCACATTTCAAGAATGCATATTTTATTTACAATACAATAAAGGAAAATCATCTCATTTCTATGAAAGACATTTCTATCTATGCTATGTCTAATTCTCAAACATACCTTCCCCTTTCTCTTTGGGTTCAAGATTTTTATTTAGACATGGAAAGAAATATTTGAGCCTACAGAATACAGAAAGCTTAACAACCGATTTTATTTAATCTTTGCAACTGCTAGAGAGGTTATAGAATAAATTAGGTTCCTGAAGTCATGAGCATATCATTTAAATATCTTCAACTATCTTTTGAAATTTTCCAGGTATCCATAAACTAGGAGAATAAAATTTGTCAATCATTCTTAAATCAGAAAAAAATATCAAGCCAAGTGTAAATTACATGTAACTTTCCTGTCAAGCTTAATTAAAGCTATTAGATTCAAATAAAAGTCTTTTGTCATGGCAATTAAGGTGACACACGGAAATATGCAATAGCCTTTCTATTCATAATAAATTCCTATAATTAAACTGAGTGGAAGGGTACAAACTCATCCCAAATATAATGAATTTTATTTTCAAAGAAAAACACAACATTTGAATTTGGAAAACAGATTGGAAATTTTTAAATGCTCTCTCCTAGTTTTAATTCTATTAATTTCTGTCCTTAAAGTAGTTATATCATAATATTATAGATTTGGAGCTACAAGAGACAATTGAGTCAGTTAGGCCAATCTTGTCATGAGGAAACTGAGGCCAATGGAAGTTGTGCCTTGTATAAAATAACATAATGAATAAGTGGCAGGATTCACAAGCTCATTTTCGGCTGAGGGAATAAGCAACGCCTTCATGGAGGAAGTGGTACCTGAATTTTGCTTTGATGTAATAGAAATATTTCAGCAAGAATAGGTGAGTAAGGAGTCTTTCTAGTCCATTTGATCCAAAATATAGAGCTTCTCAATCTGCACAGCAAGCGATATGGACAGAAAAGTATGTTGGAATCACATTGTAGGAGAATTTAAATGACTACTCCTCACATTAGGCTGTGCTCATTTAGGGGGCTCAGTGGATAGAACATGGGACTTGGAGTCAGGAAGACCAAGTTTGAATTCCACCTCTTCATACTTAATGAGTGACCTTGTCCAAATCACTTATCCTCTGTCTGCCTCAGTTTCCTCACCTGAAAATTGCAATAATGGTAATGCCTACCTTTCAGGGTTGTTGTGAAGATCTTGAAATACTATGTAAGTGCTAGTTATTGTTACTTTTACTCCTTGTGGGAGGATTATTTTCATTTATTATGTATCTGGGCTTGTTTTGGACACATTCAGGACAAGATTTCTACTCTCCTCTTTATCTCCCCCCAGCCTCCTAGAGCACTGATATTGAGAACCTATGATGAGTAGCCCTGTCATAAGAAATGACAGGAAAGGGCCAGCTAGGTGACACAGTGGATAGAGCTCTGACCTTGGCATCAGGAGGACTTGAGTTCAAATCCGGTCTCAGACGCTTGACACTTACTAGCTGTGTGACCATGGGCAAGTCGTTTAATTCCGATTGCCAAAACAAAAAATAGAAAAAAAAAAAAAGAAAAAGAAATGACAGGGAATCTGGTGAGGCCAAATGATAGTGATTTCTTATATGCAGTATATCATCCTGGCACATTCTGTATATCACTATTCATATTTATCAGTGTTCCATTAGTACTTGATGAGTGAATTGGATTTACTTACAATATATATTTTTATTTCTAAGGAAAAATATTAAAATGCAACTGACTCAAATCTACCTTGCAATTAGAGACATTTTTATAAGTTTTTTAAGATAAGGATTGATTAGATAATTCTAAAAAAAAAGATGAGAAGCAGCATCGTGTTATGGGGTAGGACACTAGTCTTGGAGTTTGGCAGATTCATATAATTTCTGAGACAAGCATTTTCTATGTGAACATGGTCAAGTCACTTAATCTCTTAGAGTCTCAAATTCCTCATCTGTAAAATAGAGACAATAATACTTGAAATTACCTGCCTTACAGGGTTGCTATAGCCAGTAAATATGCTATTATTACAAAATGTGAAATCATAAAGTCTCCCTTTTCTACCTCAAACTGATCAAACTTCTTATCCCTTAGAGTCCTCTAAAATGAGATATGAGATCAAAGATTTAGAGCTGAGAAATCATGTGGTTCAACCACTTTATTGTGTAGATGAGAAAACTGAGACTCATGAGGTTAAGTGACTTGCCCAAGGTCATACAGTTAGCACATGTCATCGGTAAGATCTCAATTCATATGCTTTGACTTCAGAGCAGTATTCTTTCAACTATATCATACTCCTTTTGTATAAGTTTTGCAATGAGGACAGATTGCTAAATTAATGGCTTTAAGAAATCATTGTGTGCCTCAAAAATTGTCTGGTTTGTCCTGAGAGAAACCCAAGAATTTTAATAGGGAATGAGGTAGGATAATCAGCCAATCAGAAGGGAATTCTATACTGCCGCTGATGATTTTCTATATAATCTTGGGGGTAGTTTCAGTTTCTACAGTCTTTAAAGTCTGATATCTTTTCTTCAAATGACATGATTAAATAGCAAAAACATCTGTAAAAAATTGTGATGTGACTAAATAACTTTTATTGAAAATATTAATTGTAATCTGTTAAGGATGGAATACATAGTATTTTTTGGAGTGAGGCAATTGGGGTTAAGTGACTTGCCCAGGGTCACACAGCTAGTAGGTGTCAAGTGTCCGAGGCCCAATTTGAACTCAGGTCCTCCTGACTCCAATGATGGAGCTCCATCCACTGTGCCACCTTGCTGCCCCCTGAATACATAGTATTGCAGCTTACCATTCTTGTTTTCTTATTCTTGTTCCTGTTGTCCCTCTCCTACAGTATTCTAGGGGTTTGTGATGCCTGGAAGATAATTTGCTATCATCACCCTAAACCCTTGCCAACTTAAGTGAAACATGGTAATTATAGCCAAGCAACCTGTGTAGAGTCGGCCTGAGAGATGTGAATGAAAACAAGGTTTATAGTCTGTCAATTTCCCCATGTACCATGCCTAAGGAAAGATAACATTTGTAATGAATGGGATTTATATCTTGCCTGATAAGTTTTTCCTTTCCTAATACAGAAAACATAAAATTGATAATATTTTGACAATGCTATCCTGAAGATTGAAGGGTAGCTAGATGGCACAGTGCATAAAGTGCTGGGCCTGGAGTCAGGAAGATTCATCTTGGTGAGATCAAATTTGGCCTCAGACATTTACTAACTGTGTGACCCTGGGCAAGTCACTTAGCCCTGTTTACCTCAGTTTCTTCATTGGTCAAATGAGCTGGAGAAGAAAATGGCAAAACCACTCCAGTGTCTTTGCCAAGAAAACCCCAAATGTGGCCATGAAAAGTTGAATATAACTGAAAACAACTCAACAACAACAAAAATTGACGGCCATGATTTATTTTTGTTCCAAAATTCACCTTACCTCATCCCATTTTTTTTCCTTTTGTGAAAACTCAAACTAATAGATTAAAATTATGCCTGGATTTTGTCTTGACTTTTTAGTTCATGGAAGTCTAACACCACGACTCAAATAAGTGAAGAATTAGTACAGTGAGGAGAATTTGAAACAAATGGTGTGAAACTTGTGAAAAAATCTGAGTCGTTAAATGTGGCATGATTTCTTTTTCTTTTTTTTTAAATTACAGTATTAGAGTAAGTATAATTATTAACAAGTCATGATTAAATATGTCATAGTATTACACATATCAAATACTGCCTGCTATGTACTAGAAAAGACTGAGTGACTAGAAATTAGGAGATATGGATTATAGAAATCATAGTTATGTAAGCTTTTTGAAGGAAAGATCTATCTTTAATTTTATCATCATGTCCTTAGCACCTAGAAATGTTTACTAAATGTTCATTTGAATAGTCTCGACCCTGCCACATATTTGCTATGTGACCTTGTCAAGTTACCTGACATCTTTGTGCTTCAGATTTCTCTAGCAGTTCATAGGTTTTGACTAGATAATCTCTAAGGGAACTTCTTTAATACCAATATGAATAGGAGAGGGATGGAAAATTAAAGATTTCATTTAAGCTAAATTACCCTCCCCCCACCCAGTTCTAAACTTCTGTTGGTACAACTATAATTAACTTAATGATCAATGTGAATATTTTTGCAATTATTTCATGATATTCATTTTGTGATATTATCTTTGTTTCTGTCCCTTAATTATGTTTTTTTTTTGAGTTGGAGGAGAAAATGGATGCACTGACTTTGTAGTGAACCAATTTGATACAGCAGTAAATGAAACACTATTATAATTAGGAAATCTATGGATTTTGTTTTCCATTTTAATTGATAACCATTTACCCTCAAAATTTGAGAATATAGTGATTAATCATATTCCTGAATTAGATAATTTTGATGATTCAATAAAAATTTCAAAATGAACTTGAATTTATAGGACACAGAACATACAAACAAAGCAAGTTAGACACCTTATTAGCCTTTGGACAAGGGAAATAAATGCACTTAACCTGAATAAACATCTGAATGGGGAAGGAATATGCATTTACATGGTGCCTGCTATGTGCTAGGCACTTTACAAATATTATCCCATTTAATCCTTACAATAGCCCTATGAGGTAGGGTGCTGTTATTATCCTCATTTTACAGATGAGGATATTGAGGCAAACAAAGTTTAAGTGACTTTTCTAAGGTCACATAGCTAATAAGTATCAAGATCAGATTGAATTTAGGTCTTTCTGACTCCAGACCCAGCTCTCCATCCTTTGTTCTATCTAGTTAGCTGCCCATCAGATTATCATTTATGTGGTATCTAGATTAGAATGTTATGGAACCAAAAAGGAAGAGTTCAATTGCTCAATCTTTGGGAGGATATGGGATGGAAGGGTTATTGAAACCCAAACTATCACTTTTGGTACCTTTCATTTGTTTCCATCTTGATTTCAGCTTTCCTTTTCTATACTATCAACACTCTACTCCAGAGATGGCCCTCAGCAACTATTTGCTCTATTTTATTTGAGGAGAGGCAGTTGGGTATGATGACTAGAAGTCTAGCCTTGCAGTCTGGAAGATCTGGGTTCAAATCCCACCTCAGACATTGAATGGCTGTGACTTTGGGTAGGTCATTTTAATCTCTCAGAGTCTCAAGCTATTCTCTGTGTCTTGACAGATCAGGTGCTGATTTGTTTTGGGATTGGGAGTTCCCTCATTGAGACTTGCCTGTACTAGGTAAATCAATCAGTCAATCAATCAATAAACACTTTGGAGGTCTGGGATCTATTTCAAGGCCCAATTGTTACCACTAGGAGACAGGAAAGATGATTATCTACTGGTCCATAGTCTGCATCTCTAAAATTAATAGAGTTCTAATTGTTAGGCATCTAACTAGCAAGAATATTAGAAAACTGGCAAGATAAAATACATTGTCAGCTCTCTGGATCAAAAGATGCTTTAGGAATTTGGGGTACTACCATCATTTAAAAATGTAATTAACTAAGATTCATTACCTTGGAAAGAGCAGTAACCATTTATATAATGTAAAAGATATAATAGGGATGTGCCCCTTTTCTTTGAGCCAGTCCAGAGACAAGAAGAAAAGGGCAGTGAAGGGACACATCAGTTCAGGTCAGTCTGGGACCCTTGAGCAACAGAAGTTCTAAATTTTCTGTAACTTACTGTGTATACTTGTAAGATTAGGCTGCTTTGGAGCTAACCACACTAATCTGACAACCTGACACTAAAAGAGAAGGAGCAACTACTCTGCAAAGCCCAGAAGAATCATTTCCTCCTTTCTGACAAGGATTACGTGCAGCAACAGATATACAAGCAGAATGAAGGAAGCAGAGTGAGAATGTCTGACTTAGGTAATAGCACGTTTTGTTTTGTTTTTTTCCTGGTAGTATACAAGAAATGAACTGGTAGAGAAAGCAGAGATGAGCCTAGGAATCAGGAAGAAAGACCATCATTATGTAAAATGCTGGAAATGTGGCACATCTGTGGTTATACATGAATAATCATCACATTCAAATACAAAAAAGGGTAGACTATAGATGAGGTGTAACGAAATTGGAAAGTTATTTGAATGCTCAGAAAGTTCAGTATTTCATAACTGACTCATTTTGCAGAGAGATGTGCTTAATCTATTGGTGCCGGGATAAAAAACAGATGGAATTATAATCCTTCTAAAACATAATCAAATAACATGCTATTTTATGGAAGGAATAATAGCTAGTATTTATATGACTTTTTGTTTTGCAAAGCACTTTACAAATTTTATCTCATTTTATTTTCACAATTTTGGGATGTAGGTGCTCCTAAAATCATCATATTACAGCCAAGGAAACTGAGGCAGACAAAGGTTAAGTGATTTATTCAGGGTCACAAAGGTAGAAAGTGTCTGAGGTTTGACTTAAACTCAAGTCCTCCTGATACTAGGTCCAGTATTCTGTTCACTGTGTTACCTAGCTATATATGTTGTATTTTCATGTAATTTTTGTTGTTGTTCAGTCATACAGTTGTGTCCAGCTCCTCATGTCCCCAGGAACCATAGCATACCAAGCCCTTCTAATCCACTATCTCCCAAAATCTGTGCAACCTCACATTCATTGCTTCTATGACATTATCCATTTCATCTTCTATGGTTCCCTTCTCCTTTTGCCTTTAATCTTTCCAAACATCATGGTCTTTTCCAATGATTCCTGTCTTTTCATTATGTCACCAAAATGTTTAAGCTTCATCTTTAGTTTCAACATTCCAATGAGCAGTATGAATTAATTTCCTTGAATATTGACTGATTTGGTCTCCTTCCTATCCCAAAGTCTTCTCTAGCTACACAATTCACAAGTGTCAGTTCTGTGGTGCTCACCTTTCCTTATAGCCCAACTCTCACAGCCATACATTACTACTGGAAAAAAAAAAACATAGCTTTGATTACATGCACCTGTGTAGGCAAGGTGATGTCTCTGCTTTTTAGTATGCTGTCCAGATTTGCTATAGCTTTACTTCCAAGGAGCAAGTGTCTTTCAATCTCATGGCTGAAATCTCCATTTGCAGTGATCTTTGAGCCTGAGAGCATAAAATCTGACACTGTTTCCATTTATTTTCCCTCTATTTGCCAAGAAGTAGAGGACAAGTATATGGAGCAGTGGATAAAATACTGGCTCTGTAGTCAGGAACACCTGAGTTAAAATCTGGAATCAGATGCTTACTAGTTGTGTGACCCTGGGTAAGTCACTTAATCCTGCTTGCCTCTTAAAAAGAAGAAGAGAGACAAGAAGAAGAAGTAATGGGACCAGTTGCCATAATCTTAGCTTTTTTGCTGTAAAGCTTGAAGCTAGCTTTTTCACTTTACTCTTTCTCCATCATCAAGAGGCTTCTTAATTCTTTATTTTCTGCCATCAAAGTGGTATCATCTGCTTATCTGAGATTGTTAATATTTCTCCAAACAGCCTTTTGATTTACTCAGTCTGGCATTTCACATATCATACTCTGCATATAAGTTAAATAAATAAGGAGACAATATAGAGCTTTGTTGTATGCCTTTTAGAATATTAAACCAATCAGTCATTCCATGTTCACTTCTAATTATTGCTTCTGGAATCACATACAAATTCCTCAAAAACAAGTAAGGTGATTTGATACTCTCATCTCTTTAATGACTTGCCACATTTTGTTGTGATCCACATAGTCAAAGACTTGAGTGTAGCCAATGAAAAAGAGGAAGTGGATGTTTTTTTTCCCTGGAACTTCCTTGCTTTCTCCATAATCCAGTAAATGTTGGGAATTTGTCTCTAGTTTCTCTGCCTCTTTTTTTTTTTTGAATCAAAGTTATCCATTTTGCTTTTCGTAATGTTCTCTATCTCCTGTTTGGTCATGAATTCTTCTGTTCTCCATAAATCTGATAGGTAAACTATTCCTTGCTGTCCCAGTTTGCTTACAGTATCAGCCTTTATATCTAAATCATGAACCCATTTTGACTTTATTTTGGTACATGGTGTGAGATTTTGATCTATGCCTAGTGTATGCCATACTCTTTTCCAGTTTTCCCAGCAGTTTTTGACAAAGAGTGGGTTCTTATCCTAGAAACTGGGGTCTGTGGGTTTATCAAATAATATATTACTATAGTCATTGACTACTGTGTCTTGCATACTTAACCTATTCCACTGATCCACCACTGTATTTAATAGCCAGTACCAAGCAGTTTTGGTGATTGCTGCTTCATAATACAATTTAAGATCTGGAATGGCTAGGCCACGGTCCCCTGCATTTCTTTTAATTAGTTCCCTTGATATTCTGGGACTTTTGTTCTTCCAAATGAATCTTGTTATAGTCTTTTCTAACTCTATAAAATAATTTTTTGGTAATTTGATTGGTATGGCACTGAATAAGTAAATTAGGTTAGGTACAATTGTCATTTTTATTATATTAGCTTGACCTGCCCATGAGCAGCTGATGTTTTCCATTTATTTAGATCTGACTTTATTTGTGTGAAAAGTGTTTTGCAATTGTGTTCATATAGTTCCTGGATTTGTTTTGGCAGGTACATTCCTAAATATTTTATAATGTCTATGGTAAGTTTAAATGGAATTTCTCTCTATCTCTTGCTGTTGTGCTTGGTTGGCAATATATGGAGATGCCAATGATTTATGTGGGTTTATTTTATAGCCTGCAACTTTGCTAAAGTTGTTTATTATTTCAAGTAGTTTTTTACTTAATTCTCTAGGATTCTCTAAGTATATCATCAAATCATCTGCAAAGACTGATAGTTTTGTTTATTCTTTGCCTATTCTAATACCTTCAATTTCTTTTTCTTCTCTTATTGCTAAAGCTAACATTTCCAGTACGATATTGAACAGTGGTGACAATAGACATCCTTGTTTCACCCCTGATCTTATTGGAAATACTTCTAGCTTGTCCCCATTATATGATGCTTGCTGAAGGTTTTAGGTAGATGCTATTTATTATTTTAAGGAAGACTTCATTTATTCCTCTGCTCTCTAGTGGTTTTTTTTTTGTATTCTAATAAATTTATTTATTTTTAGTTTTCAACATTTACTTTCACGAAATCTTGAGTTCCAAATTTTCACTGCATCTCCCCCCTCCCCCCACCCCAAGATGGCATGCATTCTGAATACTCCTTCCCCTAGTCTGCCTTCCCTTCTATCTCTCTCCCCCTTCTCTTATCCCCTTCTCTTTCTATTTTCCTGTAGGGCAGGATAGATTTCTGTACCCCATTTCCTGTATTTCTCATTTCCCAGTTGCATGTGAAAACATTTTTTTAAACATGTGTTTTTAAAACTTTGGGTTCCAAGTTTTCTCACTTTCTCCCTCCCCACCCACCCTCATTGAAAAGGCAAGTAACTCAATATAGGTTATACATGTGCAATTATGCAAAACACTTCCATAGTAGACATGCTATGAAAAACTAACACTATTTCCCTTAATCCTATCCTGCCCCCCCCATTTATTCTATTCTTTCTCTTGACCCTGACCCTCCTCAGGAATTTTTGTTTCTGATTACCCACTTTCCCAGTCTTCTCTCCTCTCTATTATCCCCCTACTCTCTTGTCCCCTTCCCCCACCTCCTATTTTCCTGTAGGGTAAGACAGATTTTCATTCCCAATTGAGTGTGTATGTTATTCCCTCCTTAAGTCAAATCCTATGAGAATAAGATTCACTCATTCCCTCTCACCTTCTCCTGTTTCTCCTATACTTTAAGAGCCCTTTCTTTTCTGTTTTTTTTGTGAGATAATTTACCCCATTCTACTTCTCCCTTTCTCCTTCTCCTAGTATAATCCTCTCTAACCCCTTAATTTTATTCTGCAGATCAACTTACCCTGTGCACTCTATCTATCTATCTATCTATCTATCTATCTATCTATCTATCTATCT
>NW_020954562.1:25032698-25037657 GCF_900497805.2 Vombatus ursinus | reverse complement strand
TCTATCTATCTATCTATCTATCTATCTATCTATCTATCTATCTATCTATCTATCTATACATACATACATATATTTTTTTCCCTCCACCTACCCTAGTACTGACAAAGGTCTCATGAGTTACAAACATCATTTTTCCATGCAGGAATATAAACAGTTCAACCTTAATAAGTCTCTTATAATTTCTCTTTCCTGTTTACCTCTTCATGTTCCACTTGAGTCTTGTATTTGAAAGTCAAATTTTCTATTCAGCTCTGGTCTTTTCATCAAGAATGTTTGAAAGTCCTCTATTTCACTGAATGTTCATTTTTTTCCCCTGAAGGATTATACTCAGTTTTGCTGGGTAGGTGATTCTTGGTTGTAATCATACCTCCTTTGCCCTCCTGAATATTACATTCTATGCCCTGTGGTCCCTTAATGTAGAAGCAGCTAAATCTTGTGTTATCCTGATTGTGTTTCCATAATACTTGAATTGTTTCTTTCTGGCTGCTTGTAATATTTTCTCCTTGACCTGGGAACTCTGGAATTTGGCTACAATATTCCAAGGAGTTTTCCTTTGGGGATCTCTTTCAGGTGGTGATAGGTGGATTTTTTCAATTTCTATCTTGCTCACTGGTTCTAAAATATTGGGGCAGTTTTCCTGGATAATTTCTTGAAAGATGATGTCTAAGCTCTTTTTTTGATCATGGCTTTCAGATAGTCCAATAATTTTTAAATTCTCTCTCCTAGATTTATTTTCCAGGCCAGTTGTTTTTCCAATAAGATATTTCACATCGTTTATTTTTTGGGGTCTCCTTTACCAAGCTATTGACTTGTTTTTCATGATTTTCTTGCATCACTCTCAGTTTTTCCTCTACTTCTCTTACTTGCTTCTCAAAATCCCTTTCCAGCTCTTCCAAGGCCTGGGACTGATTCATATTTTTCTTGGAGGCTTTGGATGTAGGAGCTTTGACTTTGTTGTCTGCTTCTGGTTGTATGTTTTGATCTTCTTTGTCACCAAAGTAAGATAATATAGTCTGATTCTTTTTGCACTGCTTACTCATGATCCCAGCCAATTACTTGAGTTTTAAACTCTTTGTTAAGGTAAAAGTCTGCTTGCAATGTGGAGAATGTACTGTCCCAAGTTTTGGGGGTTTATACAGCTGTTTTCAGAGATACTTCTAGGGACCTGTAAATTTTCAGTTCTTTCAAGGTATATGATAAGGCGCGAGATGTTTCCTCTCCACTGCCACTACAAGCTCCACCACGCCAGCATTCCTCCTCTCCCCAGGACCCCCCCTCAGAACTGTGACCCAGATCCAAGCATGGGAAGAGCAAGAGATTCCTGCCTCAGCACTGGCAAAGAGATCCCTGCAATCCCCCTCTGATCAGCCACTCGATTCCCTCTCAGTCTGTGGGCCAGAAGCTCAGGAGACAGCTGAGATCTAACTTCAACCTCTCACTGCAGTCACAGACTTTTCCCACTGACCTTCTAAGTTGTCTTTGGCTTTCATGGGTTGAGAAATCTGGAAACCACCACAGCTGCCTGCGATTCAGTCCTCTGATGCCTGCTTCAGGGTCGCTGCGGCCCACGCACTCACGCTACACTGCGCTCCTCTCCCTGCCCAGCGCGATATACCTTTCAGATCAACCATCCAGGTTGTCTTGGGCTGGAAATTTGTTTCACTCTGTCTTTTTGTGGGTACTGCTGCTCTATAATTTGTTTAGAGTCATTTTTATAGGTATTTGAGGGGTTGGGGGAGAGCTCAAGCAAGTCACTGCTTTCCTTCTGCCATCTTGGCTCCCCCCCCCCAGTGTTTTTAATAGGAATGGGTGTTGTATTTTGTCAAAAGCCTTTTCTGCATCTATTGAGATGATCATATGGTTTATGTTAGTTTTGTTGTTGATATGAGCAATTATGCTGATAGTTTTCCTAATATTGAACAAGCCCTGTGTTCCTGGTATAAATAATACCTGGTCATAGTGTATTATTCTTGTGATAATGTATGCTTGCTGTAATCTATTTGTTAATATTTTATTTAAAATTTTTGCATCTATATTCATTAGAGAAATTGGTCTATAATTTTGTTTCTCTATTTTGACTGTTCCCAGTTTAGGTATCAGCACCATATTTGTATCATAAAAAGAATTTGATAAGACTCCTTCTTCACTTATTTTCCCAAATAGTCTATATAGTATTGGAATTAATTGTTCTTTAAATGTTTGATAGAATCCACTTGTAAATCCATCTGGCCCTGGAGATTTTTTCCTGGAAAGTTCATCAATGGCTTGTTCAATTTCTTTTTCTGAGATGGGGTAATTCAAGTATTTTACTTCCTCTTCTGTTAATCTGGGCAATTTATATTTTTGTAAATATTTATCCATTTCACTAAGATTTTCAACTTTATTGGCATGCAGTTGGACAAAATAGTTCCTAATTTTTGTTTTAACTTCTTCTTCCTTGGTGGTGGATTCATCCTTTTCATTCTTGATACTGGTAATTTGGTTTTCTTCTTTCTTTTTTTAATTAAGTTAACCAAAGGTTTATCTATTTTATTTTTTTTTTCATAAAGCCAGCTCTTAGTTTTATTTATTAGTTCAATAGTTTTCTTAATTTCAATTTTATTACTTTTTCCTTTGGTTTTCAATATTTCTAATTTGGTGTTTAGTTGAGGATTTTTAATTTGTTCTTTTTCTAGTTTTTTTAGTTGTATGCCCAATTCATTGATCTCCTCTTTTTCTATTTTATTTATGTAGGCATTTAGAGATATAAAACTTCCCCTAAGAGCTGCTTTCACTGCATCCCATAAGTTTTGGTATGTTGTCTCACATCGCCATTCTCTTGAATGAAGTTATTGATCATTTCTATGATTTGTTGTTTGACCCAATCCTTTTTTAGGATTAGATTATTTAGTTTACAATTATTTTTAGTCTATCTTTCCATGGCCCTTTATTACATATAATTTTTCATTGCAGCATGATCTGAAAAAGGATGCATTTAATATTTCTGCCTTTGTGTATTGGATTGTGAGGTTTTAATGCCCTAGCACATGGTCAATTTTTGTGTATGTGCCATGTACCACCGAGTAAAAAGTATATTCCTTTCTATCCCCATTCAGTTTTCTCCAGAGGTCTATCATACCTAACTTTTCTAATATTCTAATCACCTCCTTAACTTCTTTCTTGTTTATTTTGTGGTTAGACTTATCTAGTTCAGAGAGGGGGAAATTGAGGTCCCCCACTAGTATAGTTTTGCTGTCTATTTCTTCCTGTAACTCCCTGAACTTCTCCTCTAAGAATTTGGATGCTTTATCATTTGGTGCATATATGTTTAGTAATCATATTACTTCATTGTCTAATGGTGACTTTTAGCAGGATGTAGTTTCCTTCCTTATCTCTTTTGACATCTATTTTTGTTTTTGCTTTGTTTGAGATCAAGATTTCTACTTCTGCTTTTTTTAATTCAGCTGAAGCATAATATATTCTGCTCCAGCCTTTTACATTTACCCTGTATATGTCACTCTTTTTCAAATGTGTTTCCTGTAAACAACATATTGTAGAATTATGATTTTTAATCCATTCTGCTGTCCACTTCTGTTTTATGGGAGAGTTCATCCCATTCACATTCACAGTTATGATTACTATCTGTGTCTTTCTCTCCATCCGTCCCCCTGCCATTTATGCTTTTCTTTTTCCTTTCTCCTTTGCCCTCCTCACTAGTGTTTTACTTTTGACCACTGCCTCCCTCAGTCCCTCCTCCCTTCTATTAACACCTTCCCTTTACTGCCTCTTCCCTCCCTTCTATCCCCCCTCCCTTTTTTTTCCCCTTTTCCCTCCTATTGCCTATAGGGAAAGTTAGATTTCTATACCTGATTATGTTATTCCCTTCTTGAGCCAAATCTGATGAAAGTAAGGTTCAAACAATGCTCATCTGCCTCCCTTCTTTCCCTCTGCTGTAATTGGTTTTTGTGTCCTTTCCTGTAATGTAATTTACCCTTGTCTGTCTCCTCCTTTCCTTTTCTCTCAATACATTTTCTTAGATCAGATTAATCCACTTACTTGGATACATTTACCCCACTTGATTAGATTTTTTTTTATCATTCCATCAAAGTCAACTTATATCCACCCCCTTTATGTATACCCCTTTAACATAGTGTAATAATAATACAGTTCTCAAAAGTTACAAGTGTCATGTTCCCTTGTAGGGATATAAATAGTTTGCCCTTATTAACAACATGTTGTATCTTTCTGTCCTGTTTATCTTTTTATGTCTCTCTTGAGTCTTGTATTTGAAGATCAAATTTTCTGTTGAGCTCTGGTCTTTTCATCAGGAAGGTTTGGAAGTCTCATATTTCATTGAATATCCATCTCTTCCCCTGAAAGATCATGCTCATTTTTGCTGGGTAGTTGATCCTTGGTTGTACTTCAAGCCTTACAGAATATCATGTTCCACTTACTATGTATGGTCTTTTAATTAGAAGTTGCAAGGTCCTGTGTAATCCTGACTGTGGTTCCATGATATTCAAATTGTTTCTTTCCGATTGCTTGCAGTATTTTCTCTTTGACCTGATAATTTTGGAATTTGGCTACTATATTCCTTGGTGTTTCCAATTTGGGATGATCAGTGGATTCTTACTATGCCTATTTTACCCTCTGGGTCTAGGACCCTAGGGCAGTTTTCCTTTATGATTTCCTAAAAGATATTGTCCAGGCTTTTTTATTCATT
Source organism: Vombatus ursinus (assembly GCF_900497805.2). Classification (NCBI taxonomy): domain Eukaryota; kingdom Metazoa; phylum Chordata; class Mammalia; order Diprotodontia; family Vombatidae; genus Vombatus; species Vombatus ursinus. The sequence goes on along the minus strand of NW_020954562.1, from coordinate 25,032,955 downwards.
GTAATTTTTAGGTAGACCAATAATTTTTAAATTGTCTCTCCTGGATTGATTTTCCAGATTAGTTGTTTTCATCTATTTTTTTTCCATTTTTTTTATTTCTGTTTGACAGATTCTTGCTGTCTCATAGAGTCATTAGCTTCCATTTGCCCAATTCTAATTTTTAATAAATTGTTTTCTTTTATTAGATTTTGTACCTCCTTCCCCATTTGACCAATTGTATTTTTTAGGGACTTGTTTTCTTCAGTGTACCTTTTTTC
>NW_020954562.1:24974996-25032688 GCF_900497805.2 Vombatus ursinus | reverse complement strand
GTTTTCTTCAGTGTACCTTTTTTCCAGTTGGCCAATTGTATTTTTTAAGGACTCTTCTACCACTCTCATTTGACTTTTAAAATCCTTCTTGAGCTCTTCTAAGAAGACTTTTTGGGCTTCAGACCAGTTCATATCCCCTTTTGAAGTTCCAGATGTGGGTTTGTTGACAATGTTGTCCTCTTCAGAATTTCTGCCTTGATCTTCACTGTTCTCATAATGTGAATCTATGGTATGTTTCTTTTTACTTGTAGTGTTTGCTTCTTTCCTGGCCTTTAAAGAAATTGAGCTCTCCTGCTGGTGAGCAGAGGGCACTGACCCAAGCTTCTTTTGTTGGGATCCTAAGGCTTGGTCATTGGCTTTGTGTGCTGGGACCTCCAATGTTGGCAGTTGGAGGCTGTAAGGTTCTGTCTGCTTACCTGCTGTTAGGCTGGAATCAGCAAAGCTGGAACTCTAGGGCAACTCTAGGTTGCCTGCTTTTCCTTTCCTTTTGCTTTTTTCAGTTCCTTTCAGATGGATGTTGCAGGGTGTTTATCTGCCTGGGGCCTTTTGTAGTGCTCCTTCCCCTATTTTTGCTCAGGCACTGGGAGACCTGGTTGATGTAGAATGCTGAGGCACCTGGTGGTTTTCTGAGCTGGTTTTCACCAGTTCCTCAGCACTCACAGAATCACTCGGGGTTCCAGGTGTTGGTTTTTGCCTGCTCCACCATCTGGGTTTCAAGATCTCTTCCTGGTGTGCTAAAGTGGGGCTTTCCGCTAGCTTGTTGGGACACCTCCAGTTCAGTACTTCCCCCCTTTCCCCCAGGGCAAGAACTCCATTAGCCTTGTTGTTACAATGCTTCATAAAGCCCACTTGACTTCATTCTCCAGGATGTCTGGCTCTAGATCAGTAACCACACCATCATGGTTATTGGTGATGTAAATATCTTTCTTGTATACTTTTTCTGTATATTCTTGCCATGTCTTCTTAATCTCTTCTACTTCTGTTAAGTTTCTACCATTTTTGTCTTTTATCATGTCCATTTTTGCATGAAATGTTCCCTTGATATTCCTAATTTTCTTGAAGAGATCTCTTGTCTTTCCCATTCTTTTGTTTTCTTCTATTTCTTTGCATTGCTCATTTAAGAAAATTTTCTTATCTCTCTGTTTTCTGGAGTTCTTCATTCAGTTAGGTATATCTTTTCCCTTTCTACTTTACCCTTTGCTTCCCTTTTTTCCCCTCAGATATTTATTTGCAAAGCCTCATCAAACAACCATTTTGCTTTCTTGATCTTCTTTTTCTTTTGACTATAGATAGACAGATAGATATAGATATTTAAGGTTTCCTCCTATAAAATATTGTGAACCTCTTTCTATCGTTCTTCAGGAACTCTACCAGATCTAATCCCTTAAGTCTCATTCTTCACTTTCATTTCATATTCATAAGGGATGTTATTTAGGTCATACCTATGTGGTCTAATGGTTTTTCCTACTTCAGTTTTTGTCTGATTTTGCAATGAGAAGCTCACGATCAGAGCCATAGTCAGCTCCAGGGCTTCTTTTAACTGACTGTATAGAGCTTCACCATATTTAGCTGCAAAGTATATAATCAATATGATTTTGATACTGACCATCTCGTGGTGTCCATATGTAGTTGGGTTGTTGAAAAAGAGTTTTTGTTATGACCAGTGAGTTATCTTCACAAAACTTTATTAGTTTCTGCCCTGTTTCATTTTGTATGCCAAAGCTAAACTTGCCTGTTATTCCAATTATCTTTTGATTTCCTACTTTAACATTCCAATCCCTTATGATGAATATGTCATGATGTTGAATGGTTTGCCTTGGTTTAAAATAGAATTTTCATATGTATAAAATACCAATTAATAAATTTTCTAATTGATACCATTACTGTACCATACTTCAAATCTATTAAGGGATGGTACTTATAGAATCTTTGAAAGCAGTGAAAAAGAGAATAATCTGGTGGAAGAAAGAAACTCTTAAGTAAACACACAATTTAGAAAAAGAGGGAGGAGACATAAGCATATGGGAGAAGACAGGGAAGAGAGAGAAAAAGAGAGAGGGACAGAGACAGAGAGAAAAAGAAAGATGGAGGCAGAGATAGAGAAAGAGAGAAAATGGGACTGAAAGACTGAAAGATAGAAAATGAGAGATAGAGCCTCTGACAGAGAGCGAGAGACAGACATAGACAGAGACAGAGACAGAGACAGAGAAACTTTTTGTTGCTCCACTGCCTTGTAGAAGATCATTATTTTATGTGCCAATGGTCACAGAAGCAAAGCTACAATGCTCCCTTCTTTCTCTTCAGAAAAGAAGAAAGGCAAGGGAGAAAAGACAAATCCCCAAAGCCCCTGTTCTCTTATCCATTAGGTAGAGAAGAAAATTTAAGAAGAAAGAGGGTAGGTGAAGAACTGTGTCATTGAGCTTCAGGGAGACAGTGATGTACAGTGGAAATTAACACTGGATTTGGAATTAAGGGATTTAGATTTATTTTGCTATTTAGTATTTTTTTTTGTGACCTTGGACAAGTCACTTAATTTCTCTCAGTCTCAGTTTCTTCATATGTAAAATGAGGGTGTTAAATTAAATGACCTCTAGGGTCCCTTACAATTTGAAATCTATTCTCCTTTGATCTTAATGGTTCCATTCTAGTCATCTCATTTCCTTTTTGTTAGGAATTAAGAACATTGACACAAATGTCCAGACTTCTGTATTACAAAATCTAAGGGCCAGGCCTGAATGAAGGTCAATGAATATATTTCAAGTCAGTTGTTTTATTTTGTTGTTGTTTTTATCTAGATGACCCTGCTGTATTAAGAAACAGAAAGTCACCTTCTCCATCCAGTTATAGGATTCATCTAGGAATTCACATTCCTAAGACATATCCTGGCTTCATTTGACTTAAATAAGGTACGATATTCTGTCAACCTCCCAAATCTATTTCAAACAGGTGTTCTTAAACTTTTTTTAATGTGTCATGGACATTTTTTCAGAACATTTTTTCAATGATTTTTTATTTTGTTAAATATTTTTGTTAAAAATTGTTAAATTTGTTAAAAAATTTGAATACTAAATTCTCTTCCTCTCACACATTCCCCCTTCCTGAAAAGGTAATTTGATATTGATCATACGTGAGAAGTCATGCAAAACATATTTCCATATTAGTCATATTATAAAATAGAACTCACAAGTACACAAGAAAAATAAAGTAAAAAATATGTGCGCAGAGTTCATCAGTCCTCTTCCTGGAGGAGAATAGCATTTGTCATCATGAATCCTTTGTAATTGTCTTCGATTATTGTCTTGATCAGAGTAGTTAAATCTTTTACCATTGATCATCTTTATATTATTGCTCTTACTGTATGAAATGTCCTCCTGATTCTGCTCCCTTCACTTTGCATGACTTCATATAAGTCTTCCCAGGTTTTTTCTGAAACCATCCCACTTGTCATTTCTTATAGCAGGTAGTATTCCATCACAATCATATACCATAATGTTTATCCTTTTCCCAATTGAAGGGCATCCTCTCAATTTTCAATTCTTTGCCACCACAAAAAGAACTGCTATACATATTTTTGTACAAATAGTTCTTTTTCTCTTTTCTTTGATTTCTTTGGGATACATAACTAGCGATGGTATTTCTGGTTCAAAGGATATGACAGTTTTATAGTTCTTTGGGTATTGTACCAGATTATTTGCGAGAAAGGTTGGACTAGTTTAAAACTTCACCAACTGTGCTTTAGTGTCCCAATTTTTCCACATTCCCTTCATCATTTCTCATTTTTCTTTTCTGTCATATTAACCAATCTGATAGGTGTGATGTGTTATCTGAATTGTCTTAATTTGCATTTCTCTAATAAATAGTGATTTAGGGCATTTTTTCATGTGATTATTGATAGCTTTTGATTTCTTTTGAAAACTGCCTATTCATTTCCTTTGCTTATTTGTCAATTAAGGAGTGGCTCTTAATTTTATGAATTTGGCTCAGTTCTCTATATATTTGAGAAATGACACCTTTATCAGAGAAACTTGCTGTAAAGTTTTTTTGGTCAAGTACCTGTTTTCCTTCTAATTTTGTCTGCATTAGTTTTCTTTGTGCAAAAGCTTTTTCATTGCATGTAATCAAAATTATCCATTTTATTTTCTGTGATCATCTCTTACTTCCTGTTTGATCACAAACTCCAGTCTTTTACATAGATCTGACAGGTAATTTTTTCATGCTCCCCTAATTTACTTATGATATCATCATTTATGTCAAAATCATTTGTCCATTTTGACATTATCTTGATAAATGATGTGAGATATTTGTCTATGCCTAGTTTCTGCTAACCTGTTCTCTAGTTTTCCCAGCAGTTTTTATCGAATAGTAAGCACTTGACCCAAAAGCTTGGATCTTTGGTTTTATCAAACATTACATTACTATGGTCATTTACTACTCTGTGTGGTGTACCTAATCTATTCCACTGATCCACTACTTTATTTTTTAGCCAGTGCCACATTATTTTGATAATTACCACTTTGTAATACAGTTTGAAATCTGATACAGCTAGGCCACCTTCCTTCCCATTTTTTTCTTATTGATTTCCTTGATATTCTTTACCTTTTATTATTCTAGATGAATTTTGCTATTGTTTTCTAGTCATATAAAATAATTCTTTGGTAGATTGATTGACATGACACTGAATAAGTAAATTAACTAAAGTAGAATTGTCATTTTTATTATATTGGCTTGGCCTACTCATGAGCAACAGATATTTCTACAATTGTTTAAATCTGTCTTTCTTTGTGTGAAAAGTGTTTTGCAATTTTGTTCATAGAACCCCTGGGTTTGGCTAGGCAGGTAGACTCCCAAGTATTTCATATTGCCTATAGCTATTTTAAGTGGAATTTCTTTTTCTATCTTTTCCTGCATAGACCAAGACTATGAAATTCATTGGCATACAGTTGGGCAAATTAGTTCCCAATTACCAGTCTAACTTCCTCCTCACTAGTGTTGTATTTACCTCCCTCATCTCCGACACTGTTAATTTTGTCTTACTCTTACTCTCCTTTATCCACATCATTTTTTTTTCATAAAATCAGCTCCTAGTTCCATTCACCAGTTCAATAGTTTTCTCAATTTTAATCCTACCAATTTCTCCCCTAGTTTTCAGAATCTCCAACTCGGTATCCAATTGGGGTCCTCCAGTTTGTTCTCCTTCCAGATCCTTTAGTTGCATGCCCAATTCATTGATCTTCTCCCATTCTACTCCATTCATGCATGCATCTAGAGATATTACCCCCCTGGACTGCATCCCACAAGTTCTGGTACACTGTTTCATTATTGTCACTCTCTTGGATGAAGTTATTGATTGTTTTGTGATTTGTTGTTTGACCCACTCATTCTTTAAGATTTGATTATTTAGTGTCCAATTAACTTCTAGACTATCTTTCCATGGTCCTTTATTACAATGAAATTTTATTGCATCATTATCTGAAAAGGATGCATTCATATTTCTACCTTTCTGCATTGAATTATAAGGTTTTCATGCCCTAATACATGGTCAATTTTTGTGTATGTGCCATGTACCGCTGAGAAAAAAGTACATTCTTTTCTATTCCCATTCAATTTTCTTCAAAGGTCTACCATACTAACTTTTCTAAAATTCTGTTAACTCTCTTAACTTCTTTCTTGTTTGTTTTGTGGTTAGTTTGATCATGTTCTGAGAGGAGGAGGCTGATATCCCCCACTAGTATAGCTTTACTGTCTATTTCTTCCTGTAACTCCCTGAACTTCTCCTCTAAGAATTTAGATGCTATACCACTTGGTGCATATATGTTTAGTAATGATATTGCTTCATTGTCTATGATACCTTTTAGCAGCATGTGGTTTCCTTCCTTATATCTTTTAAATAGATATATTTTTGCTTTGGCTTTTGCTGAGATCAGGATTCCTACCCCTGCTTTTTTTTTTTAATTTCATCTGAAGCATAGTATATTCTACTCTACCCTTTTACTTTTACTTTGTGTGTACCCATCTGCTTCAAATATGATTCTTGTAAACATCATATTATAGGGTTATGATTTTTAATTCACTCCGCTATCCACTTCCATTTTATGGGAGCTTTCTAATGTTTTTAACAAGAATGGGTGTTATATTTTGTCAAAAAAAATTTGTGTGTATTGAGATTATCATATAATTTCTGTTGGTTTTGTTATTGATATGGTCAATTATGCTGATGGATTTCCTAATATTAAGCTATCCCTGCATTCTTGGTATAAATCCTATGTGGTCATAGTGTATGAACTATGTGATATATTGCTTTGATCCCCTTGCTAGTACTTAATTTAAATTTTTTGCATCAATATTCATTAAACAAATTAGTCTATGGTTTTTTCTCTGTTTTTGCTTTCTTTGGTTTAGGTATCAAAACCATATTAGGGTTAAAAAAAAATTTGGTAGAACTTCATTACCTATCTTTTCAAATAATTTATAGAGTATTAGGATTTATTATTCCTTAAATCTTTGGTAGAATTCTCTTATAAATCCATCTGATACTGGGAACTTTTATTTTTTTAGGGAGCTTATGTATGGCTTTTTCATTTTCTTTTTCTATGATAGGGTCACTTACATATTCTATTACTCCTCCTATGGATTTTGTGTGCATTTGTGGAAAGGAGCAAACCAGGTTCCTTGTATTAACTGTCTTTGTATCTGATTGCTTTGTATTAACTGTCTTTACCATGTTATCTAAAAGTAGTAGTAGCTGCTCTTTGGGGACTCAACCTACCAATCTGAGCAAAAGTTGGGGAATGCTGTTATTTCTTCTTCTTCTTCTTCTTCTTCTTCTTCTTCTTCTTCTTCTTCTTCTTCTTCTTCTTCTTCTCCTCCTCTTCCTCCTCCTCCTCCTTCTCCTTCTTCTGCTTCTCATTCTTCTGCTTCTCCTTCTCCACCTCCTCCTCCCCTCCTTCTCCTCCTCTTCCTCTTCCTTCTCTTCTTCCTCCTCCTCCTCCTTCTTCTTCTTCAAAAAGCTGGGACAACTTTCTTTTTTTCCTCTTCAGTTTTCATTTCTTGAAATATAGATCCAAAAAGATAGGTTTTTAAAAAGCCTAAAAAGTTTTAAATTGAGCTATTTGACTTTAAACTCAAATCACTTTGGCTTCCATTGAATGGCAATAATAACCCCAACCTAAGCCTATGTGGCTTATTGTTTGGGTCTTGATGACTGCAATTATTTTCTGTTCTGCCCAGAAACTGAGGTTCTCTCATCCCAAATTGATATCTTTCGGATGGTGGTGTTTATTGATTGATTGACTGCATCGAATTGCTAGCAGAGGAGGCCCCTGTAATCTCTTTCTGACCAATTTCTAGATCTCTTTAGCTTGAGAGATCCTGAAGCTGGTGCTTCTGTCACTAATACCTAGTCTCACAACTGGAATTTCATACGTGTGATTTTTAAGCCTGCCTCCATGCCCATGTCAAAGATCTTTGTTCTCAACGTCATAAATTATCTTGGGCTGGAAGAATGTATATCTCACCTTGACCTTTTGTTGGCTCTGCTACTACAGAATTTGATTTGAAGCATTATTTTAAAGTTGTTAGGAGGAGAATTAAGAAAAAAATAATCATCATGAACCCTAGGTTAAGAATCCTTTTTCTAAAAGTTAACTGCATATTAGTTGTAATTATGATATTGTGAAGAATAGCCAAGAATGTAATTTCCTAACATTTCCTTTACATGATAATTAACCTACAGCTTCAGCTCTCCCCCCTCCCCCCAATACTATCAATTTTCAAAGATAGGGTGCCTAAATTACAGGTAATATTGAAGACATAGAACTAAAGTGTAAATGTGATTTCACTTTTGTAAGTGGATATGTCTTGATACTCCTAGTAAATTAAACCATTCTTAGATGAAGAGAAGAGTTAACATCTTTACTTAAATGTACCATGAACAAGATCTGAAATGTTTGCAAAATAGTACCAATACTTCTGTATATCAAAGCAGAAAACAACTTGAGAATCAAGACTATTGTAGTTCCAATTTTCCTTTCATTTTTCCCTACAGGAAACAAAGGAAACTAAGTCTATTTATCTATCTATTAATCTGTTGATCTATCTCTTTTGGATTTGAACTCAGTACCTCCTGAATCATCAATCATTTGGGTTATTCATCCAGATAAAAGACACAAATGCTCCATGGGTAGGATTGCAGTCAAACAGGAAATATCTACAAATCTGAACATTTTCTAAGGCAAGGGTTCTTAGCTTGGAGTTCATGAACTTAAATTTTTAAAAAATAGTTTGATAATTATATTTTAATATAATTGATTTCCTTTGTACTTCTATGTATCTTATTTTATGCATTTAAAGGAATTATTCCAAGCAGGAGACCATAGGCTTTACTAGACTGCCAAAAACGGTATATGATACAAAGTAGGTTAAGAGCCAATGCTCTATGGACTGGAGTTTCAACCAGATATTACCATCCTCCCTCAGTTATATTAAGATTTCATCTCTTCTTTAGCCTGCTTATCATTTTCTTTCAAGAAAATTTCCAGGAAAGAAATGAATTACCAAACCTCAAAAAGATCTTTTTGGGGGAGGGAATGGGTAATGAGATCTGGATTTTATGGATTATAGGGTTCCATTTGTAGAAATTCTCTACTGATGCAGATTTGCAGTTCTGGAATTTATGGCTTTAGAGAGCAGACTTGGGCACTAAGAATCCAGGGTCATTGTACAGCTAACAATATCAAGATTCTTCTCTAATACCACATTGCTTCTCTTATTATCTTTCTATTATCTCCTAGGTTCTTTTAATTCTGAGCTTCTATGATTTCATGATTTTGATGATTTGTGTGTGATTGTAGAAAATAATACTAAAATGTTACTTTTTAATTTTTAAATGGTGTCAGGCAGAATGACGAGTGATATGACATAGGTTTTTCTTTCTTTTTTTTAAATTTAAAATTTTATTTTCCCCCAATTACATGTAAAAACAATTTTAACGTTCATTTTAAAATATTTGAATTCTAAATTCTCTTCTTCCCTCCTTTCCCTCCCCACCACATTAAGAAAGCAAGCAATTCAATATAGGTTATACATGTGCAGTCATTCAAAGCCTATTTCCATTTTAGTCGTGTTGTGAAAGAAAACAGCAAAAAAAAAAATCCAAGAAAAATAAAGAAAGTAAAGAAAAATATGCTTTAATCTGCTTTCAGACTCCATCAGTTCTTTCTCTGGAGGTGGGTAGCATTTTTCATCATATGTTCTACAGAATTGTCTTAGATCACTGTATTACTGAGAATAGCTAAGTCATTCACAGTTGATCAGACATAAGTTTTTTTAAATATTACTGAATTATTAAATGAAAAAGATAATTATTTTCCTAATAAATAATAAATACAAATTACAAGCTTACTTGAGTTAAAAGGAGGAAACTACACCTATATTGTGTGCTTGAGCCACTTTTTTTCTTTTTCTTTCTTTTTTGCAAGATAATTAGGGTTAAGTGACTAGTAACAGCTAGTGAATATCATGTGTCTGAAGCCAGATTTGAACTCAGGTCCTCCTGATTCTAAGGCCAGTGCTCTATCCACTGTGCAACTCTGCTGCCCCCTTGAGCCATTTTTTTTCTAATTTTTCTATTTTTTTCAAGGAGTTTTCCTAATTTTTCTAATTTCAAGGGATTTTTCTAATTTTTTTTCTAGGGGTTTTGAGTGCTATTTTTTTTTTGCAAAAGTGACGCTTCATATTGTCTCTAAGCCTATGCTTATTTAATTTTTTAAACCCACTATTCATGAAAGCAAACTGCTCACTTCTAATTGTGTTGGTTTGGCTACATTTTTCTGACATTAAATCTTGACAGAAAAAGTTTGAACAACTGAGTACTACTATTTCTTGTAAACATTTATATAGTTCCTACCATATGCCAGGCACTGTGCTAAGTGCTTTACAAATATCATCTCATTTGCTTCTCACAACAGTCCTGTTTGGTAGGTGCTATTATTACCCTCATGTTAAAGCTGAGGAAATTAAGACAAATAGAAGTGACTTACCTAGGATCACACAGCTAGTAAGTGTCTGAGGTTGGATTTGAACTCAAGCCTTCCTGACTCTAGACACAATGCTCTATCCACTGTTCTATCCAGTTGCCTCCTATTTGTAATCATAAATAAGTAGAGGGATATTTGATAGCTATTACAGTCATACCTATTTCAATCATCTTATACCTGTCTGTGAAGAGTACTCCTCTGGCTCAGAGATATTGTCTAATTATTTTATGAATAATGCTAGTATTTATAAATAGTCTAACACCTTTTTTTAAAACCAAATGTAAGCTTTCTGTTTCTCACTTGCAGTCTGAAGTTTCATTTTATTGTAGAATCCTTAATGTGTGTGCTATTTGTGCATTTTAGTCCATCCCCAACTTACATATAGGTGATATCTTACCCATTTGTAAATTTATTGGCAAGTCACATGTTCTTGACTTGTGTAACCTTCTTTTTATGGGGAAATGACAAACAGATTTGTGGACAACACAACAAAATTCTATTTAATTCATATCACACCTTGAAGTATAATAACAATTCATTTACCTAATGCTTTGGGGGTTAGAAGGCATTCTCTTCAAAATAACTATGAAGTAAGTAGTACAAATATTTCCTGTTTATAGATGAGCTCAGATAGTGTTATAAAATCCTACTGCCATGAATAATTCTGGTTTTGTGGGAAAATATGTTTAGACTTCCTACTTGAGATGTCCCCACAACACAGGACAATCAAGGATTCCTTGTTCCCTTCCCCACCTTTGGGACAGTAGGAAGAAGAATAGCTTGATTTTTAAGCTAATAGTTGAAGCTCAAATCAGTATTTCTGCTCAGTCTGGGGTAGGACTTCAGCAAGGAAAAGACTGTCAGTGTTAAGGGGCAGGGATATTGTCTGTAGAGAGTCATAGAGGTAAGAAGGTATGTAGGATTAGGCTATCTGCCAAGGTAGACACATAGCAACACTAATAAGTCCAGGCTACTCCATATTTCTTTTCTTCTGCCTACCCAGCAATTGGCTAGCTATCTTCACTCTTACAGCCACCACTTATATCCAACCTTAGTTTCTTTCTTTTCTTATCCCATTTCACAATGAAACAAAGTTATGTGTAACCACCCTTTTGAAATTTCCCAAGGGTTTCAACTGCCATTTCACATTTTCAAACAATATCCAAGTTTTGAACATTCACTACGTACACAACATTTCTCATAGTTTTCTTTCCACTTATACCTGTATCAATCAATCAACAAATATTTATTGAGCACCTATTCCATCCTAGGCACTGTACTAAGCACTAGGGATAGAAAGTCAAAAGACAGCCCCTACTCTCTTTTGTAAGCTCAAGGAGCTTATAGAATGGAGGAGACTTTTTTTTTTTCAAAGAGAAAGATTTCTTATAATTTTTAATGAGAATAAAAGCAGCAAGACACAGTGGATAGAGCTCTACTTATTAGCTGTGTGACCATGGCCATACAAACAAATATATACAAAGCAAGTTTTATACAGTATAAATAGGAAATAATTAGCAGAGAGAAGACACTAAAATTAAGAGGAGTTGGTAAGACTTACAGTAAAAATGGGATTTTATTTAGGACTTAAAGGAAGCCAGGTAGATTAGTAGGAAGAGAGGAGGAAGGAGAACATTTCAGGCATAGGAGATAGAGCAAATATCCACCAAATAGTTCAGATTCTCATAATTTATGGTTTAGACCACTGCAACAGCTTTACAATTGGACTCCTTGCCTTGAGTTTCTCATCTTTCCAGTCAAAATTGGTATCACTATCAAAGTGTTATTCTAATGCATATATGAACTATGTCACTGACTTGCTCAAAAAGCTTCAGTAGCCCTCTATTGCCTCTAGGAGAAGATAAAAACTTGACTGTTTTGGTATTTAGAGGAATATTAGTAGATTGGAGGAGGGTTCAGAAAAAGCCTTATATAGGAAGTAGCACTTGAGTTGAGCTTTGATGGGAGCTAGGGTTTCTAAGGGGCAGAAATGAGGAGGGAGTGTATTTTAGGTATGGGAGGACAGCCTGTAGAGAGGCAAAGGATGGAATATATAGGAAGAATAGCAAGTAGGTCAGTTTGGGTGGACAATAGAGTATATGAAGTGTAGGCTTAATAAGACTGGAAAGATTGCTAAAGTCAGATTGATATGAAATGTGAATACCAAATAGACATACTTTGTGGAATTAAATTTTTTCTTATTGAAAAAAAATCAGGGAAAATAATAATCAATCACCAGTCATAGAGTAGCTTCTGTGTTCTCTATGAAATGACAAAGCTCACTAATTGAAGAGTAGGGATTAGCACACCCATGGAGGCAGGATGGTAGAGTGAAAAGAACTGTGCCTTTGGAGTGAGAATGACTGGTTTAAAGCATCTCTGATGCTTACTTACCTATGTGATTATGGGCAAATTGGTAATGTCTTTGAGCTTTGGTTTCCTCATCTGCAAAATGAGAAAGTTGGAATAGATTGATCTCAGAGACCTTTCTCAATTTGTAATCTTAATTTATCTGACCCAGAATACTTGAACTTATTCAAAACTGCTTTACTTTCTTTTCTTACCTATATTGGGCTTCAAATCCTTCTTAAACCATTTTTTTGCACATTTCTTTTCCAATCTGAGTTTGTCAGAGACCTCCTTTAGAAATGTGATTGAAATCATTGTAACCTTGCCTTTTTCATTCTCATAGGGATTATTTGTGATTTCATCCCAGAATTTAATTTTTAAGAGCCTACAATTCATCTGGTTCCATTAATTGCTTTTGTTGTCTCACGCCATGGGATTATACTTACTTTTTTCTCTGAACTTTAAGGGTTCAGTCTGCCTAAAAAAAAAATCTGACACTTTCTGACTTGGATATCAGATAATTTGAGTCACATTTCCCCAAGGATTCCCATCATCTTCATTTCAGCAACCAATTCTTCCTTGTTCAGAATTATATTCAAAGTAGTTATTTCCTCATTACTTCTTCCACTTTCTTCTGAGAGATGTAGATTTTAGAAAAGCAAGTCAAGAATTTCTCAGATGCTAGTTGTTGAGTAGAATAAGACTTAAAATAGATATTTTGGCAACAAAAGTCCATTTTTAGTATTTTCACGCTTTAAAGTTATTTTTGTAAAGTGTTTTGAGAAACTTATCATCCCCATCATCGTATCTCATAATCCCTGTTTCTATTTTTGAACGATTATTACAATTTGAGAAGATATAAAGAAATTCAAATACATGGGCTCGATTAAGTGCCTCATGAGAGGCAAGAGGGTATGATGCAAAAGTATATCAATTCTGGATTCAAAAGACCTGGGTTTGAGTCCCACCTCTAGCTGCGTGATGTTGGCCAGGTGACTTAACTATTCTGAAAGTCAATTTCACATTAGAAAAATGGTGATAATAATATTTCTTACTTATTTTGAGGGACTATTTTGATTAAAGTGTTTTGTGAACTTTAGAACCATATAAATGTTATTACAACTAAAAAAAACTGTGACTTCTGTTTGATCCTACACAATTATTGGTCAACTGTGAACAGAATACTTATTTCAACTAATATTGAATTTTTCTGCATTTATTCCAAAAGCCTTCGATGAGGGTTGGGTGTGGGGTGGGGCTGGAGGACGCATTCCTAGTTCCTGTGATTTTAGGCATCAGGATTGTTAATGTCAAAAAGTATTGTTGTTGCTCATCTAGAGAGAATGATGTAGCTAACAACTCATACTTAATCAAAGAATAAGATGTAGTTTGTCTTATTAACTCAATACTAGGAATTCTTGCTAGCAATTCATGTGTCTTTCTCCTCCTCCTTCCTTTCCTTGCTTCTTCATCCATGGGCATATACCCACTCCCCAATGTTTATAGGTGCAAAACCAACTGATTAGTTTTTTCATACTAGAAGAAAATTTTTTTAAACTTTCTATTTTGGCTTTTTTTTATGATGTTCAAAATGATTTTATTCCCATTTTATTACAGTTATTTTGTAACAATCATTATTCATAGGATTAAGATAGACATTTCCTAAAAGTTCTAAATCTGGCATTATGAAATTCAGTTTGCCAGGACACATACGATTTTAAAAATATATTTCAATGCAAATCAAAATGACTCTGAGGTATCATATCACACCTATCAGATTGGCCAACATGACAAAACAAGAAAATGATAAATGTTAGAGAAGATATGGGAAAATTGGAACATTAATGTTGGTGGAGTTGTGAACTGATCCAACCATTTTGAAAAACAATTTGGAACTATGCCCAAAGGGCTACAAAAATGCATATACCCTTTGACCCAGCAATAGCACTTCTAGGGCGATATCTCAAAGAAATCATAAAAATGAGAAAAGGACCCACGTGTACAAAAATATTTATAGCAGCTCTTTTTGTGGTGGCAAAGAATTGGAAATTGAGGGGATGCCCATTGATTGGGGAATGGTTGAACAAGTTGTGGTATAGCAATGTAATGGAATACTATTGTGTTATAAGAAATGATGAGCAGGTGGACTTCAGAAAAATCTGGAAAGACTTTCATGAACTGATGATGAGTGAAGGGAGCAGAACCAGGAGAATGTTGTACACAATAACAGCCACATTGTATGAAGACTAACTTTGATAGACTCAACCCTTCTCAGCAATGAAAGGATCTAAGACATCTCCAAAAGTCTCATGATGGAAAATTCTATCCACATTCAGAGAAAGAACTATGGAGTCTGAATGCACATCAAAGCATACTATTTGCTCTTTTTTTTCCTTCTGTTTTGTTTTCTCTTTCTTGTTGTTCCTCCTATTGGTTCTAATTCTTCTTTACAGCATGACTAATGAGAAAATATGTTTAATAGGAATGTATATGTAAAGCCTATATCAGATTGCACATTGTTTTGGGGAGGGAGGTGATAAGGAAGTGGGAGAAAATTTAAAACTCAAAAGCTCATGGAAGTGATTGTTGAAAACAAAAAATAAATAAACAAACAAAAAACAAAACAAGCAAGTAACAATAAAAAATGTATTTCAAACAAGTGTAATTTGGGCCCCATTAAAGAGAAGAGCAACTATATCACTCTTTTCCCTTAGAGAAATGGGGGTGGGGGTGCTATGTGTGTGAAATGTTGCATGCACTGTCTGACGTGGTTAGTTATGCTTAATTAATTTTCTCTTTTACCAGGGAAGACTTGGTTTGGTGTTCATGTGTGTGTGTGTGTGTGTGTGTGTGTGTGTGTGTGTGTGGTTATATCTGGGAAAATGTTATTTTAAAAAAAAGTTATCAAAACAAAAAATGTATTTCAGCATAACATAAAAATTTTAAATAGAAATATGAAATTGTTTCATCATGCTAGACAAAGGAAATTGAAAATTATCAACCCATAGCTAATAGCACATTATCTGGGTCTGAATATCTTTATGGTATACAAGTCCATAAAATTGTATGGTGCTAACTCGCAAAAGATATGGGTAGATCTCCAGCTCACAAATGCTGTGTCCCAGATTTTTTTTAATCAACTGCTTAGAACTCAGAACATATTTTCCTACTAAAAAGAAATATTTGCCCTGTAATTACATCCTCAGGTCAGAAGGCAACAAACAGTCAATTTGACTTTTTATTTATCTAAAGTATGGTTTCACAACTCTGAAGACTCTAACAGCCATAACTATCAAGATTTCTATAAGGAAATACATGAGAAATTCCCAGTTAGAATACATAGAATACATGTCTTACTTTACTACAGAACTGAGATCTTCCCCTTTTGCCATTCCTTACCTCTGACATCTGAAGGGAAAAGTGTGATAGCTTTTCTTGGCAGTGATGAAGAATGATGATAAGGTCTAAAGGCTAAGAAAGGATATTAAGACTATAAGGTCAGTGGGCCATATGAAGGAGATGTTCAAAATTTCTACATGCCCTGAAAAGATGAGGCCATAGTCCATAGGGGTCATAGGAGCTTTCTGAGTTCTTCCAAGAGTTATCTCTTTATTCATAAAGTGACCTTGGAACTCTGTCAATACCTTTTGACAACTCATGTGGCTATACATTTCTGACATGGGGTAACCTATCTTACATTAAGCAATTTAAGTCTTGACTCTGCTCCAGCCCTCTGAGAGGTCTGGAAGACTACTTGGAGCTTCAGTTTCTCCACCACTAAAATCAATGTGATAATTTTTGCTTCTTAACTATGTTCCATAGATATGGTTGCAGTCAACTAAATCATTGATCTTGTTTCCCCCCTGGGCTGAAAGAGGCATCCAGGGAATGGTGCTAAAAGCACTGGATTTGGAGTCAGAGGAGATGGGTCCAAATTCTGACTTTATAACTTCTTAGTTGTGTGACCTTGCGGAATGTCCTTTCACCTCTTTTGGTTTCAGTTTCCCTATTTGTAAAAATAACCTTCATGGATTGTTTAATGAGATTAAACTACAAAAGAAGGGATTAGCAAATCTTCTAGTGCATCTGCTGAGCCCTGGCCTAGATTAACACTTAGGGCCTTTTAACTCTAACTCATATTCTCCTATGGAAAGGGAGTAGTGGAAATAGCAGCAGCAGAGAAATGGGTTCATCCTTTTCATTCTCCAATTTTATAACCTGGGCTTGCAATGAGGAGAGGGAAAAGGTAGGGACCAGTTTTGGGTAGGAATTTCAGTCAGTAAAAGGATCTACCACTGGTGACAGGAAAGATGGAAGATATTTACAAGTAGTCACATGTTAGGAATTGATGCTAAGTCTAAGATGGGTTGTACAGAAAGGAGTATAGATGTAAGCATAGAAATTCTGATCCTAAATTCATTGAACAATTTTTAAAGACCTTTAATATTAGATGCTTCAATTTCAGTATAGCTATTATGGATTCTTTGGCAATATTTTTTCAATATTATATCTCTATCTTTTTAGGCTATCAAGAACAAATAAAGAAAATTACTTCTGAGGAAAAGGAAAACCTGCCATAAATATTGATCTTTGAACATTGCAGAGGGAAAGAAAAAATTGTTGCATTCTTCCAAATACAATTTTTTATCCTTTCATGGCTTATTGTTAGTTTTTTTTAAGAGAACTGATAGGCTTCCATTAATTTTTCAACATTACTTTTTAAATTAGCTATTTTAACTATTTTGTATTTTATAACTTATTTCAGTCCTTCTGAGTCAGCAAATAAGTTTTTTCTTTTTTTAGAAAATGCATGAGTATGTTTTGTCTAATAAACTTGCAATTATGTCCACAAATTGATTTCTTGATAGGTAGGTGGTACAGTGGTTAGAGTGCTGGACCTGGAGTCAGGAAGACTCATTTTTATGAGTTCAAATCTGGCCTTAGACACTTACTAGCTGTGTGATCTCAGACAAGTCACTTAACCCAGTTTTTCTCAGTTCCTCATGTATAAAATGAACTGGAGGAGGAAATAGCAAATCATTCCAGTATATCTTTGCGAGGAAAACCTTAAATGGGGTCACAGAGAATCAGACATGACTGAAATGACTGAGCAGCAACAACAACAAAAGGTGAAAAAAAGGGAAGAATGTGAAAGAGAGAGTACGTGTGTATGTGTGTGCATGCATATATATGTGTGTATATATATATATATGTATGTATGTACATATATAATGGCCACAGCCATTGTTGGCCACAGCCAAGTTAATTGAGAGGTTGGTGAAAAAAGGAAGAAAGCGTGTTTATGTGCATATGCATATGTATATGGACTACAAATGGCATATTGAAGGGTGGATAAAAAAGATGAAGAATGTATAAAATGTATGAGACATAATTGAGAGTTTATTGGCCCCAAAATTATTGACAGGTAGACAAAAAAGAGGGAGAATGTGTGTGTATACATACACATATATACAAACAACACACACACATATATACATCCACATACACACAGACATAAAATCACTTATACATACACACATATATATGTATCATACATATATGTATACATATGGAGGCTAGGTGGCATAGTGGATAGAGCACAAGGCCTGGAGTCAGAAAGACTTATCTTCTTCAAATCTGACTTCAGACACTTGATGACTATGTGACCCTGGGCAAGTCACTTAATCTTGTTTGCTTCAGTTTCCTCAACTGTAAAATGAAGATAATAATAACACCTACCTTATAGGGCTGCTGTGAGGATCAAATAAGATTGTATTTATAAATTGTTTAGCACAGTGCCTGGGACATAGTAGGTACTTAATAAATGTTTATTCTGTCTATCCATAACATACACATACACAGATATGTATTTGTTTACATGCAGATACATATACATGCATATATAATATATTAAACATAACTCCATTTAACAAACATAAGTGCATCTATGTCTGTTTATGTATACATATATACATTTTCTATAAAAATAAACTTGAATATGTTTGCCAATAAAATCACAGTCATGGCCCCTTGGTGCACAATCTGCCCTTTACCACTTTGGTCCCTGAGGAGAGTGAGTTCAGACTTAATTCAGTTCTTACTTAGCCTTTATCCCACTAAGTCCTTCTCCCCTCGTAGCATCGTCTCTCTCACCCAAATCCAGGTTAGTAGGAAAAAAGCCATACCAAGTGCAAAGTTAGCTATTGCCTTTCAATTCTATCCCAGTTTCTCTTAAGCAGCCAATCAATTGTCTGTCTTCTGATCATGTGATTTGTAGACCAGAACAGGAATGTGTGGGTATACTTCTAACTGGGGATCAGGGGACTTCCATTATATGTCATCATGCCTTTTTGGGTGGGGCTCTTTTTCCTCTTTCATGTGGGACATTTTATCAGCCCTATTAGAAAATTTTTTCCCCTGATTTATTACTTCTCTTTATCCTGCCAACATAGAATGGTAATGATCTAAAATTGAATTTTTTTTTGAATACCCATTCTATTTCAAGTCCTTTCCCTCTGAGGCTAATCTCAATTTATCCTGTATGTATTTTGAGTGCGCGTAGTTGATTGCATGTTGTCTCCTCTTGTAGACTGTGAGCACATTGAGAGCAGCGATTGTCTTGCCTTTCTTTGTGTTGTGATAAGTAATTGTAAGTACTTAATAAATGCTTGCAAATTGACTGAGGTCCTGTTTTTTTTAATTTAACTGACATTTACATAGTACTTTTAAAGCTAGCAAAGCACTTACATTATCTCATTTTATATGTGAGTGGAAGATATATTTCTGTTTTACATGTGAAGAAACTAGGGCTGAGTAGTCACACAAGAAGTATGGGTCAGAGGAATTATTCAAACTCATGTAGAAAGGGCTATTAGTCGCATAGCAGTAAGTTGCAAAAAGAGAAGCAAAAAGAGAAGCAAAAACAGGAAAGAAGAGCGTGAGAGAGGAAGAGACAAAGAAATGTGAAAGGAGAAAGAGATACAGAGAGAGATTGGGGTTAAGTGACTTGCCCAGGGTCACACAGCTAGTAAGTGTTAAGTGTGTGAGGTTGCATTTGAACTCAGGTCCTCCTGACTCCAAGCCCAGAGCTCTGTTCACTGCACCACCTAGCTGCTCCAATTTTTTTTTAATGGCAAAACCCAGAGGAGCTGAGGAGATCACCAGAAGTGGGTGTAAAGAGAAGACTCAAATGGACCCCAAGGGATGCCCACATTTAGGAAAGGGAACATTGGTGGGAATCTATAAAGGATACTAGGAAAGAAAAGACACAAAAAGAAGTTGTCGTTCAACAATGTAGGGCTAGAGTGGCATATGTTGTTGGACCAGGGGACGTTTTCCCAGGGGCTGTCTGCTGTTCATTCAGGGCTCATGGATTCAGCTGGATAAAGGTCAATCCCTAAGGATCTTTAGCCTCAGGGCCATTTGATCTCTTCTTGGGGAGCTCCAGATTTAGAAGAAAAGCAGACAACCTAAGGACAACAGAGGCACCTTGGGAATCTTCTGGAGGTCTCTCCATGTGAAACCACTGATGAGAGAGAAAGAGGGACAGCAAGACAGAGAGAGACAGAGAGAGACAGAGGGACAGAGACAGAGACAGAGATAGAGACATAGACACAGAGACAGAGAGAGACAAAGAGCGACCTTGCCCCCAACCCATACTAAACTATGTTCTCTATGGAACTGTCTAAGATACTAAGTTTAACAGAAGGTGCCAATATGCTTTGGTAGAATCAATCCCTATATTTATGGATTTGCTATAATGATCGCTTATTTTTATTACTAGGGCAAGGTTCCAGGTAATAATGCCTTTGTCATTTATAGTATAATATTTCAATCCAGAGCACATCATGATCCTTACCAAGTTTAGCAAATTTGGTTAGAACTATATTAATGCAATTTCATTATCTAGGTGACATTTTCTATTTTATTAAATTAAAAGTAAATAAATAAATTGGTTATATCCTTCTTCCCAAAATAATCCTATATCAAACATGCTGATCAAAGTCAGAATATGTGTTTAGACCCTCACACACACTGAGAAAACAAGTATTGCTTTTTTCCATGCAGCATACAATGATTAAAATTAAAATATTCAAAACCATATGTACTTCAAATGAGGCTACAATAAAAGCTGATATGTCAATCTATGGCAATAACAAGTCTAATATTATAATTCAGTTATATTTTTCTGAGGCCTTGGCATTGGTTGCAGGATTGATTTCTCTCTTAATGTCACAATACAAAAAGTATTCATTCATTCACTCAATCACCAGGCATTTATTAAGTGCCTACTATGTGCCAGGCATTGTGCTAATAGTTTTTATCTATATAAAAACTGGCACTTCAAAATATATATGTGGGATTACACATAGACATGCCTGCTACATATTAGATAGATAAATAGATGGATGGATTGATAGATAGATAGAATGGATTAGTGCAATCACCTTTACCTAAATAATTTTATGAAGAGAATAAGAAAAAGTTTACCATTTGGCAAACATAGTAAAAATGATTCTTAATTGAATATTTACCATAATTCTATCCCCACTGAGTTTATTAAAAGAAAACATAACTCATAGAATTATTCTAAGTAAAGTGTGGCTTTTGCAAGTCTAAGTGATTTGAATATCTGAACAACTTAGAATCAAATGAAACTTTATCTTCTGATAAGGGCAAATCCCATCCCTCTGGCTTCAGTTAACACAATACAAAAATCATCAGGGTATTAAGAACAGTGGGTGTTAGGATCATCGACATGATTGCAGTCCTTTAAGAGAAGCAAACACTAGACTGACCCAATTCAGGTAATAAGAAAAAACCTAGTGATGAATGAAGTGATATTTATTTAAATTTCTGTCCTTTGTTTTTTCAAAAAAAGATTGAGAACATTTGAATATATACAAGATTCAGATCACTCTGCTAGGTGCTTGGAGAAATGCATAAGGAAGTAAATCAAATTAGAGTCAAGGTCCTACCCTTAAGACTTATCTTTTCAAAAATAGCTGACATTTGTGTAGACACAAAAAATCAAATGCATAAAGGATAGGGGCACTTGAACAATTGGGTAGCCTTGAAAATAATTTCAAGGATGTTTTCTTTGGTCCAAAATCTGAACCAGAGTTTATTGATATGCCACTATTGATGCATTAAGGTTTTAGTCAAAGTGAATTGACCAGAACATGTATTAAAAGAGAAACAAATTCCAGAGAGATAGTTAGGGAAAGGAACACAGCTAAGCAGTTATTCTTGGCTACACCTTTTTCCTTTCTGAATTTGACATCAACAATTTCCCTACATTTATTGGTGCATATATAAATGGATTGAGTATGCATGCTAGGAATATTTAATATTTCAGATGCTGGTATCTGGGATGTATCAGACTTTTGGTAGACTAGAAACCTACTGAAGAGGTAGATGGGAAGGACACTAAAATACATCCTCCCTCCCATGCCCTTAATTTCTTCAAAATTTAGCAAATATAGTAAGTGATTGATATGTACAAGTTGCTGTACTAAGCCTTGGAGTATGTGCCAAGGTGAATAAATGTGATCCCTACCATCAAAAACTTTTCAGTCTTGGAGGGGAGCTGTCTTCCTCACCAGCCACCATTGTGTTATTATTATTATTTTTTTAAGTTCAAGTCCTATCTTCAGAAGGCCCTAGTTAAAATGCAAGTATTTTGTCTTAGGAAGGTTAGTTATATTTTTAAGGATCAAGGGACAAAGTAGACTAGCTCCTTGAAAATAGTGATTTACAATTTTGTCTTTGAATTTCCATTACCTGGCATAGTGCTCTGCACAGATGTGATGATTGATTGATTTGGAGATTGGTACTCATCTAAGGTGATCATTCTCAGGGCAAGCCTGTCTTTTTTTTCCTTATTCGTATCCTCAGCACTTAGTATAGTGCCTGGAACATAGTAGGTGCTTAATAAATGTTAATGAAATTGAATCTTTATGAGAAGAGCATTTTCACTGTTTTAAGAAAATTAAGGGGGTGCGGAGTCAAGATGGCCGAGTAAAAGCAGTGACTTACTTGAGCTCTCCCCCAAACCACCAAATACCTGTAAAAATGTCTTTAAACAAATTCTAGAGAAGCAGAACCCACAAAAAGACAGGGTGAAACAAATTTCCAGCCTAAGACAACTTGGATGGTTGATTAGAAAGGTCTATCATGCCGGACTGGGAGAGAAATGCAGTTTAGTACGGGCATGTAGCCAAAGACCAGGCCTCAGCGAACTGGAACAGGCCTCAGGGGACTGAATAATGGGCAGATTTGGTGGTTTCCAGACTTCTTAACCTACAAATGCCAAAGACAACTTGAAAGGTCAGTAGGAAAAGCCTGTGACTGTGCAGAGAGAGAAGCTCAGTCCCAGCCCCAGTGCCAGCACAACCCCTGAGCAGTGGCTGCTTCTAGAGCTTCTGGCCCATAGACAGAGGGGAATTGAGTGGCTAATCAGAGGGGGATTGCAGGGATCTCTTTGCTGGTGCTGAGGCAGGTTTCTCTTGCTTTTCCTGTGCTTGGATCTGGGTCACAGTTCTGGGTGGCAATCCTGGGGCAAGGAGGAGTGCTGGCATGGTGGAGCTTGTGCCTTGGTGGAGAGGGAATCCTCCTCACAGTTCCAAGGCAGAAAAGAGTGCTTCTGATCACTCAGAGACCACAAGGGAAGGAGTTAACACCTCACCCTTGATCATATCACCTTGGAAGAATTGAAAATTTATAGGTCCCTAGAAGTATCTCTGAAAACAGCTGCACAAAACCCCCAAAGCTTGGGACAGTACATTCTCCACACTGGAAGCAAACCCCTACCTTAACAAAGAGTTTAAAACTCAAGTAATTAGCTGGGATCATAAGCAAACTGTGTAAAAAAAAAAAGTAAGACCATAGAATCTTTCTTTGGTGACAAAGAAGATCAAAACATACAACCAGAAGGAAACAGCAAAGTCAAAACTCCTACATCTAAAGCCTCTAAAAAACCTATGAATCAGTCCCAGGCCATGGAAGAGCTCAAAAAGGATTTTGAGAAACAAGTAAGAGAAGTAGAAGAAAAACTGGGAAGAGAAATGAGAGTGATGCAAGAAAATCATGAAAAACAAGTCAACAGCTTGCTAAAGGAGACCTAAAAAATACTGAAGAAAAAAAAAGCTTACGGAAGTGAATGTTAAAAACTAAAAATAAATTAATACAAAAATTAAAAAAAAATAAAAAGGAAGGAAGGTAGGAAAGAAGAAAAAGTAGGGAAGAAATGGAAGAAGAAACAAAGGGAAGTACAGAGAAATGAGGAAGGGAAGAAGGAAGGAAGGAAGCAAGAAAAGAAGGAAATAAAGAATAAGAGAAAAACTTATTAATATAGCATTTACATATACTTCAAGGTTTACAAAGTCTGCATAGATATTACCTCATTTGGTTTTCACAACAACCCTGGTGCTTGTTTCCCCCTTATTATTCTCTCTATTTTATAGATGAGAAAACTGACTTAGAGTGTTAAATGACTTGCTCAGGGTCACATGGCTAATAAGTGGAAGCAGCAGAATTCAAATCCAGGACTCTCCTCACATCAGGTCCACTGTTTTGTCTATTATACCCTATTGCCTCAGATAGGGTTCAGTTAACCTGAATGACTTAATTAGCCAATGACATAATTAATCAAATTAATTAAAAACCAAAAAATAATCAATTAATCAATAATAAATAAATATAGAAACAATGTGCTTCTGTAAGGGTCAAGTAACATAAGGGAGGCCTCTCTCCAAGAAGAAGCAAAACCACATGATAAATGCTATTCTACTCTCCAGGTTAGCAGGGACAATATAATGTTGCTCAAAAGCAACTGATATCAAAGAGTCCTTGGATCCCTGGCTCTCCTGGATTTTTTCACAGAGTTCTTGAGGTCAACTATTTTAATAATGCTAAGATGTTATTTGCCTATTAAAATCCTGATAGAGTCATCTAGGTGAAGCTAGACCTGGAGTCAGGAGATTGTGAGCTCAAATCTGGATCAGACACTTAATATCTATGACCCTAGGAAAGTCACTTAACTTCTGTCTGCTGGAAAATTCCCTATCTGTTTTGTCATTGTTGAGTCATTTCAGTTGTGTCTGACTCTCTGTGACCCCATCTGAGGTTTTCTTAGCAAAGATACTAGAGTTTGCCATTTCTTTCTCTAGCTCATTTTCTAGATGAGGAACTGACGTAAATGGGGTTAAGTGACTTGCCCAGGGTCACACAGCTAGTAAGTGTATGAGCCCAGATTTGAACTCATAGAGATGAGTCTTTCTGATTCCAGGCCCAGTACTCTATTCACTTCCCTATCTGTAAAATGAGGATAACAATAGTACCTACCTACCAGGATTGTTGTGAGGATCAAGTGAAAAAATGAGAATAATAATAGTACTTACCTCTCAGGGTAAAGATCAAAAGAGATAATACTTGAAAAGCACTTTTCACAGTGCCTGGCACCTATAGGTGCTTAATAAATGCTTGTTTCCTTCCTCCCTTTTCCAACTATATATCTCTGTGAGGCTAGATTTTTTAAATTTACTTCAACCAAATCCACATATTACAACAGATTGGGGGGGGGGCAGCTAGGTGGCACAGTGGATAGAGCACTGGCCTTGGAGTCAGGAGGACCTGAGTTCAAATCTGGCCTCAGACACATAACACTCACTAGCTGTGTGACCCTGGGCAAGTCACTTAACCCCATTGCCTATCCAAAGAAACAAAACGAAACAGATTGAATATGCAATTGAGAATGTAGCCATCTTCTATTAGGACAGGCAAAATATGTAAAAACAATGCCACTCTTTTCACTAATTTTTTGGAAAAGATAGGTTTTTTTTAATAAAAAATGTTATTTGTGTTAACATGTAAAAGTTCATTATCATTATTTTTAATGAATTAATATTCTAAGAAATTATCAATTTTAATTTCTAACATGATAAATATCAATGGATATAATCTATATAAACAAAAGCTCTTTGTGATCCACAATAAGTTTTAAGAGTGTAAAAGGGGTCTTGAGAATAAGAAGTTTCAAAATTGCTGTTGAAAAGAATAAAAGTAATTTAGATAGATAACAAAGAAGAAAAATAAATTGAAGGAATGAAGGATAATCCTAACATTTGTTATGAAGTTGGAAAAGGAAGAGAAGGGGAAGGGAAGGAAATAAACAATTATATAGTGTCTATTATATGCCAGACTACTATGTGTACATATACATTATGTACCCTATGAGGTAGGAGTTGTTATAATTCCCATTTTATAATTGAGGAAATTGAGGAAAATAGAAATTAAGTGACTTGCTCAAGTCACACAACTAGTAAATGTCTGAGGTCAAATTTAAACTCATCTTCCTGATTCCAGGCCCAGTACTCTATTCACTTCACTAACTAGCTGTCCTATAACAATAGCTAGCATTAAAAAGCACTTTTATAGGTTTCCAAAGTGCTTTACATATAGTATCTCATTTGATTCTTACAACAACCTTGGGAGGGAAGTGCTCTTATTATTTGAGGATGAGTAAATTGAGGCAAAGAGAGTGATATGCTTAAGATCATACAACTAGTAAGTATCTGAAGCAGAATTTGAACTTAGGTCTTCTGGCCTCAAAATACAGAATTCTGTGCACTGTAATAACTAGTTGCCTCACCACTGGAGAAAAAAAAAGTTCAATAATTTTGGGTTAAGTAGTATGAACGGTCTCTATTACAACAGTGGTATCCAGATCTTAGGTTGAAGAACCCTGGGGTATTGTAGCTTGACCTTAAGGAGAACATGATAAACTAATCAATGGGCTGCATCCCACTGTCCAACCAATAATCAATCATGACACTTGACTCCAACACCCACTTTTATCCCTGAACACTTTTTACTCTCTTGTTACCTTTTGTGTGTGTGTTATGAATCACTTTCACAGTATAGTAAAGCTTATAAACACCTCCTTAGAATAGTATTTTTAAATAATTAGAAGAAATGCCAAATTTCAGTCAGAAGTACAAATAATGATGTCTATTTT
This sequence comes from Vombatus ursinus, assembly GCF_900497805.2. NCBI lineage: Eukaryota > Metazoa > Chordata > Mammalia > Diprotodontia > Vombatidae > Vombatus > Vombatus ursinus. The sequence goes on along the minus strand of NW_020954562.1, from coordinate 25,006,288 downwards.
TTCCTATCAATATTCATGGTTCTTTTGACATCTGTCCATGAATCCCAGGTTAAGGCCCTTCTCTCTCTAGTGTGCATGTTCCCAAACTACCTCCTTCTATGCCTGGTGTGTTCATCCCCTCAAAACCGGACTATTACAACAACCTTCTGTTTAGTCTTCCTGCCTTTTCTCTCTTAACTCTAATGATTTTCCTAAAGCACAAGTCTAACCATGTCACTCCCCTACTCTGGCTTCCTATTGCTTCCAGGACTCTAATATAAAATCCTCTTTTAGAGGCCATTACAACCAGGACCATTTTTACATTTCCAGTCTTCTCCTAGTTTATTCTCTCTTAGGCCCTCTATAGTCTAGCTATATATACTTTTCATTTCTCTATTCTGGGACTTTTTAGCAGCTGCTAAAGTACAGAATGAGCTGAGGCTGGAAAAGAGAGCTAAGTACAACAAATATGCTAAGAACTCTGACATAGGAGATTCCATGAAAGAAACTGAATACGTTTAAACTAGAGAAAAGAAGAATCAGGTTGTGATGGCTGTTTTTGAAGTGTTTGATGGACCGCTTTTTCAAAGAGTGATTAGACTGCTGACTAACTAAATTATTTTATTGAATTGAAAACCTAATCACTGCATAGTAATAAGACTCACAGAATCTAAGAGTGATAACTTAAGATGCCATTTATTTCCAACAGGATGGTGAAAGGCCTTGAAATTAGGTCACATGAAGACAAATTGAAGAAAGTGAGGGTATTTAACCCTCAAACCTGGCCTTAGGATACTTAATGGCTTTGTGATTATGAGCAAATCACTTAACCTTGTCTGCTTAATATTCCTTACCTGTAAAATGGGGATAATAATAGCACCTACTTCCCAAGCTTTCTATGAGGATCAAACAAGAAAATATTTGTAAAGCAATTAACACAATGTCTAGAATATAGTAGGAGCTTGATAAATGCTTGTTTCCTTCCTTCCCAGAAGAAGAATGATGAATAGTATTTCATAAAGGCATAGTTAGACTCATGTTACAGGAAAAACTAGATATTAATTGGAATCCAAAAGTAGAATGGGCTTTGTCTGAAGGTAGTGCATTCCACTTTGATGGAGGTCCATTAGCAGACAGTATTTGATCACCTATCACGAAAGGTTATACAAACACAAAATCTCAAAGTGGAAAGGTACCTCAGAGGCTATCTAGTCTAGCTCCATTATTTTACAGGGGAAGAAACTGAGTTTCAGAGAGGTTAAGTAAATTTTCCAAGTTCTCATGGGTAAGAAGTTACAGAGGTAAGATTTTAATCCTGGTCCTCTGACTCCAGAATCCATTTTTTTAAAAAAAACTATATCATACTTGATTGGAGAATTCTAGTGAAGGGGAACCCTCTACCCTCCAAAGCATCACTTTCCTTTTTTGTATATCTCTGTTTGTGAAGATTTTCCTTATGTTGAGCCCAAATTTGCCTCTTTGAAGTTTCTATGTATCATTTTACCTACTACCCTCTGGCATAATGGCTCATCCACCTTTGAGGTCCACTTGATTCACCCAACTCCTATCTGAGACTCCAAGAAGCTTTAGCTTCTCAAACCTATTGATGAGTTAGGGAGATGTCTATCCCAAATATGTGAAGACTTCCCTGGTGGATTGGGTGAATGGGAACAATTTGTTCCAACAGCCATGAAAACAAATGATGCAGGTACTGTGGAGTGCTTAGAACTTGGTCAGACATCAAAGATGCCAAGGTCATTCACTGAGTCCCAGACCGTGGCCAGTTATCCTGACTTTTGTCCTGCCATTAGATTTCAATGACTATGGAAGAGAATGAGGCTAATGACTTTGTGAAACTCCACCTCATTTATATTTGATTCACATGTTAGTGAAGATATCACTCCTTTTCCAAAAAGGACAAAAACAACATTCTGGGGTAAAGCAGAAAAAGGCTAATTGACCGTCCACATGACAGACCTTCTAAAACTTGGAAACAAATATCATTTCCTTCCTCTAGGTCTTCTTTTCTCTAAGTTAAACACCTCCAATTTTTTAAATTGGTTCTCGTATAGCCTAATTTCAAGATCTTTCACCATTTTGTTTGGACTACTTTCAGCTTTCAATGACTGGTACCCCAATTCTATTTAACTACTTAAATGACAGCTCTTTCAGAGGATAGTCACTCCAAGAAATATAAGGAAATGATTCAAATTCTAAGACTAAGAGCATTTGCCAATAGATAACTCAAATGATATGGACAGACAAGTTTTTTCAAAGGAAGAAATTCATGCTGTCAACAGTCACACAAAAACAATGTTCCCAATCAATAATAATTAGAGAAATATAAGTTAAAACAATTCTGAGATTCTACCTCATACATGTAAAATTGGTAATGGTGACAAATGAAGGAAATGACAAATGTTGGAAGAGTTATGGGAAAATATACACATTAATGCACTGTTGATAAAAGCATCATTTGGGCTAGCCATTGTGGAAAACAATTTGGATTATGTCCCCAAAGTTCTTAAACTATAGAGACCCTTTGACCCAGAGATACTACTATACTAGGCTTATACTCCAACAAATTACATAAAGATGAAAAATACTCACATGGACAAAAAAATATTTATTACAGCTCTTTTTGTAGTAACCCTAAACTGGAAAAAAGGGAATTTTCACCTATTGGATAATAGCTAATCAAATTATGGTGTATGAATTTAATGGAATACTATTCTGCCACAAGAAATGATGGAATCTTCAGTTCTGGCATAAGCTGGAAAGAATTCTGTAACTGATGCAGAATGAAATGAGTGGGACTAAGGCAACAATTTGAATGAGGAAAATGCCATTAGAAAGAAAATAAATGACTTTGAAACACTTTAAAAATATATTCAGTACAATGATAACCATGTCCCAGGGGAGTAATGGTGAAACAAACCATCATCTCCTGCCAGATAGAAAATGAATTTAAAATGAAGAATGAGAAATAAAATTTTATATGTTGGCCAATGTGTGAATGTGTTTTGCTGGACTTATACACATTTATCATGAGGGTTTAATATTCTTTTTCTTTTAAATCTGTTCATTTGGGGGGTGATAAATTTTTTAATCATTTAATACATTAAGTTTCAAAAAAGATGTGATACTTAATTCAAAGACATAGCTATAACAAAAATACAATCATTGTTACAAGACATATTTTGAAGGACAAACTGTCTTATTCCATCAGTTTGTGGGGAGAATGGGCTCAGTCATCACAGTTTCTACATAATATTTGTTCTATCAAGTTCATGTCCAAATATGCCACCATTTTTGAAAAATGAGTCTCTGCTGAGCTAAGGCTCAAGTATCACTCCCCAAAGTCACTCCCCTTGTTCTTTGAGGTATTAATGCTAGGCTAGGTTCAAAACCCGAACACTAGGACTCCAGAGGCTTACTGTCCTAACCTTTCAAAATTCATGAGGTTCAAACTCATCAATCCCTTTCCTGAGAACAGAAAAAGATAAATGGTGACACAAAAAGGCTGAGACCTGTTTCCATGGGACCACATGTTGATGAGGGCCCAAGTCCTCTACTCTTACAACACATCTATCAGACAAAGAGCCTAAGAGTTTCACCAAGTGAAAGAGAAAACAAAACAAAATAAAAAAACATTGGCAGAGGCCTTTGGGAAAGCACCATTATTTCTGTCTATATAGCCAAATAAAAGTGTTTAGCGGACCAGAAACAGTTATATAATGCATGTACCTGTGCCAATGACTCTTCAAGGCACTTCCATTTTATACCATCATGACTATCCTTGAAGCAGGCTTCCAACTCTTTCCATTTGGGAACAGTGAGTCAGAGGTGTTTTGACTTTGTGCCACAACCTTGTTACAGTAGAGTCACATTGTTAAAGTCTCTAAATGCTCCCTAACAGAGGAGCAATTGTTAATTATTTGATTTCATAAAACATAAACAAAACAAAATAAAAAATTCCCTCAAGGTAGCTGTGTTTGTAAAGAGTCTAAAATTTATAACTGCTAACTTGACATGCTATTAATGGAGAATTATAACTCCCTAACTAATGCCATTTTACTTTAATTTTCTCATATCTAGCATTGAGTTTTCCTTTCCTGTGATGCTCCTAAATATCTCTTTAGAACAACAAGCCAAATGAGTTCTCTTCCTTGAAATTTCTCTCCAGACACATTAATTCTCCAAGTGTTACAAATCTTTTTATTTATTTTTTTTCACAAAACAACTCCCCCCAAAAAACCATGTCTTTTGATTCTATAATTTTCAAGGGATTGAATGTGTTTTATGGATATTTATTCCCTACAACTAGCTACCTTGTATGAGCAGCTAATTATGAGACAATTTTCATTTATTTACTTTTTTAGCTCATCTGATGAATAAACTCTTCCTGACACTAACTGTAACAGGGAGAGTTCTTTCTGCATTGTTTCCCTTTATATGAGTCTTAGACCATTGTCCGGTATGCCAGCCAACTTTTCCATATGAATGAAAACAAGATGCTTTCAGATTCAGAATAGCTTTGTCTGAAGGACTAAAGTGTGGCTACTTCTTATGTCTATCCTTAAAAATACTGTAAACCCCTAAAGCTATAATTTGTTATTCACATTCATAAAAAATTGAGCAATGAGTCTTGATTTGAAATAATATTGGGCCTAGGATATAATTACTGTCATAAACATCCCACTTTAAAATGCAGCAAACGCTTAAAATTATATAAAGCCAAATGTTATGTTTTTGTAGAAAATGTATGCAAATTTACATTCTTATAAATTTATATTCTCATATATATATTAAATGCTTATAAGTAGTTGCTTCCATTTCTGTTTAAGCATTATATTTATCTATCTATCTATCTACTGATAATAATGATAGCTAATTTTTAAAGTTTACTATGCACTGTGCTAACCACTTTTACTCACATAAAGGGATAATATCATCATCATCAACATCATCATCAACATCATCTCATTTGGTCCTTACAACAACTCTGCCAGATAGGTTCTATTATTATCTCCATTTTATGGGGGTATAGGAAGCAAAGAGAGGGTAAGTGGCTTTCCCAGGGTTACATAGCTAGTAAGGGTCTAAATCTCAATTTGAGCTCAGGTCTTCCTGACTTCAGTCTCAGCTCTCTCTTTGTCTCTGTTTCTGTCTCTGTCTCTGTCTCTGTTTGTATACATATAAATATATATATATATATATATATATATTATCCTATCTACCATCTATCTATCCCAAAACAAACAAAACATCTTTGACCAGCAAGCATTTTTTTCTTTTAGTTATGTGATTTCTGTTCTTTTGATTTTTATACTGACAGTATTTTAGAGGGTAAGAAATTTATAATTTCCTTTGAAAAGGCATTGAGTAAGTAAGATAAACCACTTATATGATAAAGTGACATATTTACTTATATTTGTATGTAAAGAAGCAAAGAAAATAAAGAAATGAGACATTAGAAGCGTTGATCTCTCATCTTTCTATAATCTATCATTTATGTACTATCTGTCTATTTATAATTTATCATCTATTTATCTACTATCTACTATCTATCTAACATCTATTTATCTATTTATCTATTCATAATCTATCATCTGTCTATCTATCTATCTATCTATCTGCAGATGTTTTAGAAATTGTTTTTTGTTTTGTTTTGGTAAGAGAGCATTTTGGTTTTGGTTCTAGAGGATTGTTACAGGACTAGGTTGCAGGTGAATATTTCCATTACTTTTTGGCAGATTGTAAGTTACGGATTTGAAGTTGATGTTCATTTGCTGGTTTGAACTCAAGCATGTTGACAAGATACAAATCAGGTTCAATTTTTTCTGCTTCATTTAGGAAAGAAAAAAACAACAACTTGTAAAAATCAAGTGGAGAAAAAACAAATTGATGGTGACAATGTTTGCTAACAGTGTACCATCTGGGGTCATATGTGTATTTGTGATATAGAGACATCAAATTATGTAAGACCAATAGCATAATAGGATTGTAGATTTAGAGTTCAGGAGCTTAGAAAGTATGTCATACTTTCTAATTTAAAAAATGATGGAATTCAGACACAGAGAGATTACATGATTTACTTGGGATCATTTGACTATTAAATGTTTGAGATCTGAGATTTTAACTCAGGTCTTCCAGACTCTAAGTCCATTGCCCTCTCTGCAATTCCAAGTGAGTACATAAACCAGAAGCAGGTGTAAGGGAATGTGATTTTAAAAATGAGGGGCAGAGGAGGTTTGTCTACTTAACTTCCTCTATAACCTCTGGGCATGATAAACTTCTGAGGTGAGGGATTACATGCATCATTTCACCATATAAGAATGAAAACAGTTACCCATGTTTACTTTTATATATTTCTCTTGAGTCCTGTGTTTGAATATCAACTTTTCTACTTTTCACCAGGAATGCTTGAAAGTCCTCTATTTGATTCCCTCTACCCCCAAAGAATTATACTCAGTTTTGCTGGTTAAGTTATTCTTGGTTGTAATGGTTTGCCTTCTGAAATGTCATATTCCAAGCTCTGTTTCTTTATAATAGTGATGGCTATTAAATCTTGTGTTATCCTTATAGTACCTGATTTTTCTCTTTATCGATACTTGAAATATTTTTTCCTTGATCTGGGAGTTCTGATTATTGGCTAAAATATTTCTAGTTGCTTTTATTTTGGGGTTTCAGGAGATGACTAATGAATTCTTTCTATTTTGCCCTCTGGTTCTATTTTCTTTTATGATTTCTTTAAACATATTGTGTAGGCTCTTTATTTTTCATTGTTATTTATTGTTCATGACTTTCAGTTAGTCCGGTGCTTCTTAAATTAGCTCTCTCTAATCTATTGTTCAGGTTAGTTAATTTTCCTATGAGATATTTTACATTTTCTTATGTTTTTCAGTCTTTTAAAAAAATCAATTCTTGATGTCTCAAGGAGTCGTTAGCTTCAACTTGACCAATTTTCAAAAGATTATTTTATTGAGCAATGTTTTGTAATCTCCTTTATCAAGTTGAGAATTTTCATTTCATATCTTTGTTCCCCAGTTTTCATTTCCTTTTCCATTTTCCTTCTATTGTTCTCATTTAATCTTACAATAATAATTTACTTAAAAAACTTTCTCTAATTTATTTAAGTATTCTTATTGGGCTTGTGTCCAATTAATCTGCCTTTTTCTTTATGGTTTTGCTTGCAGATGTTTTCAAGTCATTGTCTTCTGTATCTGTGCTCAGAGATTCCTTCTCATCACAGTAGATCTTTGTGGTTGGGTTCCTTTTTTTTTCTAATTACTCCCAACTATTTCTTGATTTTGCACTTTATGTTAGTGCTGTTCTCTGAACATTTCTAAGGGTGGGGGGGAGCTGAATTTCTGCCATTTTATGTCTTTCTGATGCTTTCACAGCTGAGTCTGGAGGCTTCAGTGCTCCTAAAGTGGTGTGGTCTTAGAAAAGTTCTGTTTACTTCCTTCCTGGTCTGAGCTATGCAAGTTTGGTTCTAGTGGTTTCTGTATTGTTTAATTTCAGTAGCCCATTATTGTACTCAGTTATTGTTAGCTCTCTGGGAGATTTTGAAGCTTCAGAGCAATTGAAGTGTTGGCTTCCATTTGATCTGGTACTGGTTCTTCCACTGTAAGCTTACAGGCTAGGATAAAGACAAGAACTTAGTCTCTGCTCCTGGGCTTAGAGCCACACAGCTAAGTTTCCAGAATTTGTTCCTTGCCCAGTATTTAGCTAGGGTCCTGCTCACTTGCTACCACTTTTTTCTGCCTGGCTCTATAATCCAGAACAGGATAATGGAAGACAGAGCTGCCAGATAACATCCATCCCTACACCCAGTGCTACTTCATGGGTCCCTTTGGATCTCTTTCTGCCTCATGTTTCCTGTCCTAGCTCTCTCTTTTGTCCTCCTTTCTGTCCCTGGGTGCTGTAATATTCTCTGCCTCTACTGCCTTCATGAATGTTCCTGGTCAGCCCTTGCCCAGTGTCCTTAGACATTTCTGTCCCTTAAGCTGCCTCCTGTGCTAGAGAAATCGCACTGTGGCTTTTTTTTTTTTTTTTTGGCTCTCCCATTCAGTATGCAGTCTGGCACATTTCCTAGATTGTTGTGACAAAGATGCTTTGAGTAAGCTAGGCAAAAATGCTTGCTTCCTCCCACTCACACATGTTGACTCCACCTCCTAGACAACCATGTCAAAATCTCTGCCCTATGCCAGTCACTATGCTAGAGTCTGGAACAGAAAGACAAAAAGAAAATACACTCTGCCCTCTAGGAGATATATGTACTAAAGGAGAATAAACTTAGCCAAAATATTAAAGCAAAAATGAGAAAAGTCTATGTGGTGGGGGGTGAGGAAGAGGAAAGCTATTCTGGGAGAGGGCTGACATGTTGAAGGGACCCTGGTATGGTGGTCTGGGGTCTGTTATCCTGGAAATATGGTGTGGGCCAGTTGTAGCATTTACTGGTATTGAAAATTCTTTCCTTCCTTTTCTCAAAACCTCCACTCTTCAAGGCTCTGTCCTTTTCTACTAAGTCATGTGATGACCATTTGCCTCCTGTATATTTGTGTGCATATATCTAAAAATATTTCTTATTCTGCACCTACAGCCCATTACTTGTCTTCTGTCCCACCTTTCTCTTTAGTGATGGTAAGAACCAGATTTTCTGAGTTATTTCTCACCTATTCCACTATTTATCAACCAAAGCAATATATTTAGTGCATTCATACCTCCATTCCAGAGTTATAATTAAAATGAAGTAAACAGAACTTTGCCCCAGAACAACAACATGGGGTTGAGAGGGTTGCATGCTTCCTGACTTCATGATTCTCCTCCAGAAAACATCACCATTAAGCATAATCTTCTACAGGCAGCTTACATGCAGAGTCTTATCAACTACAGGGTAGGGTTCTTGTTCCATAGGACAAAGCTTCCTGGGAAGGCCTGATCATGCCCTCTCCCATGTGACCTCACACATTAACAGACTATCGTCTGTACCTTCCCTTGTATCAGCTCTTTTTGACTGACATGAAAATATCTACAGTTATGCCTCTATTATTCCATAGATGTGTTATATGGATCTTCAGATGGTGCAAATTATCTGTTGTGGAATTATTAGCTTCTGCAGAAGTTAAAACAAAACAATCAAAACAACAACAACAACAATGAAAAAGATACTGATTTTTTTGTGTGCAGTTAAAGAATCAGAGTTCAAGGCCAAATTTAAAATTTATGATAAATAGGTATTCATTTTTTTCCCTCCTTCCCATCCCTCACCAGTGACTGGAAAAAAAGGAAAAAGAAAGAAAAAAAGGAAAGGAAAGGAAAAAAAAATTATTGTAAAAATATAGACAAGCAAAACAAATTGCTACATTGACTACATCAAGAAATGTACATTTCATCCTATATCTTGAGGTATTCAACAGGCTTCAATACTGATCTTCTGTAATCATGAGTGGTCACTGATTTGTTTTTAATAATATTATAGTACAAATTGTTCTCTTAGTTCTGCTTACTTCACTCTGCATAACTTCTTAGAATTCTGACCCAGTTTCTTTTAAATAATCTTTTTCATAATTTCTTACAACAAGAAAAAAGTATTCTATTACATCCATATACATTAAATGTAAATTTTAAACTAAGGTTTACTTGATTTATGCTGATTAACAAATTACTATGCTTTAGATTGAGACAGATGCTAAAGCCATACTTTGACATGGATGTCACCAAAGTAGCTACTGATTAAAGAGAAAAATTACTAAAATCCAAACTGTATGAAAGACATTGCAGCTACATATCTAGTAAAATGACCACTCTGATTTTTTCCACCTTCATCTTAAATTAATGGATAATTTTACTAAAGGTGAGTTCTATTTTATATCTATCATGGCCTTTTATTTTGACAGATAACTGATATGTTTTTATAGCACATGCCTTTAATTTTTTAATGTGATATTAAATCCCAGCTTGCCATTGGTTTTACTGTACTAATTAACATTAACTGAAGTGCACTTTAATCATTATATTGTTTGGCCAAAATTTGAAACTCAGGACTTCCCAATTCTGGTTTGTCAATGTGTAGAGATGATGACTTGTTGTATTTTATATAATATAGTGATATCACTTTGATCTTCTTCAAGAATAAAGAACAACAACCAGTTATTATGTACAATGTTCTCCTGGTTCTGCTCACTTCACTTTGTTCATTGAAGATTTCTCAGGATTTTCTGAAAAAATACTGCTTACCATTTCTTATAGCATACTTGTATTCTATCACAATCATATACCAAAACTTGTTCAGTCATCCCCTAATTGGTGGGTGTCCACTCAATTTCCAATTCTTTGCCACCACAAATAGAACTGCTGCAAAAATTTTTGTTAAAATACTTTCCCCTTTTCTTTTATCTTCTTGGGTTAAAAACTTAATAATAATATTGCTAAGTGAAAGAGTAGACAAAGTTGTATGGACTTTTGGGTGTAGTTCCAAATTATTCTCCAGAATGGTTGAAGAAGTTCACAATTCCACCACTAGTGCATCAGAGTCCTTGCTTTTCCACATCCTCTCCAGCATTTGTCATCTTCCTTTTCTACCTTGTTAGCTAATTTGATAGGTGTGAGGTGGTATCTCAGAGTTGTTTTAATTTTTATTTCTGTAATCAATAGTGATTTAAGACATTTTTTGTGGGACTTTTGAAAGATTTGATTTCTTCTTTTGAAAACTACCCATTCATATCATTTGATCACTTATCAATAGGACTGTTTTACTTATTTTAATAAATTTGGCTCAGTCCCCTATGTGTGTGTGTATATATATACATATATATATATATGTGAAATGATGCCTTCATCAGAGAAACTTGCCATAAATTATTTGTCCCAGTTTCCTGCTTTCTTTCTAATTTTGTTTTTTTCTTAATTTTATTTGTGTAAACCTTTTTTAAATTTCATGTCATCAAAATTATCCATTTTACTTCCTGTGATATTCTGTATCTTTTATTTGTTCATAAACTCTTCCCTTATACATAGATCTGACAGGTAAGTTTTTTTTTAATAATCTCTGAATTTACTTATGATATCACCCTTTGTGTCTAAATCATTTATCCATTTTGAACTTATCTTCATAGGAGGTGCTGGTCTATGATTAATTTCTGCCAAACTGCTTTTCAGTTTTCCCAATGTCAAATGGTGAGTTCTTGACTGAAACTCTTGAATCTTTGAATTTATCAAACACTAGGCTACTGCTGTGTATTGTGTACCTAATCTAGTCTACTGATCCACAGCTCTATTTCTTAGCCAGTAAAAGATTTTTTTTTTCATGATTGCCACTTTGTAGTATAGTTTGGAATCTCGTACTGCTAGGTTATGATTTTTTCATTTTTTTCCATCAATTCCCTTGATATCCTTGATCTTTTGGTCTTCCAGATACATTTTTTATTATTTTTGCATTTATTACATTTTTTCTAGTCCTGGAAGATAATTCTTTGGCAATTTGATTGGTATGGCACTGAATAAATACATTCACTAAGGCAGACTTGCCATTTTTATTATATTGGCTTGGCCAACCCATGAACAATGAATATTTCTTCAAATGTTTAGCTCTGTCTTTATTGATGTGAAAAATGTTTTGTAATTGTTTTTGCAGAGCCCCTGGATTTGTCTCATCAAGTACATTCCCAAGTATTTTGTATTGTCTGTGCAACCACTTTAAATGGAGTTTTTCTTTCTATTTCTTGCCGCTGGACTTTGTCCTCTCCTCCTTTATTGCGGTAGCTGCTAAATCTTGTATGATCTCAACTTCGGTTCCACAATATTTGAATAGTTTCTTTCTGGTTGATTAAAGCATTATTTCTTTGACCTGGGAGCTCTCAAATTTGACTATAATATTCATTTTGGGATATCTTTCAAGTTGTGACTGACAGATTCTGTCCATATCTATTTTACCATCTGGTTCTAGAATTTTGGGGCATTTACTCCAACATTTTCTTGAAATATGATGTTTATATTCTTTTCTTTTATTTATAGGTAGTCCAATAATTCTTTTTTTGTTTGTTTGTTTGTTTGTTTGTTTGTTTTTTTAGGCAACTGGGGTTAAGTGACTTGCCCAGGGTCACACAACTAGTAAGTGTCAAGTGTTTGGTCTGAAGCAGAATTTGAACTCAGGTCGTCCTGACTTCAGGGCCAGTGCACTATCCACTGTACCACCCAGCTCCCTGCCCATAATTTTTAAAATTATCTCTTCAATCAATTTTCCATGTCAATTTTTTTCTGATGAGATTTTTCACATCTTTTCTTTTCTGCCTTTTTTATCAAGGTGTTAATTGTCTTTTCATAAATTTCTTCCTTTGCTTTCATTTTTTTTGTTTATTCTTTTCCTCTATTACTCTTATTTGATTTTAAAAATAATTTTTTAGCTCTTCCAGGAATTCTTGTTGGGCTTGTGTCTAATTCATACTTTTCTTTGAGGCTTAGCTTGTAGATGTTTTGACTTCATGGTCTTCTGAGGTTGTGTGTTGATCTTCCCTATCACCATTTTTTATGTTCAGGTTCTTTTATGTTGTTGTTTATTGTTCATTTTTCATGCCTATTTCTTGACTTTGAACTTAAGGTTAAAGTTGGGTTTTGTTCCTAGCTTGGCGTGGGCAGTGCAAAGGAGGGGCTCTGCCCCAGGATTTGGGTTTTTTAATGGTTTTTTTTTTAGAGTTAGTTTCAAGGGTTTGGAGGTTTTCAGTGTTCTCAAGGTGATATAATCTGGGGAGACTTGTAATCACTTTTCTCCTGATCTTTGCTCTGCTCCTTTCTCAGGAAAGGCTCTTGGTCCCTTGGGATTGCATATACATAACTTTTTAATACTGCTGAAAGTGACTTCTGGGGGCATAGTCAACATGACAGAGTAGAGGAAGCTAGCCACCAAGCTGTCTCAACATTCCCCTCCAAACAACTTTAAAATACACCTCTCTATATATACATACATACATATTCACATATATGTGTGTGTGTATTTATATGTACACACACACACACATATGTCCACCTTCTTGGTGGACATAGTGTTCCCTTCTTGATCCTTGCTTTCGATAACTGGGCTCACAGTGTCATACTGCCCCAATGAGGAATAGCTGTTAGTAGATTAAGTCCTTGTCCAGGTACCCTATATTGTAAGGAAAGGACCATGGACCAACCAGAGACATTGGGGAAAACTACACCTTAATGATTTTGGGTACTGGGAATCAGTTCAATGCAAAGCTTTATTGCAAGAAATGTGGAAGGGGTGGGGCAGAGCCAACATGGTGGAGTAAAAGCAGTGACTTGCTTGAGCTCTCCTCCAAACTCATGTAAAAAATGGCTCTAAATGAATTCTAGAGCAGCAGAACCTACAAAAAGAGAGCGTGAAACAAATTTCCAGCCTAAGACAACCTGGATGGTTGATTAGAAAGGTCTATCATGCTGGGTGAGGAGAGAAATACAGTTCAACATGGGCATGCATGCAAAACAGGTCTCAGTGAACCTGGAGTAGGCCTCACAGGACTGAATAATGGGCAGCTCTGGTGGTTTCCAGACTTCTCAAAACACAAATGCCAAGGACAACTTAAAAGGTCAGTAGGTAAAGTCTGTGACTGTGATGAGAGAGAAGCTTGATCCCAACCCCAGTCCTGGGGCAACTCCCAGGCAGCGAGTACTTCTGGAGCTTCTGGCCCACAGACTGAAGGGGAATCAAGTGGCTAATCAGAGGGGGATTGCAGGGATCTCTTTGCTGGTGCTGAGGCAGGTTTCTCTTGCTTTTCCTGTGCTTGGATCTGGGTCACAGTTCTGGGTGGCAATCCTGGGGCAAAGAGGAGTGCTGGCATGGTGAAGCTTGTGCCTTGGTGGAGAGGGAATCCTCCTCACAATTCCAAGGCAGAAAACAGTGCTTGTGGTCATTCAGAAACCACAAAGAAAGGAGTAAACACCTCACCCTTGATCATAACACCTTGGAAGAATTGAAAATGTATAGGTCCCTAGAAGTATCTCTGAAAATAGCTGCACAAAACCCCCAAAGCTTGGGACAGTACATTCTCCACACTGGAAGCAGACCCCTACCTTAACAGGGAATTTAAAACTCAAGTAATTGGCTGAGATCATGAACAAATTGTACAAAAAAGTCAGACCACAGAATCTTTCTTTGGTGACAAGGAAGATCAAAACATGCAACCAAAAGAAGACAACAAAGCCCCTATATCCAAAGCCTCCAAGAAAAATGTGAATCAGTCCCAGGCCATGGAAGAGCTCAAAAAGCATTCTGAGAAGCAAGTAAGAGAAGTAGAGGAAAAACTGGGAAGAGAAATGAGAGTGATACAAGAAAATCATGAAAAACAAGTCAATAGCTTGCTAAAGGAGACTCAAAAAAAGGCTGAAGAAAATAGCCTAACCCAAATGGCAAGAGGTCCCAAAAGCTAATGAGGAGAAGGATGCCTTAAAAAGCAGAATGGGCCAAATGGAAAAGGAAGTCCAAAAGCTCACTGAAGAAAATAATTCCTTAAAAATTAGAATAGAATAACTGAAAGCTGGTGACTTCATGAGAAATCAAGACATTGTAAAACAAAGCCAAAAGAATGAAAAAATAGAAGACAATGTGAAACATCTCATTGGAAAAACAATTGATCTGTCAAGTAGATCCAGGAGAGATAATTTAAAATTTATTGAACTATCCAAAAACCATGATCAAAAAAAGAATCTAGATATCATCTTTCAAGAAATTATCAAGGAAAACTGCCTTGATATTCTATAACCAGAGGGCAAAATAGAAATTGAAAGAATCCACTGATCACCTCCTGAAAGAGGTCCTCAAAGGAAAACTCCTAGGGTTATTGTAGCCAAATTCGAGAGTTCCCAGGTCAAGGAGAAAATATTGCAAGCAACCCGAAAGAAACAATTCAACTATTGTGGAAACACAATCAGGATAACACAGGATTTAGCAGCTTCTACATTAAGGCACTGCAAGGCTTGGAGTATGATATTCCAGAGGGCAAAGGAGATAGGATTATAACCAAGAATCACCTACCCAGCAAAACTGAGTATAATCCTTCAGGGGAAAAAATGGACATTCAGTGAAATAGAGGACTTTCAAGGATTCTTGATGAAAAGACTGGAGCTGAATAGAAAATTCAACTTTCAAATAGAAGACTCAAGAGAATCATGAAGAGGTAAACAGGAAAGAGAAATCATAAGAGACTTACTAAGGTTGAACTGTTTATATTCCTACATGGAAAGATGATATTTGTAACTCATGAGACCTGTCAGTATTAGGGTAGTTGGAGGGGGAAAATATATATGGATAGATAGATAGATAGATAGATAGTTAGATAGATAGATAGAGGGCACAGGGTGAGTTGAAGTTGAAGGGGTGATATCTAAAAAATAAAATTAAGGGGTAAGAGAGGATTATACTGGGAGAAGGAGAAAGGGAGTTGTAGAATGGGGTAAATTATCTCACATAAAACAGACAAGAAAAGGCTTTTACAGTGGAGGGGAAATGGGGGGAGGTAAGAGGGAATGAGTGAATCTTATTCTCATCAGATTTGGCTTAAGGAGGGAATAACATACACACTCAATTGGGTATGGAAAGCTATCTTACCCTACAGGAAAATAGGGGACAAGGGGATAAGGGAACAGGGCAATGATAGAGGGGAGGGCAGATTGGGGGAGGGGGTTATCAGAAGCAAACACTTCTGAGGAGGGACAGGATAAAAAGAGAGAATAGAATAAATGGGAGGCAGGATAGGATGAAGGGAAATATAGTTTTCCACAGCATGATTACTATGAAAGAATTTTGCATGACTATACAACTATAACCTGTATCGAGTTGCTTGCCTGCTCAATGAGAGTGGGTGGGGAGGGAGGAAGTGAAGGAATCCAAAGTTTTAAAAACAAATGTTAAAAATTATTTTCACAGGCAACCGGGAAATAAGATATACAGGCAATGGGGTATAGAAATCTATCCTGCCCTACAGGAAAACAGAAGAGGAAGGGGATAAGATGGGGGGCGGGGATAGAAGGAAGGGCAGATTAGAAGAAAGGGTATTCAGAATGCACGCTGTCTTGGGGTTGGGGGAGGGATGAGATGGGGAGAAAATTTGGAACTCAAAATCTTGTGGAAGTGAATGTTGAAAACTAAAAATGAATAAATTAATGGACAAAAAAAAAGTTAAAAAAGAAAAGAAAGAAATGTGGAAGAGGGGAAAGAAGAAAGATGAAAATGGGACCTGACATGTAACTCAGGCATATACATTAGTGGAGTATAAATTATGTAAAGGCAGTGCTGCATTAGAGAGAACAGAGACACTGTCCACTGAGGAGAAATAGGGTGCCCCAGCAGGGAGGTTTCTACTGGAGAGGAGGGTGTGCTACAAAGTGCTCTTTTAAGAATGAGGTTCTCATATTATGATTTTGGATTACCTCTCTAGGGCTGGTCAAATTGTATACGAGGGGTCAGGGAGAAAATATTTTGGAGAGTTTGCTATCACAGGGAAGACAATCTGGTGGCAGGCAAATATTATTTGGATGATACAGCTGTACCAATCTTTGAAAAATAGTATTGTCAATATTTTTCCATGAATATGTTTCATAAGCTAATGGCCTTCCTTAAGGGAAAACTGTCATAATGACCTCAAAACCATCAGGCCTAATCTTATAACAATGGATCCATGTATAGATTCTATAAACTACAACTTCCTTCATGGGGAAACTGTCATGGTGGTCTCCAAACCACCAGGCCTAATCTTATAACAGACTTTGACTTGGAAGTGGTTATAGGCAGTAGAGTTGCCAAATAGAATGTGCCAAATATCAGTGCTAGCGCAGGTGTCCTCTGCAATCTTTCTGACCAGTTGCCAGATCCCCTTGCCATCTCTAGCTTGAGAATTCCTGAAGCTGCTGCTGCTGCAGGTGTCACCACCATCAAATCTTATCTCTGGTGTTGCCTTCATCAGGGTTCTGGGTCACAGATCTCTCCTTCTGACCTTCTAAGTTGTCCTGAGCTGGGAAAATGTCTCACCCTGATCTTTTGTTGGCTGTGTCACTCCAGAATTCGATCTGAGGTGTATTTTAAAGTTTTTTGGAGGAGAATATTGTGACAGCTTGGTGGATTGCTTCCTCTACTCTGCCATGTTGGCTGTGCTCCCAGAAGTCACTTTCAGCAGTATTAGAAAGGTAAGTAAAGGCTCAAGGTTGGCTTCTGTTTTATAACTTTAAGAAACATAGATATAGTCCTATGACAGAAATATCCAATACCATTTCCTTTTAGAATTTATTATGGCATATTGATCAGGATATCAACAAAAACTTAATTAAAAAATACATTGACTATGCCCAAAGGAATATAAAACTGTGCATACTCTTAGATCCAGACATACCACTGCTAGGTCTATATCAGAAAGAGAGAGAGAAGTGGGAGGAAACTATATGTAAAAGAAAAAATATTCATAGCAGCTCTTTTTGTGGTGGCTAAGAGTTGGAAATCAAGAGGATGCCCATCAATTGGGGAATGGCTGAACAAGTTGTGACATGATTATAATGAAATATTATTGTGCTATAAGAAATGACAAGGGGAATGATTTCAGAAAAACCTGAAAAGACTTACATGAACTGATACAAAGTGAAGTGAGCAGAGCCAGGAGAACATTATGCCATTGTACACAGTAACAGTAATATTGTATGATGAAGAACCATCAATTAGTTATTCTCAGCAATTTCAATGACCCAAGACAATCTCAAAGGGCACATGATGAAAAATGCTATCCAACTTCAGTGAAAAAACTGACTTCAGAATGCAAACTGAAGCATCCTATTTTTCTCTTTATTTTTTTCTCTTTCTTCCTTTTTTATGTTTCAGCCTTCTTGCACAAAATGACTAACATGGAAATGTTTTACATGATTGCACATGCATAACCCATATCAGAGGATTGCTTATCCTCTCAGAGAGGTGAGAGGAAAGGGAAGGAGAGATGGAATTTGTTACTCAAAACCTTAAAAAACAATAGCCAATGTTAAAATTGCTTTAAATGTAATTGAGGAAAATATTTTTGCCTCCCACCCAATCAAAATTGATATTCTTACTTTTTCTGTATCACTTTACTCATGCCAAAGTAATGATACTATTGGGAATAACACCTCTCTTTGCATGATAGTCAATGTTCAACTACTTCTGTTACTGGATGAATTACTTTATTTGTTACTGGATATAGTAATCCCATACAGGGGATGCATTTTATGGAACAGCTCAACTTGGTGGGTGATTTCTGTTTTAATAGATTAAAGTTCATATGTTCACCAAATGTATTTAACATAATTCAGAAAAATTAGCCTTTTTATCCCCCAAAGTGTTACATACATACATACACACACACACACACTTTTTTTACAATCTAAATAGCCTGAAACACTCTCATGACCTCTGAGTCATATAATTAGGTAGAATGTTGCCTCCCTTTGTACCTCTTTATTCAATATAGTACTGAGACAAGCTGTTTATCCTAGCAACATATGTGATAATTGAAAGGTGTTTGTGTAATGTAAGTACAAAGTGGAAAGAGGAAAACATTTACAGTTGAGGAATTTTGGAATCAGAGAGGTTAAATGAATTGTTAAAAGTCACACAACTAGTCAGTGACAGAGCCAGTGCTAGAGCACAAGTCTTTAATATCTTAGTTCAATATGCTTTCCATTAGGTTTTATCACCTCCTGTTTCCTGGTAAATGGTAACACCAATCAGAAAAGTTCAATGATTAGTTTTCAACTTATTTTACTTTTGACAAGATCTAGAGTGGACATAGAAAGTATTATTAAAAATGACAAAATTTTGAATAAAATATTGAAAATTTTAGGATTGTGGAGGTGTTTTATCATTGTAGTTGATCAAAGGCAAGAAATTCAGAAAAAAAGATGATTTTGAGTTGAATAGTTGGTTAAGAATATAATGTTTGAGAATGAGATTCAAAAGGACTATGGCTTAAAGATATGGAAGGGTAAGTTTCTGGTTAGGGATGCAGAGCAACAACTGAGAACTATTAAGGATATGGAAGAAAAAAGAAAAGTTAGGTTTGGTAATAATTGATCAATTAGAAACAGAGTAGTCATTAATGTAATGTCAAACTGGATGGAAGTCTCCACTGGTCTTTCTTGGGGTTTCTCCTTCATTCTGTCCTATTCAATATTTTTGTTAGTGACTTGGATGAAGGCATAGATGGCAATTTGTCAAATTTGCAAATGACACAAAGCTTAGAAGAATAAGTGATAAAATGAATGAAATTTAAGGATCCAAAATGTTCTCAGTAAGCTAGAATGATTGACTGAATCCAATAAGAGATCCAATGGAGATAAATGTGAAATTCTACATAGGGAAGAAAAAATCCATTTCACATATATAAAGGTGGGGGGAAATGGAGGTAGTCAACAGTTTTAGCAAAATATCTTAGGGTTTTAGTGGATCATAATTGTAACATGAAGCAAGAACATGATACCACATCCAAAACATGTTAATGGTATCCTATACCACATCAAGAAAGTGAAGAAGATAGGGCAGAGTCAAGATGGCAGAAACAAGCCAGGAAGTTGCCTGAGCTCTCCTGTTTCCCTCAGAGACAATATTAAATCAAGCCTCTAAATCAATTTTGGAGTGACAGAACCTATAGAAAGACAAAATGAAACAATTTCCAGCATAATATAACTTAGAATGACTTCAGGAAAGGTCTGTCTCACTTGGGTAAAAGGGGAGCACAGCCAAGCACAGATGGTGTCCAGGCAAGCCAGGGGGAGGCTCTTAGTCACAGCCCAGATCAGCTATCAAGGCTCCTCAGTCTTGGCTTAGCAGGCTTGTGGCATAGCAAACCAGTTGTGAGACCTCCAGCCTTGGTGCAGAAGGCAAATTACCATTCCCAGAAACCAGACAATAACAGCACAACTAGTCACATGAAGAAATGCTCTATTGATTAAGAGAAATGAAAATTAAAGCAACTATCAGGTACCACCTCACACCTATCAGATTGGCTCATATGACAGAAAAGGAAAATGATAAATGTTGGAGATGTGGAAATGCATTGTTGGTGGAATTGTGAACTGATGCAACCATTCTGGAGAGGAATTTGGAACTATGCCCAAAGGGCTATCAAACTGTACATAATCTTTGATCTAGCAGTACCACTACTAGGTCGGTACTCCAAAGAGATTCTAAAAAAAGGAAAAAGATCCACATGTATGAAAAAATGTTTATTGCCCTTTTTTTTTACTAGTTTATTTTTTAAAACTAATTTATTTTGATTTATCAACAATCACTTCCATATGCTTTTGAGTTTAAAAATTTTTCCTCCTTCCTTACTACCACCCTGCCCAAGAGGTCACACAATCTTATATAGACTATATAAATATACATTCTTATTAAATATATCTTCAGATAAGTGATGTTGTAAGTAAAAATTAGAACCAATAGGAGGAACCACCAGAAAGAGGAAACAAAACTCAACAGAAGAGAAAAAAAAATAGCAAATAGTATGCTTCAATCTGCATTCAAATTCCATTGTTCTTTCTTTGGATGTGGATAGCATTTTCCATCATAAGGCCTTTGGAGATGTCTTAGATCCTTGTATTGCTGGGAAGGGTTAAGTTTATCAATATTAGACATTGCACAACGTGGCTGTTATTGTGTACAATGTTCTTCTGGTTCTACTCACTTCACTCAGCATCAGACCATACAAGTCTTTCCAGGTTTTTTCTGAAGTCAGCCTGTTCATCATTTCTTATAGCACAATAGTATTCCATTACATTCATATACCACAATTTGTTCAGCCATTCCCTAATTGATGGGCATCCTATCAATTTCCAATTCTTCGCCACCACAGAAGGAGCTGCTATAAATATTTTTGTGCATGTGGGTCCTTTTCCCATTTGATCTCTCTGGGATATAGCCCTAGAAGTGCTATTGCTGGATCAAAGGGTATGCATATTTTTATAGCCCTTTGGGCATAGTTCCAAATTGCTCTCCAAAATGGTTGGATCAGTTCACAACTCCACCAACAATGCATTAGTGTTCCAATTTCCCCACATCTTCTCCAACATCTATCATTTTCTTATTTTGTCATCTTGGCCAATCTCATAGGTATGATGTGGTACATCAGAGTTGTTTTGACTTGCATTTATCTAATCAATAGTGATGTAGAGCATTTTTATATGACTATAGATGGCTTTAATTTCTTCATCTGAGAACTGCCTGTTTATATCCTTTGACCATTTATTAATTGGGGCCTTTTATAGTGCAGCTTCCCTTATTTTTGCTGAGGCACTGGGAAACCTGTTTGCTGTAGAATGCCAAGGCACCAGGATCTCCTCCTGGTGTGCTAACGTGGGGCTTTCTGCCAGCTGGCTGGGACACCTCCCGTTCTGTACTGCTCTCTTTCTCCCAGGGCAAGAGGGACATTTCCCGTTAATCCCTCAAGCTACCTGGGCTACTGCACTGCTGCTCCCTATCTTTCTTCTGGGTCAGCTGTTCCAGGGTTTTTCCTGGGGTGATATTTTCTGGGTTTTCAGAGGTTGATAGGGGAGGGTGAGAGTGACTACTTTTTACTCCACCATCTTGGCTCCCAGCTTATCGCACTTTTTGTGGTGGCAAAAAACCTAGAAATTTAGAGGATGTCTATCAATTGGGGAATGTCTGAACAAGTTGTAGTATATGAATATAATGGAATACTATCATTCTATAAGAAATGATGAGCAGGCAGATTTCAGAAAAACCTGGAAAGACTTACATGAATTGAAGCTGAGTGAAGTGAACAGAGCTAGGAGAATATTGTACCCAGTAACAGCAACATTGTATGATGATCAACTTTGATAGTAATAAAATAATCTAAGTCAATTCCAAAAGACTCATGTTGGAAAATGCTATCCACATCCAGAGAAACAACCATGGAGTCTGAATGCAGATCAAAGCTTACTAGTTTCACTTTTTTTCTTTCTCATGGTTTTTCCCTTTTGTTTTGATTCTTCCTTCACAACACAAGTAATGTGGAAATATGTTTAATATGATTGTACATGTATAACCTATATCAGATTGCTTTCATCTTTGGGAGGTGAGAGGGAATGAAAGAAGGGAGAAAAAATGGAACTCAAAATCTTATAAAAGTGAATGTTGAACACTCTCTTTACATGTAATTGGAAAAATAAAATACTTTTAAGTGGAAAAAATAAACTTGTATGTGTTAAAAAAAATGAAGAATATTAGAACTAATTATTTAGTTATTTTCCCTGGACAGGAACCTCCTGAGTGTGTCCTAGGAATCTCATTTTAGAAAATCAATTGGCAAACCGGAGTATGTCTAGATATGGAAGACTAGCATGATAAGATGACAATAGATCCTTGAGACTCAACTCAAGAAACTGGGGAATTTTAACCTGAAGAAAAGAGGAATTATAGTGATATGGTAACTCTTTTGCCAGATTAGAAAGGCTGTCATGAAGAAGATATGAATTAGACTTTCTCTGCTTGGCATCAGAAGAGCAAAGTGGGGGAAAGAGGTTAGAAAAAAAAACAACTTCCTAACAGTTTCATGAAAGTAGAGAGGCTGATGAAAGTGACAGGAAACTTGCAGAAGAGTTTACCATGGAGTCAATTAGATATAGATTCATAGACCTAGAACTGGAAAGATTTTCAGAGGCTTTTTTAATCCAACTTCTCATTTTATGAATGAAGAAACTGAGTCTCAGGGAAATTAAGCCTAATGATATGGATTGACTACTGCCTGAATATGGCAAGCAAAATTCCTTTATTTGTCCTTATGTGTTGTGTAACAACAAAATGCTGAACCAATTCCCAGACAAAGAATTCAGTTTCATATGAAGGATATGTTTTGGGCTGGCCCAGAGAAGTCTCCATTTGGATCAAACTCATGATTCTGGGAGATCCCCATAATGCTAACTCTTTACTTAGGAATTTTCTCAGGAATTTTCTTCTTTATTTTTAGAACCACAAACTCAGTCCACTTATGCTTTTTTCCTCCTCAATAAAACTCTTTTTGCTCTTCTTTTTTACTTCTGCCTTCTAGCTCCCCTAGCTTTTAAAAAACCTCAGCTAAAATCTTTCCTTTTTCAATAAGCCTTTCTTGATCTCCTTTAATTCTATTGCCTATCCTCTATTAATTATCTCCAAATTTTCATGTGAATATGTCTTGTTTGTGCATAGTTGTTTGCATGTTGTCTTCTCAATTAGATTCTGAGCTTCTTGAAAGCAGGGACTTTTCCCTCAAACCCCCACCTTTGTTTGTATTCCTAACACTTAGCACAGTGCCCGGTGCATAGTAGGGAATTAATAAATGCTTATTGTCTTGACCCGACTATGTCATGGCTCTAATTCACTCAGTATTCCCATAGTCCCCCATTCTAGATCATTCATGGTCAAAAGCTGTCTCAGAATGTAATAGAATCCCTTCTGTCAGTATCATTAATGTTTGTCATATTATAAATAGATGCCTCCAAAAGGCTCCAGGGCAGTTACTATCAGGTTTACAAATAGCTTCCTCAGTATCCTTCATCAGGGAGTCTTCAGTCATCACTTCTCTTTTTTGCTCTGACTCTTACTGGATAATCTCTATCCTGACAATATATGTGGATCTACATCATTATTCCTTGAAGGAAAAGTACTTGCTTCACCTTTAGAAGTCACAGTTCCTTGCTTTTTTAGGATGATTCTCCAAAGGGCTGTTTAACTCCAAGTGTTCATTGATCCTTCTTTCTTCTCTATTTCACATTTGTATACACTACAGAATCCTGCCCCAGGTAAAGATTCCCCTCTTACTCTTTGGAGCCACTTTCTTTTTTGCTTTCCTATTGAAATTCTTCTTTTTTTGTCTAAACTTATTTTTCCTAAGAAATGCAAAACAATGTGGGTTGTTTCAAAAGTCTCAATTACAATGGTTTAATTGAACTGTGGTAAAAAAAAAAAATCATCTACAAATAGCTTGTATTTGTCTAGGCACCGGGCCAAGCTCCCTTCCTCTTCTCACTCCCAAACAAGTCTTGGGACAACTTACACTTTGAGGTATCCCATAGATCCTTGATTTCTATCCTTCTATCTATTATTAACTGGAAATGACTACAGATGTGACTATTGGAAATGTGTATAAATGTTAATTTATTCACGCTTTACTGTCAATGAATTTTGGTCAGTGTTACCCCAGATAGACATTTCAATGTTGAACTTTTTAATCTGTAATTATGGAAGGAAAGACTTTGATCCCTATCAAAATAAATTTTAAAAAATCTGTAAAAAATACCTGGAATTCCCTCATATCATTTATGCATCTTTTGAACCTCAATCTCTCCTATAAAACATTGAAGTTCAACTCAGATAACATTTCCTTCATGAGAGTCTTCCTATTCGATTCCTCATTGGCTGATCTTTTCCATCTCTGAGTTTGTGCCACTTCTTATGTATTTTTATGTATCATTTATATTGTTTGACCATTTGCCATCAATGGAAAGGTAAACCCAGCAGCTCAGAAAATAGCAGTGCTGCCATACATACCAAGAACACTGGTCTTGTCCTGCTTTTAGCCTGGACCCTTCAGGGCTTATTCCAAGGAGCCATCCCTGCCAACTTCTGAACAACTGCCACCAGGGAGGTAGCTGAGATGAAACAGCAAGGACCCCTGAGGAAAAGCAGAAGGTGGCATTTGCCAAGTTAGTCTCTACCTTGATCACCATCTTCCCTTAGACTTGGATAGAGACAGCTCAGTTCACTGAGCCCTAAAGCTAGCAACACTCTCCATGCCCAGACTACCACCTCATCCTAGACCCAGCCTCAACAGCCATAATCCTTGAAATCATTCATTGTGGAGATGCAGCCTTCCAACTGCTTCCTCAACATACATACCTGTTGACTCAGACTCTTACAATCTAGCCACGGCTCGGATTCCTGAAGATTCTGCCCAATATTACAAATGTTCTAATAAATCATGTCTTTGACAGAAAGAAGGCTTGGGTTGAATTATTTCAGGCAAGATCCTTGTGTTGTGATTTTGGGATCCCAGCACCCCTAACCCTCAGCATTTTGGTGGCCTGTAAAGGGAAACTACCTAACCCCAAATTCTTCTCCAGTCAAGATTGGAAGATATGTAAACCCCCTCCCCTTCTTTTTTGCCCTGCAGTTGGGGTTGCTCTCCAAGCACCTTGGAAGGCTTGGAAGTGCTTTTCTGGCAAACAATTATGAGGCTGTCTCACACTTGGCCTGACACTCTCAGGCTCTTGGTCTACTGGTTTAGTTCAAGGCCATGGACCTGCGTACACCTTCCACAGCAGAGGACAAGGATGTACACCCTATCCAGAAGTGTATGCTCAATTCTGTCAATTCTCTTGGCACTAGAGAATTGGGAAAACTACAGGTGCTTTTTGGCTCCTTGAGGCTTACTTGCTCCCTTCCCTCTACACCCCTAAATTCTCCTTCAAGGAGGCTATAGGAAGGGGGCAGCTAGGTGGTGCAGTAGATAGAGCACCATCCCTGAAGTCAGGAGGACCTGAGTTCAAATTTGGCCTCAGGCCAAACACTTGACACTTCCTAGCTGTGTGACCCTGGGCAAGTCACTTAACCCCAAGCAAGTCACTTAACCCCAATTGCCCCCCTCCAAAAAAAGGAAACTACAGGGAAAAGTTAAAATAGCTAAAAACATCTTAGCAGATTATGGAGGTTTTGTGATCTATTGTTAAGAAATTTTGAAACACCTCCTAGTATACTACCTTCCCTTGAGTCAAGAGGGTATATGTTAATCCTCATAGGAGAAGAGAGTTTTACTCCCCGCCTCCTCTAAATTTGCCTTCTACAGCATGGGCCTCCCTGGAAATGGTCTTAGGCCCTGGGGCAACTTTTGCTTGGAAGCATCACCCACGTTCAGCACATTCTGCTCAAGGTAAAGAAGCTAGTCTCTGAACTTGGAGGACGCTCTTTTAAAACTGTAGTTTTAACAGTTAATGATGAGATGTTGATTCTCTGTGTAAAGTAATTTAGAAATGCATTTAACAAAATTGAAGTCACCTGATTAGTAATGGCTTTGTTTCCAGTTTCAAATTGGAGAACTTTTTGTATCAGTTATGTCAAGCAACTTTTCATAATTTGGAAACTGCTAAATAATTTGGCTATTGTTGGTTATTGTTTTAATGTGTAAACTTGGCAAAAAAAGCTTGTTTAGATTTTGTCTTGCTGAGAATTTCCAAGTCTCTAGAAATAATCTCCAACAACTGGCTTTTTTAAGTTTGAGATATAAATCTTAGAAAAGTTTTTCCTAAGCTGTGATTAGTGAAACTTGCTGTTTGAAGTAAAAGCTCATGGGATTTTACTTTGAGGTATCTGATGGATCATAATAATCCATTGGTAATCAGTAATCTACCATCTGAGAAAAATGCCACTAGATACTCAGAGAAAATATGATAAGTCTTCATTGGGAAAAGCTGAGAGGACAATTTTATTTATTTATTTATTTTTTTGGTGAGGGCAATTGGGGTTAAGTGACTTGCCCAGGTCACACAGATAATGAGTGTTATGTGTCTGAGGCTGGATTTGAACTCAGGTCCTCCTGACTCCAGGGCTGGTGCTCTATCCACTGCACCACCTAGCTGCCCCTGAGAGGACAATTTTAGCCTCAGTCTAAGATGGGATTCTCCTGGCTCAGTTTCCCCATTGTGTTCCTTTGAAAAGGATTGTTACCCACCTGGCTATTCCTGAGTCTGGCTATGAGGTGGATTTGATACTGCATGGTTGGAAAACTGAATTATCTGAATCCAAACAGAGCTAAGGATGTTTTATCCTGTCATATCTGGGCCCTGCAGTCCTTTCTGTCAGATTTGTGTCTTCCAGACTACAGGCCATTCACCTACAGTTGGTAGCAAACAGTGGGTACCAGCCTATGTCCCCCATCATTCTCTGAATGCAGCCTGTGCTTGGTTCCAGTAAACCTCTTTGAGATGCCCTCAAGGCAGGGACATCTCTATGCCCTTGCCAGCAGGAAGCAGTTTCAGAAACCAAGACCTTTGCCTCTTACCCAAAAGGATTTGGGTCCTATTTGTTTGAGGGGGGAATGATGAGGATGGGATATGGACCCCAAAAAAGAAAAACCCTGGCCTTTCCCACATGGCCAAATCTCTGGCTTTAGCCTAAGGCCATAATCCCAACTGGCCTTTCACTGTGGCTACACCCAATCTACCAATTCTCTGCTACCCTTAACCTGGTCTTGCCCTCCATTGTCTTACCTCCCTACAACCCCCAGCCACTTCCCACCTTTAATTCTAGCTAGGCTCCATTCTCCCTTGGCCAAGTGGTCCAGGTCCCTGGCATTCTTTTACCTCACAGTCCCTGCAGACTACTTGGACACTCCTAGATCTCTCTCACAGTCTTTCTGTATATAAGGTCCATCTTATCTCTATTAAGGTGCTCAGATTCTTAAAATCTAGCCACAGCTCAGATTCTTATAATCTAACCACTGCTCAGATTCCTTAAGAATCTGCCCAATATGAGGAATGTTCTAATAAACCTTGTCTTTGGCTGAAAAACAAAACAAAACAAAACACACAAACCAAAAAAAAAAAAACATTCACACCTGTTGATGACCCAGAAAAGAATTTTTTTTTTTTTAACCATAAGAGGCCTTGGGGCTGTCCAATGCTTAAACAACAGAGTGTATATTATTTCATCTATAGAAAAAAATGTTTAAGAAGAGGCATTAACATTTGCTTTGTTCCTGCACCAAAACAGACATGACACTTTTCCATTTGACTTGTAGCTGAAGTCTTCTATATCTGTTGTCTGTACTTTTTAGAATGTAAGTTGCTTGAGAACAGGGACTATCTTTTGCATTTGTTTCTGTGGCACTTAGCACGTGCTTTCTCTTTCTTTCTTTCCTTTCTTCCATTCCTTTCCTTTTCCTTCCTTCCTTCCTTCCTTCCTTCCTTCCTTCCTTCCTTCCTTCCTTCCTTCCTTCCTTCCTTCCTTCCTTCCTTCCTTCTTTTCTTCCTTCTCTCTCTCTGTTTCTCCTCCATCAGACTGTAAAATTCATGAGGGCCAGGACTTTCTTATATAAGCTTTTTATCTTCACCGTATGCTATCATGGTGCTCTGCTTGTAAGAAATGTTAATTAAATGGTTGAATTGAATAGGTAAATATCACATATCAGGTTGATCCGCAAAATAAACATAATTAAATCTTTTAAAAATTAATATATTAATATCATACCTCAGAATAAATGTAAATTTCTAATAAAGAGAAGCCATAAGCAAAGTCCCTCATGCCAGAGAGCCAGAAGTTTATACACATTGATCAAATAGAGCTAATTTCCTGAGGCAGAAAGCGTAGACCAATCTAGTGTGGAATTGGGCTGCCTCTCATACATTTTTTTGGGGGGAACTCAATGCTGTGCTACACATGATCATGCTACACAAATATAAAATTTATTTAAGATGTATAGAGTACTAGCTAGAAATATCAAGAAAGGACTTGCATTAGTAAATGGCACCTAAACTGCTCCTTGAATAAAGGATTTGAAAAGGTGGAGGTGAGAAGGAAGAACTTTCTAGAAATAGGAGGAACCAGCTGTGCAAAGATACTTATCACGTATGAGGAATAGCTAGCTGGTCAATTTGGTTGGGATGGTAAGTGTGTGAAGGGGAGTAATAAGAAATAAGACTAGAACATTAAGAATGAGTTAGGTTGTAGAGGGATTTAAATGTTAGGCTGAGGATTTTGTATTTTATCTTAACTATAATAGAGAGTCATTGAAGATTTCTGGGCTGTGAAGTGAAGTGACAAAGTTAGGTATGATTTTAGAATATCAATTTGGCACCTGTTTGGATGATCAGTTGGAGAAATACAAGATTGGTGGGAGGGATACCAATTAGGAGAGTTTTGCAGCAGTTCAGGAAAAAGGTGGTAAAGGCTGAACTAGGATTATAGTTGTGTAAATGTAAAAACAGAACATATAAGGGAGATGACATAAAAAGATAAAAGAAGAACTGGCAACTCACCAGTCATGGGGAGTAAGGGACCAGGAGAAATTTAGAATGACTTCAGAGTTTCAAACCTAGATGACTGATGGCAGCTAGGGGTGCAATGGATAGAGCACTGGCCCTAGAGTCAAGAGGACCTGAGTTCAAATCTGGCCTCAGACACTTACTAGCTGTGTGACCCTGGGGAAGTCACTTAAACCTGATTGGCTCCAAAATAAAAACAAATCTAGATGACTAGAAAGATGGTGGTGCTTCCTCAAAAAAATAGAAATATTTGTAAGAATGAGTCAGTTTAGAGGAAACGGTAGTAAGATTCCTTTTGAATTTACTGTGTTTAAGACACATTTGTGACTTGCTTATGCAGATATCCAGCAGGCATTTAGTGATGTAAGTTAGCATTTGGAAGAGATTAGGATTAGATATATGGACATAGGAATCATATTTCTCAAACTGGATAAAATATGGTTATTATTAAGCATTCAGAGTTCAAGCATCATGTTCAGATATAGTAAGACATTCTTGTTTCTTTATATGTAGGTCAAAATATGTAACATATGTAATGGCCTGCTAATTCACCCATCCTTTTTATATCATTTACTACATATTAGAAGATATCAAAGCTTTGGGTCTAAATATATGTTTATGGTATAAGATGTATAGCTGGCTTTGATCTTTAATTACAATGATAAATACTTCTTGACAGAATAACTAAACTATCAGTGAGATGAAACACCGTTCATGATTCTCACCAAATCAAAGGTTTAGTGGAAAGATTCAAGCAGTCCAAATGGACAAAAGCAGATGGTGGTTTCAGCAGCATTTGAACATGAGGGTAATAAATGAGAAAAAAAAATTCCCTCAAACTGAGAATGCCACTCTAGTGAGAAAGAAAACAAACACAGAAAGAGTCTTGTTATCTAAAATAGAATGGTCCTTCATTTATAAAGTTCCAAGCCTGGGACTAGGCCTTATTATTATGGATGATAACAAAAGCAAGGAGAAGGATATTTGAGGATTTGGAACATAGTACCATAGAAATAAAATGAAATCTGGTGCCAGTTAATTTATTCATTTATCTATTTATTTTGGCCATTCATCACTTGCAGAAAGCATAAAATTTACACATCAGAACTGAAGATCTGAGAAGACAGGGAAAGACAAATGAGACTGTGTTAAAATTGTTTCTAGTTGTAGTCCCTCTGACCCCTCCCTCCCCATTCTGGTCAGTACAGTAAGTTTATAAGTAACCAGTATAAACTGGCAGTAAGATTACACATGGGAACCTGGAAGTCACATACAAATTATCCCCAAAATCAAAGGAGCGTAATTTACAAATTGTATCATATATTAACCAAAAATCACATCCTGGGAATATCTGTTGAATCAGCAAAAACCATCTGGTCTTTGATGTCAGGGCCTTCTGGTCCTATGATATATACATCTCAGAGAAGTTCTAGACATCTGCAGTAAGACCAGCAGAACATCAACTGTTACTGATAACTTTGAGATGATGTGGACATGTTAAATTTAAAGTTTTATTGAGAAATTTTAAATGATCTGGGTATATCAATGAACACACTCCAAAGTGGTACAGATAAGTGTTAGTCTCTTCCCCCAAAAAACTCTACAAAATGAGACCTCAAACTCCTGCCCCCTGAGCATTTTCCATCTCCATTGAGTCCATGCTGCCAAGTGCTCCCAACTCTAATCCATGGTTAAGTGAGTGACTCTCTGTGCCTTTCCCCCTCCTTCTCCCCTTCCCCCTCCTTCTGTCTCACTTAATGGGCATTGCCTCAGTCAAACTGAGACCTGGGAAGTACCTTAGCTTAAAAAGGCCAAGGTCTCGCATTGCATCTTGGGCCATCTGTAGTTCTGATTTATATCTGGCCACTGGACCCAGATGCACCAGAGAAGAAAGTGAAACTGGTGACTTTGCACAGCTCTCCTTCCCTTAAATCCAATTCACTTACAAGTCATGACATCAGCTTCCTTGTGCCACGGTCCTCTTCCAGAACGAAGGGCAAACAACAACAACAGCAACAACCACAAACACCACCAGGCCTTTTGCCTCTGTGCTTTTGTCACTTGGCTCCGTACTTTCTCTGCCTTTCTCTCCTGCCCCCTCTATGCCTTATTAAAGTGCTATTGCATCTTCATTCCCTGCTGCTGCCATCATGATCTTTCCTGGTGAGTAACCGAAGAACGGGCTTTGTCTTCCTCATTTTAATTTTATAAATTAATGAGAGAGAGAGAGAGAGAGAGGAGAGAGAGAGAGAGAGAGAGAGAGAGAGAGAGAGAGAGAGAGAGAG
>NW_020954562.1:24954361-24974986 GCF_900497805.2 Vombatus ursinus | reverse complement strand
GAGAGAGAGAGAGAGAGAGAGAGAGAGAGAGAGAGAGAGAGAGAGAGAACAAACCATTACTCTTTTTTTTATTCTATCTATGGCTAGTTCAGAAAGGCCACTGTACCTTTCTCTGTCTACTGAGACACTCAGATTCTCCTTTCTTAAATTGAATGCATCACATTCCTCCATGTTAAAATAGAAGAATAGGGTTTCCTGAAGAGTTTTGGGATCTTAATCTGAAGAGCTTTATTTTTTTTAACTTTCATTCCCAAATGTCCTTCTAGATATAATATATTTTGCTTAAAAACTCAAATAATATTTATTGTAATAATAAAGTATTATCAATCAATAATGAGGAGAGTGAGCAAAAATATAAAATATTTTAAGTGATATTGTATGGTCCAGTGTGGTATTGTTCAATATTTCTATTAAGAATTCTCCCAAATAGTGTGGTATTGTTCAATATTTCTATTAAGAATTCCCCCAAATAGACCCCCTAAGCCAATTTGGTGGGTGACCCACACCATGACTGTCATTGGAAATGTCCTTTGAACTACTGTCCATCCATCAGGACTAAAAAGAGGCTAAGGCATTGTAATGCAGATCTGCTGCAAAGGGCAGCCCTAGTGTATTATTAATGGCACCGTTTTCAATGAATATCATTATACTCCCCATAAAAGGGAGCACATCTAGTAATGAGCAGAAACTGATGTGCAGTGAGAAGAAAAGCCCTCCCCAGCTGGCAAACCAACCTTCCCACATGACCCTGGCATGTCTCTCCAATTACCAACAGGAGCAGGGAGACAGGATGTTAGTTGGTTGCTCAAAGGAAATTAGCAAAAAGAGGCACATCTTACAGCTGGGCATTGGGCAGAAGCTCTTTAAAGATCAGCTTAGAGAATTGAAAGGAGTGAGGGCTGCAGGAGAAAGTGAGTTTAATCTTAACGGGCAGTAGCAAGAATAAATCTTTAATCCCACTTTCTAAATTGCATGAAACCACATACTCACCCTAAATATTTCAGGATTAGCAACCAGGAAAATGCTATGTATTGATAAATTCATGTAAGATTAGGCATCAAAAGACATTTTCATACACATTCCACATTTTTTAAAAATGGAATTACACTAACCTGGAGATATTTCATCATTTTCACTTAATTCATTTCATTTAGCATTGCTATATGGATTAGGAGGGGCATATACTAAATTTAAGATACAATTACATTGCTAGTGATTTGCATTTACATAAAGTCTTTCAACAGCATAATGAAATTGCTTTACAATATAGCTTATTGATATGGGGCAGGGAGGTGGGTGGGGGATTTGGGCTTGTGATTTGGTTATCTCAGGTGTAAAACTTGAACATTGTCCTCAATTCCTTACTCTCCCCCATAATGAATCATTTCTAGACCCTCAACATTTCTCATCACCATCCTTTTCTACTTCTCACCCAGCACGCATTACCTTATTTAGGTCAGGCTCTCCTCACCTCTGACCTGGACTATTGCAATGGACATTTCACTAGTCTCCTTTCCTCAGGTTCTTCCCCATGCCATTATGTTCTCCACTTTGCTGACCAAGGCATGTGGCACAGGCACAGGGACTTTTCCCTCAGGGTGGGTATCTCCTGTGGGCTGAGAGGCAGAAAATCCAAAGCTATGTTAACAGAGTTTATACTTTTTAAGGAAAAAAAAAAGGGCAAGGAGGAATGAAATAGGACAGCTGTGGCAAGAGAGGCAGTTGTGAAAGTTGGAACCTGGGAGGCTCTGTTGACTCATTATGGTTTGAGGATAAGAAGAAAGAGTGCAGAAGCCATGGCTCTGGATGAGCATAGGAATGGGACAGAGACTAATTCCTGGTCGAGTGAGCTGATAAGAAATGCTTAGTGACTACTTGAATTGTTCCCTCTCTTCCAACAGGAGTGGCCCTTCAGGGACTTCACAGCATGACTCACCACCTGGACTGGCCAACCTGTGATTTCCAGCAGCTTGGGGATCAATAGTTGGCAGGGAAGTGTCTCGACCTAAAATTGTCATCAGCCTTGTCATGTCCTAGATTCTCTACTTTTCCACAGAAGTCAATGTCATCTCCGTGCCTCCACTGAATGTGTGTGGTTTTTTTTTTTTTGTGTGTGTCACTGAACAGAGAGAAGTTTTCTGTGCTTGCCTCTAGTTGTGGCTCTGGAGTCATTCATAATTATATGGCTAGTAGGTATCATCTTGATTCCAAGGCTGACCCTCTATCCCCTACACTGCTGCATCTCAAAGATGGTTTAATATACAATAAACCACAAGAACGATTATTAATGGTGTCAGATTGATAAAATTAAAATGTAGGTGTGATAATTCATTTGATTCTCCAATAACATGATGAATTAAGTAACTCATGTATTAGCTCTTTTTGCTGTAGAGGAATTAAAGTCTAAGAGAGACCAAATGGCTTGCTTATCTACACATCTTGACTCCAGTTGCAGGGCTTTGTCCACCATTCCATGCTGCCTTTATAGAGAGCGCTAGATAAAGACCCAAGAGAACTTGGTCATTGTCTCAGCTCTGTCATGAACTAATTGAGTGACCTTGGCATTGAATCCCTTAACTTCAGTAAATGATGATGATAATAATAATCATAACAATAATAACAACAATAATATACTCATATATGAATTTGAGCTTTGCTAAGCATTTTACATATAGTAGATCATTTAAGTTCTATAACCAGCCTGTGAGGTAGCTACAAATGGTGACTGTACCTGTGATTTTATTAGTATAGAGAATTCCCAGGGGCAGTAACTCCTTCCACTAATGTGAGCTGCTACCCACTCTACAATTCATATTCTTAGAGAGTTGCCCAGAGCACTCCAAAGTTAAATGCCTTGCCTACTAGTGTCAAGGGCAAGATTTGAACCTAGATTGTGCTAGTTTTGAGGTTAGATCTTCATCTGCTACACCATATAGATACCACAAGTAGTATTACCACCATTTCACAAATATGGAAACTGAGGCTTTAACAATCTTTGAATATGTGCAGAAACAATGTAGGGAAGATGTGGAATGATATACTTTTCTGAAATATGATCATTATTTATAACACCTCACAATTAGCGAAGTAAAAGTCTATTGTACTCCATTATACCAAATCATGACATTTGGACTTATCTAGGTAGTGCAGTGGATAAAGTTCTGGACCTGAAGTTAGGAAGACTCCTCTTCCCGAGTTTAAATCTGGCCTCAGACACTTACTAGCTGTGTGACCACGGGCAAATCACTTAACCTTGTTTGCCTCAGCTTCTCATCTATAAATGAAGTAGAGAAGGAAATGACAAACCACTCCAGTATCTTTGCCAAAAAAAAACAAACAAAAACAAAAACAAAAAAAACAACCCAAATGGGGTTATGAAGAGTTGGACACAATTGAAAAATGACTAAACAGCAACAACAAAAGAAAATATACACATATGTATGTGTATGTATATATATATATATGTATATATATACACATATATATATATACACACACATATATACAATTGAAATTCTGGTCTCAGCAGTTTGTCTATATTGCAATTCAACTTAATTGTCTAATTTTATCTCATTGACTACATTTTAGGCAAATATTTTTCCTTTAGGAGATTAATATATATATATATTATATATATATTTTTTTAAAAAAAACTATGATTATCTGGTAGTCCATAATGTAATAATCAAAGTGAGGCAGTGAGGTGAAAGTTGGCCAACTAGGTGGCTCAGATAGAATACTGGAATTTGAGGCAGAAAAGCTGAGTTCAAATCCTAAGATACTTAACTAGTTGTTACTTACCCTCTCTTTATCTCAGTTTACTCATCTAAAAATAACAATAGCATCTATCTCCCAGGGTTGTTGTGAGGATCAAATGAGATATTATATGGGAAGCACTTTTCAAACCTTAAAGTCCTATATAAATACTAGTTATTATTGTATGTATAATTAGGGCATTTAAAATGCATAATATTTCTACATGTTCGTTAAATGACATTAGATATAATATTGCATGAAAGTTCTGCATACAGTATTTTATCACACTTCATCCTTGGTTACACTGGTTTATCATTTGAAAAGAATTCTAATTTGTGGATCAACAGCCTGATAAATTCTAATGGAATGATATTTGACAGATTCAAAATCAC
The DNA here is from genome assembly GCF_900497805.2 of Vombatus ursinus. Classification (NCBI taxonomy): domain Eukaryota; kingdom Metazoa; phylum Chordata; class Mammalia; order Diprotodontia; family Vombatidae; genus Vombatus; species Vombatus ursinus. The sequence continues at coordinate 24,970,838 of NW_020954562.1, read as the reverse complement.
TGCTCCCTAGGTGCACTAAACCATACTGCAGAACAAAGACCATTATACCATTATTCTTTTAAAACTGGGTTCACCAACTATTTATGCCAGATACTTTGGAACATTTCTTTTTAAAACAAAATAAATGTCAGCTTCATACATGTAAAGTCATCACTTTCAAGAATGACAATTAAAGAAAAACCCTGCCACCTCCTTTGTGAAGTTTGATTAAGAATAGCATTAGCCATTTTATAGGTATCATATTCTTTAATTTGGAATTGTAAAAGTAAAATGAATATGACTGAAACTTAATCAAGTAAAGTCTGTACATATGGCAGAGAGAGGAAAGGAAACAGCTCACTCATCCAAGACCCAAAAGCTGATTGTTTTAGGAGTTGTACAATTAAAATTGCATAGCAGAGAAACTCTGGAAAATGTTCTATATCTTGTCCTATAAATATCCATGAATTCTTGAAACAACTTGATGTCTCCTATAAAATTTCCATAGATAGATGTTTAACCCAAAATAACCTCTTAGAGTAATCTTATAATATATAAGCTGTTTAATCTTGTTACTTTCTCAAAGTTATTGGGCTTGCAATGGATTCATCCTCATACATACATACATACATGCATGTGACTCAGATCACTTTCTTTCTAAACACGTTAGATTTGTTTCTTCAAGAACATCCATCCAAACACAAATACATGGTTGATGGAGTTGTGAAATGATCCAACCATTTTGGAGAGCAATTTGGAGCTATGCCGAAAGGGCTATAAAAATGTGCATACTCTTTGATCCAGCAATAGCACTTCTAGGGCCGTGTCCCAAAGAGATCATACAAATGGGAAAAGGACCCATATGTACAAAAATATTTATAACAGCTCTTTATGTGGTGGCAAAAAATTGAGAGGATGCCCATCAATTGGGGCATGACTGAACAAGCTTTGGTATATGAATGTAATGGAATAAAATTGTGCTATAAGAAATGATGAGCAGGTGGACTTCAGAAAACCTGAATGCTGAGTGAAATGAGCAGAACAACGAGAACATTGTACAAAGTAACAGCCACATCATACAGTGACTAACATTGATAGACTTAGCCCTTCTCAGCAATGCAAGGATCTAAGACATCTCCAAAGGCCTCATGATGGAAAATTCTATCCACTTCCAAAGAAAGAACTACGAAGTTTGAATGCAGATTGAAGCATACTATTTGCTATTTTTTTCTTCTGTTGTGTTTTGTTTTCTCTTTTTTGTGGTTCCTCCTATTGGTTCTAATTCTTCCTTACAATTCCACTAATGTGAAAATATGTTTAACAGGAAGGTTTATGTATAGCCTATATCAGGTTGCATGCTGTCTTGGGGAGGGAGATGGAGAAAAATTTAAAACTCAAAAGCTTATGGAAGTGATGGTTGATAAATTGAAAGAAATTAATAAAAAATAATGAAAAAGAAATAGGAGCACAATTTATAAAGTGGGAATATCATTATGGAGAAAAACAATTTTGAAAAACTTTAAAACTCTGATTAATACAATGATAAATCAAAAGAATGAAAGTGAAAAACATTGCTCCCCTCTTGACAGATACATACTAAACTTAAAGAAAGGATTGTATGTTTTCAGACATGGCTAATGTGAGAATTTGTCTTGCTAAACTATGCAACTGTATATTAATGTATTATTTTTTAAAGTTCACTCAATTGGGGGGTAGTAGGAAGGAGTGATTAATAAAAATGCTTATTAATTGAAAAATAAACATAATCATAAATTTTAAAAAAGAAAATCCATCTAACACATTTGTGAATCTATCCACCTCAGGAGATAATTTGGTTCAAACCCATTTTTCCTAAACAGTTTTTGAGTATGTCTATTGCTTTCTTGGCTAAGAAAGTTACAGTGGCTTCTTGGTTTCCATTTATATAAGCTTCACATACCTAATCTGGGGCTTGAAATCTTCTGTCTTCCACCAAATCCTCTAATTATTTAGATGGTCAGCTCACATACTTAGCTCATACTCTCAGCAAATCAGTCTAAGTATAATATGATATATATTTCTTCTTTAGCTGACCATCTCTTTTCCTTCTTTTGGAATAATATTGTTATCAATTTAATAGAGCACAATGAAATTATGTCTAAGGAAAATCTACAGTGATGCCATAATCACATTTAACTAAAATTTTATACTTCTCCTTTCCACTATTTTTATCACATAGCCTAATAAATTTAATTATTTTTATAATTTAATTCCCTTTCCTTACTGATGACCATAACATTTCCATAAAAGAGATGATGACTAGGGGCTTGGTCCAAAATCATCATCACTGTACTTCAAAGTTTTTATATAGCTCTGGTTTTTTTTTTTTCAATAGGAATGCTCACAGATCCTCTATTTCATTAAAAATCCATTTTCCCTCTGTAGAATAATACTTCATTTTTTGGGTAAGTTATTTGCTAGGTAAGTTAGATGTATATGACTATTTTGTTGCTGTTTAGTTGTTTTTCAGTTGTGTTCAACTCTTTGTGAACCCTTTTAAGGTTTTTTGGCAAAGATATTAGAATGACTTGCCATTTAATTCTCCAGCTCATTTTTCAGATAAGGAAATTGAAGCAAATAGGGTTAAGTAATTTTTCTAAGGTCACACTGCTAGTAAATATCTGAGACTGTATTTGAACTCAGGTCTTCCTGACCCCAGACCTCCTGCTCTATCAATTGTACCATCTAGCTGCCCTCATAATTACATACATAAGAATGTTTAAAGGAGTTATTCAAGCTGAGAGGGGTCATTTCAAGCTGAGGGGGATCAAGGAAAGCTTGAAGAAAGAGTTGGCACTTGACCGAGGCCTTGAAGGAAAGGAAGATTTTGACAAGCAGAGATAGGGGATAGGTTCCTGGGAGTCCATTTCATGCACAGGGAGAGTCCGTAAAGATTCATGGAGGTTAGAGAGGGCAAGATAAGATTAGAATACAGAGTTATCTCATTTGGGTGGAACATAAGACTACATGAAGGGGCATGGTGTGAAATAAAACTTGAAAGGTAAGTTGGGTCCTGATTATGGAGGTCATGGGTAAGAAGTAAATGTTTTTACTTGTTTAGGGAAGATGTGATATGAGTAGATTTCTGCATTTTGAAAATTACTTTTGCAGAAGTATGAAGGATGGTTTGTAGATGGAAAACCTAAATCAAGGTTAACTAATTAGAAGACTATTATAATAGTCCATGGTAAATACTTATGAAGGCCTGACGTAAGGTAATGACAATGGGAGTAGAAAGGAGCAAGTGGATTTGAGCAAGCTAGTATGGACAAGATTCAGTAGTTGATTTGATGTAGAAAAGGAAGAGTGGTAGATTACTGAAGCTCTGAGAATAGTGGCACCATTGACAGAAATAAGGAAATTAGAAAGAGATTTAGATTTTAGTTGGAAAATGATGAGTTTTGTTTTCAGCCTGTTGAATATGACTTATTACTGGGAGATCCAGGTAAAGATCATAAGATCACAGGTTTAGAACTGGAAGGAATCTTAGAGGTGGAATACTACCACCTCTTTTTACAGTGAGAAAATGGAACCTCAGAGAGATTATTTCACTTTCCTATGATCATCATATCATCATTCCTTGGATGTGTCCAAGGTAGGATTCAAACTCAGGTCTTCATTCCAAATTCAGCATTCTATGCCATGCTGTTGTTTCCAAAGCAGCTGAACTATGGGGCAAGAGTTCAAGGGAATTGAGAAGGACAGGGGAAAGATATTAAGGAGAATTCTAATACCTCATTGTGGTCCTAGTAGTCTAGGCATTTTATTTTGATTATATCTATTTAAATCTGAATTTACAGCACCTGATAATTTAAAAAAAAAACTCAATACAATGGTTACACTATACATCTTTTGAAGTAAAATTAATTCCTTTTTTGGGAATCTAGATAAATGTGGCCTCTCTCTCATTAAATTTTACTTTTTAAGTTAAATATGTCCCAACTCCAGTGGAAGTTTCAGAAAGAAGATTATGACTGAATATTAGGAGCATTTATTAATTTTTCTCAGAGAATACATAGTGTCATTCTATTAAAAAGAAGCTACCTCTTTATCACTAACTGAACGTATAGTTTCAATCTTTCTGTGTGCCACAATGAATACCATGAAAAAATAAGGAGAAACATAACTCTATGGGCATTATCAATCAATTACCAACCATTTATTAAGTCCCTGATATTCATCAAGCATTGTTTTAGGTGCTGGGAACATGAAGAAAATGCTAGGAAGTTTGCTTTAAAAACAAACAAACAAACAAAAAATTCCCCCATTCTCTACTATAATGCATGTTTCTTTTATATAAATATCTTCCACATTTAGCAGACTTAAGTAGTAGGTGGGCTAAGGAACAAGATGTGAATATATCTTAGAATGATAGTGCTAATACTTTTTGTGACATGTGATTGGTTAGCTTATTTGATTAGAATGCAATACTAAACAAGCTACATTTTTCATTTTTACTTTGAATATATTTTCTATGTACTTTTACATGTGTTCATGCTGCTTTCTCCAAAAGAATGTAAATTCCTTGAGAACAGATATTATGTGACTTTTATCTTGACATCTCTAGCATCTTGCTCAGTACCTGGCACATGGTAATTGTTCAAGAAATACTCATGTGACTCCAAATCAAGAACTCTATCCAAAACATCACTTAGTTGCCCAAGGATGGACGTGTAAAACGATAGCAAAACTGAACAAACACCAGCCACTTTCCTTTCTAAGTGACCTTCATAGTCTTATAAAAACAAATTATCTTTTTCCTTTAGAAAGTTCTTTCTCTCATGTAGAGCTGTGGAATGCTCATCTCCGAGGTTAGAGGATAAATATTCAAATCAGGGCAGCTAGGTGGCACAGTAGATAAATTACTGGACCTGAAGTTAGGAATACTCATCTTTCTGAGTTCATGTTTGACCATGGGCAAATCACATAACTCTGTTTGCTTTAGTTCCTTATCTATAAAATGAGCTGGAGAAGGAAATGTCAAACCACTACAGTATCTTTGTCAAGAAAACCCCAAATGGGGTTACAAAGAGTCATACAAGACTGAAATCACTGAACAACAACATTCAAAATCAGTAGTCTAGAACTTTCTCTCCCTTCCCATGCCCTCTGACCTTCTCCCCAAAGTGCCCTGAAGGTTTCAACTTTGTTTACTTGCACATAGAGTAATTATAATAAAAAAAAATTGACAATTTCCTTAGGTCAAATTAACAAAACACAGAACATCTCAGCACTCCCAGAAGATTTAAGAAAGCTTGTCATATGGGGGACTCATTGTTAATTGCCCATTCCCTTTTAAAATGTTCAACTTAGTGTCCTACCTTTGACTTATTTGATTAATTCTTTTACCTCATACAAAGTAGCAGCTAATGATATAAGAAACTGAGAATTCTCTGATTAGACTGTTTATTATTTATGACAACCTTCAAACTCAGAAAAATCACATTAACTGAGGTTGGCTATTTATGGCAGTCACTCAGAAAGGCCTTGCTTGACAGATCAAGTGTGTCACCTTGTATGCTAGGTTTAGCAAACTGGTAGACAACAATGATGTAGGAGGCAACTTTCTTGATATATAGAGACTGTAGGAAAATGTCCATTAATCTTCTCAAATATTAAATTAGCATATTATAAATTGGATACAATGTATTTTCTACTTTATTTTTTGGGTGGTAAATACCAAGTTAAGACCCTGATTAAACTAAATGGAATACCTTATAAAGTCTAAAAGCAGGGTGGATATGTGTGTGTGTGTGCGCACATATGAATGCATATATATGTACATATACATATACATGGCTTTTAAAATATTTTGCATAATTGTATTTTTATGCAAACAAAAATATAGTGCAATTTGAGATTTTTCCCCCTCTTCATTCTCGAAAAAAATTAACAAAGATATTGGTAGGTGCCATGGCAGATTGTTTTTATTTACAGTACCATACAGAATTTTCATCAATCATGCAAATAAAGGAAAAACAATAGAACAAAATTAAAATAGTTTAATACCTTTTTTAAGAAATTTCTAAATGAATTTTACATAATTGGGTTTTTAATTACTCACTTGAATTGGCTGAATCATACTTCCTGATGTGAAATACTTCTTAGAACCATTATTTCCAGGCAGTTGTTGTATATTGATCCCATACATATTTTAGGTGGGTAAGCATGTTAGAATAGGTTAGACCTTGACATCATAAGTGCTTTGGCAAGTAGGATAGGGAGGAGAATATGTGATTTTTTTATTAATTAAAGAATAAAGAAAAAAATCAGATCTTAGCAGTTATCTAGTCCAACCCACACTCCCTGAAGGTAGCTCCTCTACAACATGTTTACCAATCAGACAGCCTCCTCACTTATGTGAATTAAAAAAAAAAATATCAGTTACCATTTATAAGACAAGTTCAAATCGTATCATAAGCATATAAAGGGAACTAAGTACAGAAAAGTATGCAAGAGTAGTCTTTCATGCTTAGCCTAACAAATCATACTAGATCCTTATGGTAGGTGTTTGATAGGTGGCAAAGAACCAGAAAGTTTAATGGAAAAACTAATACCAAGACTCCTAAGATTAGAGCAAGCAGAACATTTATTAGGCTTTTGCTGCTGTTGTTCAGTTATATCAAACACTTTGTGACCCCATTTGGGGTTTTCTTGGCACAGATACTGGAGTTATTTGCTATTTCCTTCTCCACCTCATTTTACAGATGAGGAAACTGAGAGGCCAGATTTGAAGATGAGTCATCCTAACTTAAAACCTTGCGTTCTATTAACTGCACCACTACCTACCATTATTGTCCTGAATTTACAGTTGAGAAAACTGAGCCAAATTGAGATTGAATGATTTGCTCAAGGTCACACAGTTGATAAGTGTCTGAGTTCACATTTGAACTTATATCTTCCTGACTCCAGGCCGCTCTATCCATTGTGACACCTAGCTACCTCATATGATAGACAGTTCAGGGACAATACTGACAAAATGCAGGGAAAAAAATTGGGCAGCAATTCAATGAAATGCAGAGGCTAGGACTCCAACTAATGTTATAATTCACACACACACACACACACACACACACACACACACAAACACCACTATTACTTTCCCCGAGGACTACTAGTTATCAGGCCATCTCCAGTCAGCTTAGTTTTTATTTTGCCACTGGACTTTGATGACTCTGGAGGAGAGAATGAGGCCGGTGACTTTGTGCAGCTCTGCCCCACTCAGATCCAATTCACTGACCAGTCAAGACCTAAACCTCATGATGTCATTGGTCCTCTTCTGGAACGAAGGGCAAATAACAACAACATTAGTTAATATCAATTATTCAGGCAGATTTAATTAGCTTTTAATAAGGGGTATTTACTAAGCTTCTATAATAGGGAGAGTGAGAACAAAACATATCCAAAAAGCCTGTGACAAATTTTCCAAATACATATAGAATCCAGGAGAAAGTAGGCTCAAGTTTAGAGAGTACATGTGACAAAGAGGATAACATAGCTCATCAAAGTCCTTTTGATGGGGTTTTCAAAACGTTCCCCATGGCTAACCCTTCTTAGAACTCTTTGGGATTCTTTGTAGAACCTAGAATCTGTGTTCAGTCTATCCTTGGCTCTTAATAGAATCACTGTCATCAACTCTTCTTAAGATGCTGCTAGGACACCAAAAAGAAGACAAGAACCTCAAATTCCTTCAGTTCTTCAAAATGTAATAGGTCTTCTTCCAAGTAAAGGGGTTGTAGTGATGGGGGTGAGGTGGGAGTGGTGAGCGATTACTACATGAAGGCCAACGTTTTCTCCTCAACAAGGAATTCTTTCTTAGGGGCTTAGCTAAAACTGTTCTCTTACAGCTCTCAAGTCTCTCAGATTATGAACATGCTCCCGGTTTTATCCAGGCTCCTTAGGACATTATCAAGACCCTTACCCAAATGGAACATATTTCCTTTAAGTGTCTTCTGCTCATCTAATGTCTTTGTTCATTTGATTGAAGATGTGTTCTCACTTCTTAAAGGTATGTAGGATGAGTATCTTATCATTTACTTTAAGAGAGAGAGAGATAATTTGATTAATTTACTCAATTAGACTCAACCTTTATAATCATAACTTTCCAAACTAGAATATCCCTCTCTCAATAACAAACAACCTAGATATATATTGTCTCCTCTTTCAGAATGTAGTTTTTTTGACTGTAGAGACTTTTTGTTTGTTTGTTTTTCAGGGTTAGAAAGTTCAGAAATTCTTGATTTTTCTTTCTTTCTAACCAAGTGTTTCTATGGTAACAGAACCCTAGGACAGACAATTTTTAGTGGTCTGTTATGTCTTCCCAGAGACTCTTTCTGTAAGTTGTAGCCTCTGCAAAAATCCCCAATAGTGGATCTATATGTGTATTTTTCAAAATGAATCTTAGCCTTATTTGTTTCCCTTCTGTGTATGAGGCTTTTCTGGATGACTGTGGGATTTAACAGAATGAAATGGTCTAGATGGATTATAGTCTGGGGATGGCAGTGGGATGAGGATCATAGAACCTTAGATATAGACCAGAAGGAACCTCAGAGGCCATCTAGACCAGGGACATCAAACAGGCAATGTGTCCCACAGCACTCTCAAGTGCTGCAGTACTCCTTCCTAATGCTTTACAGATTAAAATGTAATGGAGGAATATTAAAGTAAAAAAAAAAACATGCAATAGGCATAGATAATATTAGTATGTGATTTTTCTAAGGTCTTCAGGAACTTTGTTATAGTTTAGTGGCCTCTGTTTTTATTTGAGCTTGACATCACTGATATAGATAAACACACTAATTTGACAGATGAGGAAATTTAGGCTCCAAGAGAATAAATTACTAATCTATGGTCTCACATTTAATAAAAGTCAGAGTAGGGAATTTAAACCTAGGTCCTCTTACTGGAGACAGCACTTTAATGTATTATTACTATTATAGACTATTAAAGCTCAGTTCTTTATGAAGTTATTTTATTGAACTAATTCTCACTTGGATCAACAACCATCTACATAGTTGTCCCAATATGATCATTGAATACATTAATCTCCTTATGCTCAATCATTTTATATTACAGTTTTCAAAAGACAAGTTGAATGAGTATGAATGATTGGGTACAATCTGCTAAGATGCACTATTGCCAAAGCTTTAAAGCCCCAAGTTCTTGACTCTTGAGGCATGTGTAAAATCAGCACATGTTCATGACAAGAGTCTCAATAAAAATGGAGCTGGATCTCCTCCTATTTTCTGTGGGCAGCAGTGGCTAGACAGCTGCTCTTCTGGCAAACCAAGTCCCAGAACAAACAGTCCTTTTCTATCTTCTTTCTATTTCATTTCACCCTTTTCTCTCTTCTAGGCATTTGGAAGTCCATGTGAACTAATGTCAAGATTAGCATAACTGGGGCCGTGAAAAGAGGCCATTGCTCTCCTCCTTCTAGAAGTGTGTGTGGCATGTTTTGGGATTATTTTCAAGGACTCTAGAATCATTTTTCAACAGATTTGTGTGTCTGTATTGATCTAGAAAGTTCTCATTAGGCCAAATGCTTGCTAATCAATCAATAGGTATTTATTAAATGTCTACTAAATGCCAGGTACTGTGCTAGGTTCTGGAGATACAAAGAAAAAAAAATGAAACAATATTGACTCACAAGGAGTTTATATCCCCTAAAAACTTTGGCAAGTTGGTGCAGGTCCCTTATTGGATACGTCTGATAAAAATTTCCAAAGATTTGGTCCTCAATAGATTTGTTATATTGCAGCTGAAGTAAGAATTTATGGTAGAAAGATGTAGGTAGTCAGATAATTAGGAGAGAAACCTGAAGAGTCTTGTTACAGGTAATTGGTAAGGGAATGTGGGTCTAGAGTTTATTAAGTTTATCACTACCCACCCCCACCTCTAGTCTATAACAGATAATTAGTAGAAGACTGTCTCCTTTAAAATATATAGGCTATAGTGTTCCTAACAGTACTGGAGGTGGTTATCCAGATATGATAACTGAGGGAATATTTCCTCTATAAGGAATATAAAACACAAAATATTGGTCCTTCTGATCCTCTCATTTGGTGCCTCTGTTTTTGTGTCAGGTACCTGCTGTTGCTGGTAACATTTCAAATCGATATTTAAATGATTCTCCCTCAGGGAAATAGAAAATGCACTGTTAACCCCTGAAATAGTTATAATTGTCTGTATTATATTTCCTTAGGCTGAACTTCATGTTAAAGACCTATTTCATTGCCAGAATCCTTGTTCCTGATTGCTTTGGCTTGCTGACTGAAGGGGAAGCTATCTTCAACTATAGTTGTACATACTCCCATCCTGGGCCCTACTGTTGTGATTGGTGGGGTTTTTTTTCCAGTCACCCACCATAATTAGGCCTGGGACCAGCCATGCTTCACTTAATTTCCCCATCATCTTCTAGTCAGCTGCTTTGCTGCCCCTCAGCCTCAACCCTAATTGCCCTTTCCTCCTCCCCAAGTTTTCAATTCCTCCACCCTTGCTTCAATGCAGCAATGAATACATTTAAGAAGCTGTACCAACTATTGTAGATTTTTTTGAGCAGAGAAATCAGATGACCACATCCATACATCAGAAATTTAGAACTTTAAGAAACCATAAAGAGTTTCTAGTCAACTTCCAGCTTATTACAGATAAAGAAATTAAGAACCAGAATAATTAAGTGACTTACCTGAGCACTGATGGGTAGTCCATGATAAGGCTTGCTCTTAGCATGTGTCTATATTAGAGAGCTAAAGATATTTCAAAGCAACAATAGATTAGTGATCAAATCATTATGGGCTTTCCTCTCTACAAATGAAGATGACAAATCATCTATGTCTTCTTATATTACTATACATATGTATACTAATATGTTATATTATATATGTGTGTATGTGTATGTATATGTGTGTGTGCACATTATAATGCTAGAAATACACATATAAGCTGCAGAAATTTTAGGTACCTTGGCTTCCATTCAGAAGCTTGTTCCAAAGATTATTTCAGTATTAAATAATGGGATGGCTTATCTCCATGCTCTCTATCCTCAAAATTCTGCCCTTGGAGTCAAGAAAATATAAAAATCTGGCCTTAAGTAATCTAAACAAGTACTGGCATATACAAATCTGGTAAAGATATTTTAAAATAGAAAAGTAACTAGGGAAGGTTTCAGGAAGATAAGCAGTGAAAATTTAAAATAGAATTAATGCAAGTAGAAAGCAGATCACAAGTTCCTACAAAGTAAGTACATACTTGGATGCATGTAGATAATATAAAATTAAAAGTTTATTTTGCATACAATAAACATTTAGGATGATTAAATTTTAATGAGAACAACTGTATTGCATTAGGCATATACATATCACTGAAGAATTCCTTTCCCTCCTTCCTTCTTTGCTCCTTTGAATTAATTTTGAAAGTTGGATGCAACAGTTTAGGAAAAGAGTATAAAGCAATAATGTGAGACCAGAGCAATTTAATTCTGGAGAGTGAATTAGTTCCCTAGAAAATGCCTTACATTCTTCATTATTTTTTCTATACCTACCCTTATTTAATTTTATTATCCTTCCCCCACCCTCTCATTTCTCCTTTTGGGCCTGGATGTGGATGGCAAAAATAAGAGCATCAACAATTGCTCCTTCATAATCTTCTTCTCCCCTACCCATTCCTGGCAATTAAAATGCAGCACATTTTTTAGTTTTATAGGGAAAGCAGTAATGAGACTCATCTATTGTACTTGCATTGTTAAATACTTTAGTAGCTAAATGATAAAATGTGAGCACAGCAGACATTCAGCAATGGTAGTATATAAGCACTCGCCTTATCACACCAGCATTTCCATGTTTAGTTGGAATTTGCACATTTAGTGCTACTGGCTTTTTGACATCTGTGTGGATGTGAATATCCCTTGTTAGAGCATCAATTACAGAGCTTGTTGATGAGAAAAAAGAATGCAATTTGCGCATCTGTAAACCATTCTGGTAGCTTAGCTAAAGAAGCCTAAAATTCATTCAATGTAACTTGCATATGAAAACACTAGATCTGAATGTTGAATTTTGTGCAAGAATAAGGACAGTGGAGCTAAGGTGGGGAGGGGAGGGTAGGGGAAAGGAGGAGAGAATAATTTATTAAGCACCTACTATATAATGGGTACTGTGCTAACTGCTTTACAAATATTATCTTATTTTTATATATGTGGTCAGCTAGTCAACCAGCTCTAGACTCTTTCAGACTCAGATTTAAATTGTGGGAATATTCATGGCTAATTTACTTCCCTGGCTCACTTACATCCTCTCCTTGTTAGAAAACTGGGAATTTGCACATTTAACTCATGTCTAGATATTTAGCTGTTCACCATGAGGAAAGACTCATGACAGAATCAGCGGTTAAACATTGTCAACACTTTATCAGGATAAAAATGAAGACTAAAGTAACAGAAAGAAAACATTTTTAGTGAACATTTCTCAAAGGAGTATCTATCATCTGATCTTCCTTATTCCCAAAAGAGTTGGGAAAAGAGCCCTAAAATACTGATGTCTCTGATAGGGAATTTATGGACATAGACTTCCTCTGCAGCCAGAATGAGGTGGCAGGGGATTTTAGTACTGGAAGCCTTTGCAGTCCTGTCAGAAAACTGTTCCTGTCCATAACAGCAGCTCATCTCTCTGGCTCTTGGATACTGCCTTCTCCAGGAAGTTCCCAGTTGTCCTTGGCTTAGACACTACTAATTGTTTGTATAAGTGCTGTTATCTCCATGCTACCCTGTATTGTTTGTCCTTTTATGTGTCCAGAATCGGGTTGACCTGTTTTGTTCCTGTTTTTCCAAAATGTTCCTTATTCAATCAACCACTGTGCCATGGCAACCCAATTTTGTGATGAATGGAGTCCTTGGTCTTCTCAAGTGAGCATTTGTACTTTATGTTCAAGTATTCTTGGATTTACATATTTTTTGGTATCCCTACAATATCAGTTAGTCAACAAGCATTTATTAAGAACCTATTATTACAAATACCCAAATTAACTACAAAGGATATAAGAAAGAAGAAGCTATCTGCATCCAGAAAAAGAACTGATAAGTAGAAGTACATATAGAATTATTTTATATTAAAAATAAAGTTACATGATAACTTTATCATATATTTAAAAAGAATAACAAGTTGTACATAATAGATTTGCAGTTTCATGTATGATCCCCTTTTTTTCCTATTCGGCTATGTTATGGAAATGCTTGTTTTATTTCTTAAGTTCAGAATGAAATAAAATTAAAAAAAGATTTTATCTGCCATACAATCTGCTAAGTGCTGGGAATATACAGGGTAAATAAGAAACAATCAACAGAACAAAGGCCCTGCAATCAAAGGGGATCAGGAGAGGCTTCCTAGAAAAAACAAAATTTTAGTTGGCACTTAAAGGAAGTCAGGATATCTAGGAGATGGAGATGAGGAAAGAGAACATCCAGATGACCATGGATGCAGTCATCCAGAGCCATAGTCGGTCATCTTGACTTTTGTCTTGCTACTGGTCAGGACAACTCTGAAAGAGAGGGTGAGGCTGATGACTGCACAGCTCTGCCTCACTTAAATACAATTTATGTCCAAGTTAAAAGGGATCACCTGATATTTTACTGTTGTATTATTTTGCTATTCAATAATTTTACAGTTTTATCATTTTGTCATTTTACTATTCAACTATTTTATTATTTTGTTAGGTTACAATGTTACTATTTTATCTACCTCAAAGTCCTGTGATAATGGTCTAGTGATGAAGCAGCAGATGCAAATACATTGGGAACTGTAGTCCCAATCCTGTGGCCCAGGCTATAGGGTTGTCTTCTCACTGGACTAAAGTGATAGTGGTATTTGGTAACCCTCTGGGTATCTGGGCAGCCTTCTTAGGGACTGAATTGCTCACCTCTTGGCTTGAGGAAGAGGCTAGAAAAGGTGTCTTAAAAATGGTCTGCTTTACCTAACCCTGACCTGTTTACCACAGCGGGTGGAGATCATACCCTGTGGTCAAAACATGATAACATGTACAAAAAAAACTTTTATGAAGATGATTCCACTCATCATTGGAACATGGAATGTGTGCACCCAGAAATCCAGTAGGCCTGAAAGATGAACAACTCTTGTAAGAGAACTCAGCATATATTTCATCTAAATAGCATTCCTGACAAGCCCTGGCAAATGAAGGCCAGTTTACCAAAGTTGGAGCTGGATACACGTTTTTCTGGAGTGGTTGCGGTGATGGAGAGCACTATGCAGCTGGCATGGGTTTCACAATCAGATTTAATCTAGTCAACATGCTTGTATGCCTCCCAAAAGGAGTGAACAACATGCTCATGACAAATGTGATTGCTACTTGTAAGAAAGCTTTATGCCACCGTCATCCATATATGTGTTCCCACCACAATGAGTCCTTATGAGGTCAAAGAAAAAATTTATACCTGGAGACCTTCATCATCAATGTGCCAGAAAGATAAGCTCGTAATTCCAGATGACTTTAATGCCAGAGTGGGTACAAACTATTAGAAGTGGCAAGGAGTGCTTGGGAAGAATGGAGTTGGAAACAGCCACAGCCAACAATCTCTTACTATTGAAGATTTGTATGTCTCACCACCAACACTGTTTTCCATTTACCTAAATAAAACAAAAGTTTATAAATACACCCTCACAGCAAACATTGGCATTTAATAAATGAGACAGGAGGTGAGAGTGACAAAGGTGATGTGTGGCACAGAGTGCTGGACCAATCATAAACATATCCTCTCTAAACTAACATTTGCATTAAAAAAGTGGTGGCCCTAAGGCATGATGACTACCAGAAGATTTAATGTCAGTATATTAGAGTTCTTCATCATGTGTGAGCAGATTGTTACTAACTTGGAGACAAAGCTGAACCAACACACTATTGGTAGCAGCGGAGCAGAGAAAGAGTGGGCAGCTTTCAGAGATTTTATATACAGTACCACGTGTAATCTTCTTGGCCAGAACACTTACAAACATCAAGATTGGTTTGATGAAAATGATGGGGAAATTCAGAAGTTATTAAATGAAAAACGAAAACTCTCCAAGGTTCACCAGCAGGATAGTTTGCCTGTTTTTAAGAAGGCAATGTCTAAGTCCATAAAAAGCAAAGTGCAAGCAAAACTTAGAGAGATGCAGGGCTCTTGACTAAGTAAGAAAGCAAGTAAAATTCAGTTTTACACTGATAGTAACAATCCAAAGCACTTTTATGATGTCCTAAAGGCCATTTATGGTCCAAAGACATTTGGTGCAGCTCAGTTACTCAGTACTGATGGTGCCAAACTGGTAGTGTAAGGATATGATCCTGGAGAGATGGGCTGAATACTTCCATAGTGTTCTCAACAGATCATTATCAACAAATGTAGAAGCCACTGACTGTTTACCTCAGATTGAAGCCAATAGTTCTCTAGCTAAATTTCCAGCTGAAGAAGTTTTGTCTGCCATTAGGTTTGTCTTGTGAGGCAAAGTGCCTGGTGCTGATTCCAATCCAGCAGAGATCTTGAAGGCAGGGGGTCCACTGCTCATACAAAATCTGACTGAAATCTTCTGGGTTATATGGGAAGAAGAGATTATTCCCCCAATAAATCAAGGATGTCTCCATTGTCCATCTGCATAAAGGAAAAGGCAATAGGTTGTCCTGTGACAATCACAGGGGGGTCTCTCTCTTAGTCATTGTCAGTAAGATTTTTATAAGAGTCTTCCTTAATAGTCTGATCCTTCATCTGGAATATGGTCATCTACTCAAGAGCCAGTGTGACTTCACAAAGGGCAGAGAAATGGTTGTTATGGTATCTGCTGCCCAACAACTCAGGAGAACTGCTAAGAGCAGAATACAGGTTTGTATACAATGTTCACTGATCTGGCCAAGGTCTTTGATACTGTCAGTCATGAGGGTGTGTGGAAGATCATGGGAAAATTTGGTTGCCTAGAATAGTCCATCAGTATTATACAGTTTTATGATAGCATGCTTACATGGGTTATAGATAACAAATGATGCTCTTGTACTTTCCCAGTCACCAATGAAGGTGAAGCGAGGTTGTATGCTTGCTCCCATGTCTTTTAGCATGATGTTTTCAGCAATGTTGTCAGATGCCTGCAGTGAGGATGAAGATTACATCAAGGTCAATTACCATACTGACTGTAAATTATTTGACTTGAAAACACTCCAGATCAAGACTAAAGTGGAGTGAGAGTTGGTACGTAGCTTTTTGTTCTCAGGTTATTGTGTATCTAAAGCAGCCTTTGAGGCTAGGTGCAATAAAGTATGGATCAATTCTCTGCTGCTTGTGCTAATTTTGGCCTAACAATTAACACCAAGAAAACAGAGGTTCTCCCCCAGCCTGCACTGCACCATCCATATGTAGAACCATTGATTACTTTTAACATTATTTACAATCTACCCCTCCCCATTTTTCCCCAGTCTTTTTACATTTTGTTCCCCT
>NW_020954562.1:24720338-24954351 GCF_900497805.2 Vombatus ursinus | reverse complement strand
TTTTCACTGGTTGTTCTCTATGCTTAGAATATTATTCCTTTTCCATCCTGGCATCTTGGATTTCCAGACTTCCTCCAGTACTCAGCTCTAATTTCACCTTGTGCCAGAAGTCTTTCCCAGTCTCTTCCCCACCTCCAACCCACCACATACCACACACTACTGATGCTTTCCTTTTCAGATTACCTTTCATTTATTCTGTATATATCTTGTATGTGAATCACTCATCAGCTCCTATAGATTCAATATTTATCTCTATGCAAATAATTCTCAGAACTATATATACTATCATTACTAATTGCCATTTGGACATCTCAAACTGGAAAATTGGAAGTATCTCAAATTCTACATGTCCAAAACAGAATTATCTTGTCAGTGAAACCTTCTCCTCTTCCCAACTCTCTTATTACAGTGGAGACACAAATATCCTCTCAATCACTAAGGCTTATCACATCAGTATCTACTTCTCAGTAGATACTAAACTTAGTATCTACTTCTCAGTAGATACTAAACTTAGTATCTGCTCTTCATTTATTCTCAGCCCACATATACACGTCAGTGCAAAATCTGTCACCAATGTTCCTTTCTCTCCACTCAGTCATCACTGTGGTCCATGCCCTTATCACTTCTCATTTAAACTATTTCAGTAGTGGTTTTTTTGGTTAGTCTATCTGAATCATAGCTCTTCCTATTCCAATTCATCCTCCACTCAGATGCTGGTGATTCTCTTAAAGCACGGATCTGATCATGTCAAACACTTAAATAGATGATAGAGAATCTACTGATTCTCTATTACCTCAAATATAAAATCCTTTATTTTACTTTTAACATTATTTACAGTCTACCCCTCCCCATTTTTCCCCAGTCTTTTTACATTTTGTTCCCCTTTGCAATATGAAGAGAGTACCACTGGTTTACTTGCTGTTCCTCTCCCATCTCTCAATTCTGTGCTTTTCACTGGTTGTTCTCTATGCTTAGAATATTATTCCTTTTCCATCTTGGCATCTTGGATTTCCAGACTTCCTCCAGTACTCAGCTCTAATTTCACCTTGTGCCAGAAGTCTTTCCCAGTCTCTTCCCCACCTCCAACCCACCACACACCACACACTACTGATGCTTTCCTTTTCAGATTACCTTTCATTTATTCTGTATATATCTTGTATGGAGATAGTTATTTGCATGTTGCCACCATAAGAATTCAGCCTTATTCAAAGCAGGGGCCATAGCATTGTTTTTCTTTATATTTCTAGTGGTTATCACAGTGTCTTGAACAGAAGTAAGTATTAAATACTTGTTGATTGACTGACATATGCAGATTTCAGTGTGATTGATTGGCTCTTTCTTTTTTATTCAAATACTTTGGCCTTGGAGTACCAACTTTTCTTGGCTTTTCAGTTGGGTGTCTATGTTGAGACCACACCTGTTGATTAGAAATTTGATGCTCTTTGTGTAACAATTAACTGGAATGTCTTATACTTTTTTTTTCCCTTCATAGAGGTCTCCTGTTATTGTCCTTCCCAATCACTCCAGCTGGAAATATATTTTGTCTTCTCTTCTTGTTTGTTGTTCAGTCATTCAGTTGTGTAAGACTCTTTGTGTAAGCCTCTTTATGAGGCCTTCCTGGCAAAACTACTAGAAGAGTTTGCCAATTCCTTCTCCAGTGCACACCTTTTGTCAGAACTGTCCACTATGACCTGGCCATC
Source organism: Vombatus ursinus (assembly GCF_900497805.2). Taxonomy (NCBI): domain Eukaryota; kingdom Metazoa; phylum Chordata; class Mammalia; order Diprotodontia; family Vombatidae; genus Vombatus; species Vombatus ursinus. The sequence continues at coordinate 24,952,651 of NW_020954562.1, read as the reverse complement.
CTGGGTAATCCTGCATGGCATAGTTCATAATTTCATTGAATTACACAAACTTCTCTGACAAAAGTCAGTAATTCAGGAGGGGTTTTCCATGTCTGGGATCCTGCTATTGTACTCTTACCAGTGGTGAGGTGGGGCAATAATATTATCTGGATTAATCTGGATTAATTAATGAATTAAAATTGGCATTTAAATACTGCCTTAGTTGAATGAGGATGTATAAAGTGTTCTAAAAACCTATAAGTCTGCTTTTATTGCAATTGTTAGCTTCTCACTTTCAAATATCATTTCCTCGAGTAGACTGTTGTCTTCTTGTGGAAGGAGGGAAATTAGTTTGTACTTCTTTTGTGTCCTCCAATAGATTCCCTCAGTGTGTATGAAAATTGACTACACTTTAAACATTTATTCATTCATTCAACAAACTTTTTTAAAGCACCTACTAAATACCAAACATTTTTCTAGGCACTGGGATTATTAAGATAAAAACCAAAATGTCTCTGACTTCAAGGAGCTTACAATCTAAATTCTTGGCTGAATATATAGGAGAGAAATTGCTCCACAATTTTCCTGATGCCACACCTGACCTTCATTGCTTTGTGCTGCTTGAAGCCACAGAAGCTTGTGAGAGGCATGAAAGGTAGAACTCACTTGGACAGTCCTAGGACACTGAAAGATTTTAAACCCCTCAGGTAATTTAATTTGGGAAACTTTCCAGTAGAGTTATATGAATAGCTGCTATGAGGATAGTGAGCTCTTATCTAGTCCTTCTCCACTCACCACATTGTCTTTGGTCCTCTTTGAGAACCACAGACAAACAGGTGAACGTTGATATTTACATAGCATGTAAATTTTTACAAAGCATTTTACATATAGTATCTCATATGAACTTTAGAATGATTAAGTTAGGTTTTTTGCTTTATATTTCACTCTGAATCTTTGATTGCTTTAGTATAGGGATTTTGGAAATGTGAAAATTTCCTCAACTGATGCAGATCTATAATTGCTCTGTAATTTAGAGGAGTTTCCTAGTGCAAGAGTAAGTGTTAGAGAGTTACCTAGGGCACTGAAAAATTAAATGACTTGCTCATGTTCCTATAACTAGTATGCATCAGAAGTAGAACTTGAACCCAAAATTTTCTAATTTCAAGCATGACATCCCCTCTCCATTCATGCTGCTTCTTGTAAGGTAGGTGCTAGAGATATTATCATCTCTATTTTACAGATGAGGAAACAAAATCTCAAAGACATTGAATGGTTTGCCTATGGTGAAAAAACCAGTAAGTTTGAGGCAGGATTGGAACCCTGGTCCTCCTGACTCCAATCCCATGATTCCAAAAAAGGAGTTCTGAAACTCAGTGAGGAAAAAGTGATGGAAATGATGTCAGGAAGTCCTGGATTCAAATCCTGCTCCTCACACTTAGCAGCTGAGTAAGTGTTCCCACAGTATCTGTTTTATTTCTTTTAGATTCTAGCTACTGCTGCTGATGTAACAGGTCTTGATTTTTGAGGTCACTAGTGTGATCAGTTCCAGCTACTGCAATTTGCTTTATTTACTTGCCAATATAGGTACCTATGTAACAGAATATCATAACACTCCTCAATAGTCTTTACAAGACCCTTTACTCAAACATGGAAGTTTGTAAATAATAAATCTGAATTCAATGCATTCATTAAAATTCTACCCAGGAAAATAAAATCTCCCCATTAACCCCTGACTAATACACTCCAGTGTCTGCATGTGTATCATAAAACATAATAAAATAGATAATGGACATGTTTTCCTTAACAATATTGCTATAATTTAAATTCTCATATAATGACATGAATAAGGATTTTTCTAAACTTGGAAAAAATGGTAAAGAGTCAGGTTATAGCTCAACAAAAGTAGCTACTACATTATTTAGAAGAAGAATTAATTAATCATTCTCACTAGCATGTAATCATTTCTCCACATCTGTGTTTTATTTGAATTATTCTTTGCTATTTCCAGAACAAAACCAGTAGACTTGACATGCTGTAAGCATAGTTAGCCATTTCAACAGCTACAGGAAAGACTTATTTGCACATAATTACTGCTTCAAGATAATTTCTCTTGATCCTAATATTGAGAGGCTCAAGAAGGTAGCCCTCTTTCTTTTTTTCTCCTGCAATTTTAAATGAGCCATTAATGAGCTAGGCAATCAGTCTAAAGGTAGAAATATCTCCTTCTCTTTTGAAGCAAAATCTTACACAGATACCAGTGGGAGTGGAGAGAGAGGAAGAATCTTCAAAAATGACAACCTAGTCCAATGCAAAATACAGTTACTGCCCAACAAAGAAAAACAAAACAAGTATCTTATCTTAAGGCGCATTTCATTCTATATATGTCTAAATGGAATATTAAATGAATACCTGAAAAAGAAATCAATTGAACTCAATCTAAGGAAAAACATTTTCTGAACACATTAAAAAACAGAGTGAAACCTATTGCAATGAAGTTACCCATTGTGGATTTCAGATTTTGAAGCCTGAATGTGATATATTTATGATATATATTGTGATATATTTGCACTTAACCCTTTCCCACCTCATCCTTTTTATTCCTATAACAAGTAAGAATACTTACGTGAATGTTTCTATATATAAATACATAAATGCACCTATATGTGTATGTGTATATACATGTTTAGAAATACTTCCTGTAGGAAGTGAAACTTGACCTAAGTCTCAAAGGAAGTATAGCATTCTTACAGGCAGACATGAAGAAATGAGGCATTCCTGGAAAACAGTACCATCTATACAAAGACACAGAGGCAGGAGATAAGTGCTGAGTTTAGGGAATGCCTGTTTGACTAGAACATGAAAGAATGTGTGAAGAAGATATCAATTCACCAATAATCCTGAAAAGCTAGGTTGGAGGCAGGTTATGAATCAAAATGCTTCTAAAAAGAGAAACTTTTCAGACTCTGAGGCTTGCAAATTATTTATTTTGCTTATACTAGCAATGCACATTTGCTTTATTGGTACTTATCTGTATTTTAAACATTGATTCCCAAATAACTACCAATAAAGTTTGATTCCCATGTCTCATTCAGTTTTAGAGATGTAAAAATCAGTACCAGAAGGGAACAAGTTCCTGTAAGCCCTGCCATTCTAGAAAGTTCTTTAGCAAGAGACTCTTGACAAGGAGATGATGGATTTATTTGGTCACAAAAACTGACAATGTCCTTCTAATATGGCATTGAATGGCTGTGATCTGCTTTACTCAGGAGACTTACCATATCATGGGCATGTAACTTTTGAAGAATTGTTCAAAATTAATGCAAATGGAAAGACTTGAGTATTGAATGAAATAAAAAACATTTACTAAGTGCCTACTATGGATCAGACATTGTGCAAGGGAGATGAAGTGAATTATCTATCATCTATCTATCTATCTATCTATCTATCTTCCCCACACCCCAAGGAAGGAGGGAATATAAGATAATAGAAGATAGGAGCATCTTAGGATTGGTGGAGAAGCCCAGAGAACTTTGGAATTTCTAGGAGAGGAGAAGGGCAGAGGGACTGTGGAGTGTGGACATGCATCAACAACCAGCAGATCATAAGTGGAAGGCACTACTATGAATTGAATATAATCATTGAATATAATCAGTGACAATGGAAGTCTCGTCTAGCTCACTGACTTGTTTAAGGAATTAGAATTTTACTGTTTCCTAGTCTATTACTACTATTGGGACATGATGAGTTTGTGCCACATTCCACATCCTCCTCATCCCTTATCTCATTGCTGTCCTCATATCCTTTGGTATTTTTTGCTCATTTTATTTGCTATCTATAATTTAAGAATGGGTTTTGTCTCCAGATAAAGATGACTGATTTTTCACTGAATTCTGAATGAGTGTTAGCTCTACAAGATTAGACTGTGAAATACAGAAGGACAAAAGGGAGCCCATGGACCATTTGCCAGAGACAACCTTAAGTCTATATCAAATGAAGCTTCTCTTTCAAAGAGGTTTTTTGTTTGTTTGTTTACAAGAAAGGTTTTAGCTTCTAGCTAGTAGTGCCAGGAAGGTTCTGATTTTTTTCCTGGCTAATCTACCTTTTTAACACAGTTGACTTTTTAAGTGGAATTTCAAAAACTTTGGGAAAAGTGACTCATCTTTGAGTGTCAAAATACATAAAACTTCAATGAATTTTTCAGTACAAGGGTTTACCTTTTTTTTTTCAATTTTCACGCAGGAAAGAACTTACATGTAGTTGAAAGGTATTCTAAAATTAAAGAAGATAATCCAATAGACACAGGGAGAGTTTCATTTTCAAACAATTCAGCCTACAAGAAACTAGACTGTAATTGATCAGTTATTTTCATTTCATGTTGATTTATTTGCATAATGCAATTGCCTAGGTAAACATCTGGGAGTGCTCCCTTTGACTCAGAGTTACATTAATGCCTCCAGATGGGAAAATGGAAGGAAATATGGTGTTATTACACTTTAGAGTCATTTGCCTTTATTCGTTTTTATACTTAGGAGCTATTCACATGTATTGATGAGTATAGGGGTATTTAAAAAAATATCTGGCATTTAATACAGGCTATCCCAAAAGTCTTAGTGGAGTTTTAAGCTTTGATAACTTCAGAAGTTTAAATGCTATAAACTTACAAAAAATTGAAAAGTTAATTATTTATATTTTTAAAATATTTATGTTTCTTATTAATATTCAACATAGCCAACTTTGTGCTCTAGTGGAATTTCAAACTCTATGAAAAATTTCATCAGCTGCTGCTCAGTTACTGAAAGGATTACATTTGTAATCCTAGCCTTAAGATCATTCAGAGAATAAGGTTTTTATGCATACATAACAGTTTTGACAGGACCCCTCAAGAAAAAGTCGAATAGAGATAGATTATGTGACTGAGGTAGTGAAGTACCCTCTGTGGGTCCACTGGTCTAAGAACATGTCATCTAGAAAATTAAATTAAAATTAAAAATGAATTATTCAAAATTCAAAAATTAAATTAATGAACATGAAATCTGAATAATTAAACTTTCAAAATATGGTTTTTTGGCAAGTGTTTAGCCTTTATCAACAATTATTCCATCAATTCCATCAATAATTCCATCTAATTATTAAAGCTTAAAATTTCACTAAGACTTTTGTGACATTCTATATAATACTTTGAGGTTTGCAACACGCCATAAATACATTATACCAATGTGTCCTCACAGCAAGCACATAATTTCAATTTGACAAATGGCAAAGGGTAAAGCAGTTAGGTAGTAAGATATATAGAGTACTGGGCTTTGAGTCAGTCAGATCTGAGTTTGAATGCTGCCTCAAACATTCATACTCTATGATCCTGGGCAAGCCAGTAAATTCTCTGAGCTTTAATTTCCTCATTTATAAAATGAAAGTGTTGATCTTGATGACTTTTAAGGCCCCTTTCAGCTTTCCATCTGTGATCTTCTGTGATCATGTGACCTGTCTAGGGTCAGACATTTAGTTAGTGTCTCAAACAAGATCTGAATCTAGATCCTGTCAGGTTGGACTCTAGATATCTGTCCACTTCATCTTATCCAGGAGATATGCTTAGTAATACAGTGATGTTGGACAAGTAACTAAGGCCATTTCATAGTGTATGTCTTGCTGATTATCCTGGATTATTTGAGATGCTAAAAGTTATCTCTGAATAGACTTATAGAAATTGCCCTAAATGATACCAGATTAAACCTAATAAAGCTTCCCCCAGCTCCTATATTCTAACTTCCTATGGGCCTCACTGAATAGCAGACATGTCCTGATCTGACCATACAATTGAGCTTTAACCACCCCACAGTCCCCCAGACTCATTATCCTAACTTCCTCATATATGCCTCACTGCCTCACTAGTCCAGCAGGCATGTCCATGAACTCATGCTCCACTAGAACAGTAGGCATGTCCATGTGATGGTATGCTAGCCACTGCCTTTAGCTAGCCACTGCCCTCAGATTCATTCCTCATATTCCTCACAGAAATAGCAGGAGTGTCCATGCACTCATCACAACCATATTCAGAGAGGACCACGATAGCCAGCCAATCAAAAAGCAGCTCCACTAGGATGCCCAAGCAGGATGTAGACCTCAAAACAATAGAAGGAACTTTCTCTAAGCTGGTGCTTACACAGTAATAGCAAAAACTGTCCTTTAAGTGAACTTATGACATACAGAGGCTTTTTTATAATCTCATTATCATACATACATGCCCCCCCAATGGACTTTTCTGTATGCATTGTGGGTAATCACATGCACAGTTCCACCAAGGCTGGAACCCCTCCCCTATTACCTAATCCCTTGACAAACCCCTCCTTCCTTTTTAATATTCATATTTTCTGTTGTGTAATCAGCATCACTGCCCTATAAAATTGCTAGTTTTGTCTTACTAAACCTACCAGTTCCTTCTTGAAACTCAGTCCACTTCTTGAGAGTTGTTGCTCTCAATAAATGCCTTTGCTTGGGTTGGAGATGGTCTGAGTCTATTAATTCTTTCTAGACAACCCCACAACATACTATGAAACCCCAACAAATGTGTACCTAGGAAAGTCAACTCTTGTCAAATTGACCTGGGACTTTAAACTAATTCATTGGGTTTTCAATCAGTAATATTCTGATTTGTATAATTATGAAGAGATTGTCAGGTTACATAAAGCAATAGTAATATCTTTGGACTATTGAGAGGCAAGTCAATTACATTTCTGCTCCTTTTAAAAATGTCTACTTTTATATTTCTCTAATAGAATCACTTTTAAAATTCATGCTTCAAGTGTATCATCTAAGCCTATTGTTTTAATTGATAAATGCCAAAATTACATGGGGAAATCTACTTTCATTTCTTCTTACCTTAAGGAATTCCAGAATATATAATTTCTTAGAAATAGACCTACTCAAATTTGACAGTGTTTTGATTTCAGTAAGAGTCTCTACCATAATGGCACTAGTACATCAAAATTTTTTGATCACACTTATTTACTGACATGCAAAGAAAACATTCTAATATAATTATTATAATAAACTCCCAGAAGCTATTCTTAATGTATTTCTTCCTTGTAAGCCTTTAAAATGATAAATGCACAAAAATAATAGTATTAAAAACTATTAAAAGTGAAGACAAGGGTTCCTTATAATGCAAAGCATAAGAAGTACAACTAGAAAAATGGATCACTGTGATCACAGGAGAAAAAAATAAATGAAAATGACTGAACAAAAGATCTTTATAGGGACTTGAAGTGACTGGATGCTTTATCCATAACTTAGAGTTATGATGTTTTCTCTGCTAGAATTAATTCAAATATAAGCAGTTACTAAGCAAATTTAGTTGGATGTACTGTTGTTCATTATTAAGTTTTAATAAAAATATTTGTTAAAAATTTAAAATATAAATAACATTTAAAACTAGAATCTTAAAGACTTAAAGACTTAGAATACTTCAATGAGTCCAGCAATTATTCTTACTCATCAATACATAAAACATTTCACACCTAAATGTAGCTTGTTCATTCACAAATCAATTAGTATACTCAGGCACTAGTTCACAGCAATGGCAATGTCCTTGAATGGCATTGAATTGGATAAAATTATATGAGAACATCAAAAATGAATCATTTAATGATTATTTAAAACTTATTTCTGAAAACCAATAAGAAACCCTAGGAGTTTTATTAGACTACAAATTTTGTATGAACTAGTAGTGTGATGTGAGAATCAAAAAAACTTAAGACACTTAGATTGCATTGAGAGACCCAATGCCCAGGAACGAGGATGTGATGATATTGCTATTTTCCACCCTGGTCAGATGAAATCTAGAATATTGGGTCCAATTCTGCCACGGTTTAAAACAATTAATCAGTAAACACTTATTAAGCACATATTATGTGTCAAGTATAGCGCTAATGAAAGAGACAATATGCAAACAAATATATGCCAATCAAACTCTATAAAGGATAAATAGGAAATAATTAACAGAGGGAAAGCACTAGAGTGAAGAAAGGTTGGGAAAGGTTTCAGTTGTGTCCAACTCTGCGACCCCTTTTGAGGTTTTCTTGGTAAAGATACTAGAGTGATTTACCATTCCTTCTCCAGTTCATTTTACAGATGAGGAAATGGAGGCCAACAAGGTTGAGTGACTTACCCTGGATGCTACAACAAATAAGTGTCTGAGGCAGTATTTGAACTCATGAAAATGAGTCTTCCTGATTCTAATCCCAGTGTTCTAGCTATCCATTGCATCACCTAGTTATCCTTTGTAAGGTTTCAGGAGAAAGTGGGATCTTATTTGAGACTTATAGGAAGTTAGGGAGGTCAATAGATGTAGAAGGGGAGAGAAAACATTCCAGGTATGAGTGACAGCCAGAAAAAATGCCTGGAGGTGAGAGATGGTGTGTCTTGTTCCTGGAACTGCTAGGACACCAATGTCACTGGATCAAAGAGGACTGTAAGGGAATAAGATATAAGAATACTGGAAAGGTAGGAAGAGGTTAGGCCATGATGGGCTTTGAATGACAACCAGAATATTTTGTATTTGATCCTGGTGGCATTTTTTAATAATGATGCCTGAGGGAGGTAAACAAGATAGCCAAGGGCTTTGAGATCATCCCAATGAGAATCATTTGAAGGAACTACAGTGATTAGCCAGTGAAAGAGAATACTTAATAGACACAATAGCTACCTTCAAATATTTAAAGGGTTTTCATTATACAGAAGAGATCAATGAAGCCTTCTTAGAGAGAAAAGTACTTCAGTTGGGATTTAAATAGATTTGACTTATTCTCCCTGGCCCCATAGAGAAGAACCAGGAATAGTCATTAAAAACAGTAGATTGGAGCTAGATGTAAGGAAATACTTGGCCATACTAAGTATTTAATATTAACTATTAATACCTAAGTATTTACTAAGTACTTAATACTAAGTACGTGATAATTAGGCAGCTAGATAGTACAGTAGATAAAGCTTTGGCCTGGAGTCAGAGAGACCTGAGTTCAAATACATGCTCAGTCACTTATTAGTTGTTTAACTCTGGTCAAGTTACTTTACTTATATGTGCTTCAGTTTCCTCTGCTGTGAAAAATTGATAACCATGGCACCTACATCCAAGGGCTGTTGTAAGGATCAAATGAAATAATATTCATAAATCTTATAACACAGTGCCTGGTACAGAGTAGATGCTGAATAATTTTTTTTCCCTTCCTTTCCATCCTTTCTTCTCTCCAAGTTAAATGTAAAAAGGATTGTCTCAGAAGGTTATATATATATTTCGCAAGAAGGCTGGATGACTATTTGTTTTATCTAGAAGACCTTTGAGGATTGTTCCCAATAAGAATTTTCTGTCATGCTATTTATTTATATTCGGTTTAATTAAACATTCCAGTGAGTTTTTTGAATAGCTTTATTTGTTGATGTGGATTTGGCAATAGAAGGCATTTATATTTGTCCCTATTATTTATACTTTCAATTTGAAATATCATGTATAATTGTAACATTCTCTACCTATTCAGTCCTTTAAAACTATATTTGGGGTCATCTCAACTTCACTGAATATTCTGAGGTCCCCATTCTCAGGCTTAATTCCCCCTGGAAAAGATCAGACAGTTTAAATTTTGGTTATATAAATCTTATTTCAGAGGTAAAAAAGCACTGTAAATTTAAAAAAATGAAACCTAGTATAAAATCAAGAAACCAGCATAACAATAAGCACTCCTCAAACCTAGTTCACAAAGTAAAACACCTCTCCAGACATGTCTGCCAGGGAACACTGATCTATGCAAAGAACAGCAAACTAAAAGACATAGTGTCAGTTCAACAGTGGGATGATATGAAAAACTCTGCAAGGGGTATTTCTGGGTATGGAGACAAGATGGCAAATGAGAAGCATTCAGTCTAGCTCTCCCAACATTCCCTTCCAAACAACTTTAATATAATGCCCCAAATCGAATTCTGGAATGGTAGAACCAAGAAAAGATCAGAGTGAGATATTTTTCCACACCAAGACAACTTAGAAAGTTAGAAACAGATGCCTGTGACATGGGGGTGGAGGCTGGCTCAGAGCCCATGTGGATGAAACTTACCAGTGGTGGGATTAATGGTGGCTACAGAAGAAACAACAGTTTCAGGAGTTCTCAAGCTGGACATGGTAGTAACTGGTCAGAAACACATTACAGGAGACTCCTAGTACTGGATACAGAACCACAGAGCTTTTTGGCAACTCTGTTGCCTATACCCACTTCTAGGTTCACAGTTCAAGGGCAGGGGGGAACACTTCTGATCCAGAGGGAACAGAATCCCTGAGGAGCAGTATCAATTACAGTCTGAAGGGAGCAAGGGCCCTAAGGAAAATCATCACTTCTGTTCACAAGGGAGTAGTGGCCCTGAGGAGTACTATGAATTGCAATCCTAAGGGAATCAGGAACCCTTCCTGGGTAAAGATCAGAATACAGACCAGAAGAGCAGTTACAACATCTCTCCTTAGAATGCACTACCTTGGGAGCCCTGAAAAATTCCAACCATCCATAATTTGCTCTGAAATAAGCAGGGCAAAAACACCTGAAGCTTGGGACAGTACCCTTACCCCAACATGTCAAGAACGGAGCCCAAATTTAACAAAAAGTTCAAAATCAAGTAAGAAAAGTAGAAAAAGTAGAAAAATTAGCAAACAACAAAAAAGAACATGACCATAAAATAATTATTATGATGACAGGGAAAATCAAGACAAACCCAGATGATGACAATGAAGTCAAGACAACTATAGGCAAAGCCTCAAAGGAAAGAAAACAAGAATTCCCAGAAGTACTAAAAGTTATTTTCAAAAGCAAATAATAGTAGTAGAGGGAAAATGAGACAAAAAAGGGAGCAAAGTAAGAAAATTGTGAAAAGACAATTAATAGCTTGATAAGAGAGCCATAAAAAACACTTAAGAAAATAATAACTGATGGCCTAGCCATGTCACATCTCAAACTGTATTTTAAAGTAATGATCATCAAAACAACCTGATACTGGCTAAGAAATAGAGTGGTGGATCAGTGGAATAGAATACGTACACAATACACAGTAGCAATGACCATAGTAATCAAGTTTTGATAAACCTGCAGACCCAAGCTTTTGGGATAAGAACTCAGTACTTGACAAAAATTGCTGGGAAAACTGAAATACAGTATGACAGACACTAAGTACAGAGTTACCAACATCTTATACCATATACCAAAATAAGATCAAACTGGGTACATAATTTAGACATAAAGGGTGATAATATAAATAAATTGGGGGGGCAAGGAATAGTTTACCTATTACATCTATGGATAAGGGAAGAGTTTATGACTAAATAAGAGCTAGAGAGCATTTTGAGATGAGAAATAGATAATTTTGATCACATTAAATTAAAAAGGTTTTACAGAAATAAAACCAATGCAACCAAAATTTAAAGGAAAATAGAAAGTTAGGAAATAATTTTTGCAGAAAACTGCTCTGACAAAGATCTCATTTCTCAACTATATAGAGAATAATATCAAATTTATAAGAATATAAGTCATTCCCCAATTGATAAAAGATCAAAGGATATGAACAGGCAGATTTAAGATGAAAAAATTAAAGGTATTTATAGTCATATGAAAAAATGTGCTATATCATTATTGATTAAAGTAGTGCAAATTAAAACATGAGAGATACCACCTCACAGCCAACATATTTGCTAATGTAACAGAAAAAGAAAATGATAAATGCTGGAGGGGATGTGAGAAAATTGGGACACTAATACGTTGTTGGTGGAGTTTTAAACTGATGCATCCATTCTTTTTTTTTCTTTTTTTCTGTTTTTTTATTAATTTATTTTTAGTTTTCAACAATCACTTCCACAAGATTTTGAGATCCAAATTTTTCCCCATCTCATCCCTCCCCCCCACCCCAAGATGGCATGCATTCTGAATACCCCTTCCCGTAATTTGCCCTCCCTTCTATCTCTCCCACTTCTCTTATCCCCTTCCCCTTCAATTTTCCTATAGGGCAAGATAGATTTCTATACCCCATTTCCTATATATCTCTTTTCCCAGTTGCATGTGAAAACAATTTTTTTTATGTTTGTTTTTAAAACTTTGGGTTCCAAATTTTCTCCCTTATCCCCTCCACACCCACCTTCATTGAGAAGGCAAGCAACTCGATAGAGATTATACATGTGTAGTCATGCAAAACACTTCCATAGTAGTCCTGTTGTGAAAAACTAAGTATATTTCCCTTAATCCCATCCTACTCCCCATTTATTCTATTCTCTCTTTTGACTCTGTCTCTCCTTAGAAGTTTTTGTTTCTGATTACCCCCTCTCCTAATCTGCTGTCTCCTCTATCATCTTCCTGCTCTCTTGTCCCCTTCCACTCTTATTTTCCTGTAGGGTAAGATAGATTTCTATGCCCAATTGAGTGTGTATGTTATTCCCTCCTTAAGCTCCGCCCTGATGCATCCATTCTGGAGAGCAATGTGAAACTATACCCAAAGAGTACTCTAATTGTGCATACCTTTTGATCCAGCAATACCGCCACTACATCTGTATCCCAAAGAGATTAAAAAGAAAATTAAAAAGGACCTATCTGTACAAAAATATTTATAGCAGTTCTTTTTTTGGTGGTAAAGAATTGGAAATTGTAGGTGCATCTAGGTAGCACAGTGGATAGAATAATGGCCTTGGATTCAGGAGTATCTAAGTTCAATTCTGCCCTCAGACACATAACACTTACTAGCTGTGTGACCCTGAGCAAGTCACTTAAACCCATTGCCTAGCCAAAAATAAATAAATAAATAATAATTTAAAAAAAGAATTGGAAATTGAGGGGGTATTCATCAACTGGGGAGTGTGGTTGAACAAGTTGAGATGTATGATAGTAATGGAATACTATTATGCTATATGAAATGATAAACAGGATAATTTAAGAAAAACCTGGAAAGACTTACATGAACTATTGCAAAGTGAAGTGAGCAGAACCAGGAGAACATTGTACACAGTAACAGCAATACTGTATGATGACCAATGTGAATGACTTAGCTATTCCCAGCAGTACAATCATCCCAGAAGATTCCAAAGGACTCATGATAAAAAAAAATGCTATCCATGTCCAGAAAAAAGAATTGATGGAGCCTGAATGAAGATCAAAGCATATTATTTTTCATTTTCTTTGTTTTTTTTGAGGGTTTTTTCTTTTTTTTTTTTTTGGTCTGTTTTTCTTTTCACACGAGTAGTATGGAAACATGATGTGCATGATTGTACATGCATAACTTATATAAAAATTGCTTGATGTCTCAGGGAGGGGGAAAAGGAAGAAAAGAGGGAGAGAATTTGGAATTCAAAATAAAAAAAGAATCTTAAAATTGCTTTTACATATAATTGAGGGAAAATAAAATATTCATACAAAAAATTTTTTTAATTAAAAATTAAAAAAGTAATTGACCAAACAGTAAATGCGGTACAAAACTTCACTGATGAAAATAACTCCTTAAAAGGCAGAATTGACCAAATAGAAAAAGATGTACAAAAGCTCTTTGAAGAAAATAATTCCTTAAAAATTAGAATAAGGCTAGTAGAAGCTAATGACTCCATGAAACATCAAGAAACCATCAAAGTCAAAAGAATGAAAAAAAATAGAAAAACATATGAAATATATCATCAGAAAAACAATTGACCTGGAAAATTGATTGAAGAGAGACAGTTTAAAAAATATTGGACTTCCTGAAAGTGATGCTAAAAAAATACCAATTTCAAGAAATTATTTCTATTTCAAGAAATTATCAAAGAAATCTGCCCTAATATCTAAGCCTCAAAGGGTAAAATAAAAATTGAAAGAATTTACAAATCACCACCTGAAAGAGTTACTAAAATGAAATCTTCCAGGTATATAATAGCCAAATTCCAGGCCTCCCAGGTTGAAGAGAAACTATTTCATGTAGCCAGAAAGAAACCATTCAAATGACATGGAGCCACAGTCATGATCACATAAAATTTAGAGGCTTCCTTGTTAAAAAAGTAAAGGGTTTAGAAAATTATGTTCTAGAAAGCAAAATATATGGAATTACAAGAATAACCTCAGCAAAACTGATTATATTCCTTCAAAAGAAAAAAAAATGGATATTTAATGAAATAGAGGACTTTCAATTATGCCTGATGGAAAGACCAGAGCTGAACAGAAAATTTGACATTCAAATACAAGACTCAGGAGAAGTATAAGAAGGTAAAAATAAAAGTGAAATCATAAAGGACTCAAGTTTAAAATGTTTACATTTCTATATGGGAAAATGAAACATGTAACTTCTAAGAACTTTTTCATTATTAGGTCAGTTGGGTTGATGTAAAAAAAATGGATGGGAAAGAAAGACGAGAGAGAGGGAGAACAGGGAAGGGAGGAAAATGAGGGAAATTATCTCATATAAAAAAGACACACAATGAAGAGCTTTTACAGTGAAGGGGAAAATAGTGGGGAGGGATGAGTGCTTGAACCCCACCCTTACTGGCTCAAAGAAGAAAATATACATTCACACACACACATACATATGTGTATGTATGTGTGTGTGTTTCTGTGTGTGCATGTGTATTGGGTATAGAAATCTATCTTAACCAGTAGGGAAGTAGAAGGGGATGGGAATAAAAGAAAGTTACTTGGTGGTAAAAGAGAGGGCTGATGAAGGAAAATAGTGCTCAGAAGCAAAATGAACTTCAGAGGAGAAACAGGATGAAAAGAGAGAGGAAAGGATAAAGAAAAGAAAATAGGATAGGTGGAAAGGCAGAGATGGTACTCATAACTGTGAATATGAATGGGAGAAACTCCCTCCTGAAGTGAAAGTAGATAGCTGATCATATTAGAAACAGGAATCCAACAAAATGTCATCGACAAGAAACACTTGAAACAGAGACACACCAAGTGTTAAAATAAGGGGTAAAGCAGATTTCTTATGCTTCAATTGATGTAAAAAAAGGCAGAGAAAGCAACCATGGTCTAAGATAAATGAAAAGCAAAAATAGATCTAATTAAAAGAGATAAGCAGGGAAAGTACATTTTGCTAAAAGGAACCACAGACAATGAAGAAACATCAATACTAAATATATATGTACCAAATGACATAGTATCCCAATTCTTTTTATTAATTTATTTTGATTTATCAACAATCACTTCCATAAGCTTTTGCGTTTTAAATTTTTCTCCCTCTCCCTCCCCCCTCTGCCTCCCCAAGACAGCTTGCAATCTGATATAGGCTATACATATACATTCCTATTAAACATATTTTCACATTAGTCATGTTGTAAGGAAGAATTAGAACCCATGGGAGGAACCATCAGAAAGAGGAAACAAAACAGAACAGAAGGAAAAAAAAATAGCAAATAGTATGCTTCGATCTACATTCAAACTCCATAGTTCTTTCCTTGGATGTGGATAGCATTTTCCATCATGAGACCTTTGGAGATTAGAACCTTGCATTGTTGAGAAGGGCTAAGTCTATCAACATTAGTCATTGCACAATGTGGCTATTACTGGGTACAACATTTTCCTGATTCTGCTCACTTTACTCAGCATCAGTCCATATAAGTCTCTCCAGGTTTTTCTGAAGTCCACCTGCTCATCATTTCTTATAACACAATAGTATTCCATTACATTTATATACCACAACTTGTTCAGCCATTCCCCAATTGATTTATCCTTCAATTTCCAATTCTTTGGCATCACAGAAAGAGCTGCTATAGATATTTTTCTACGTGTGGGTCCTTTCCTCATTTTTATGATCTCTTTGGGATACAGCCATAGAAGTGCTATTGCTGGGTCAAAGGGCTTGCACATTTTTATGGCCCTTTAGGCATAGCTCTAAATTGAAACCGATGCTTTTCCAATCTAAAGTCAGATCTAAATAAGATCTGACTTTATTTGTGTGAAAAGTGTTTTGTAATTGTGTTCATATAGTTCCTGGGTTTGTTTCAATAAGTAGACTCCTAAATATTTTCTCTCCTGGATCTATTTTCCAGGTCAGTTGTTTCACCAATGAGGTATTTTATGTTTTCATCTATTTTTTCATTCTTTTGTTTCTGTTTGACTGATTCTCACTCTCTCATAGAGTCATTAACTCCCATTTGCCCAATTATAATTTTTAACAACTTGTTTTCTTCTATTAGATTTTGTACCTCCTTTTCCATTTGGCCCATTTTATTTTTTAAGTAATTCTTCTTCTCAGGGAGTTTTTGTGTCTCCTTTTTCTGTTTGGCCAATTCTGCTTTTTAAGGAGTTGTTTTCTTCAGTTAATTTTTGTCCTTCCTTTTCCAAGCTATTGACTCTGTCTTGCATACCTCTCATTTCTTTTCCCAGTTTTTCTTTTACCTCTCTTATTTGACTTTTAAAGTCCTTCTTGAGCTGTTCCAAGAAGGCTTTTGGGCTTAAGCCCAATTCATATTCCCCTTTGAGGTTCCAGATGTGGGTTTGTTGACAATGTTGTCCTCTTCAGAATTCCTGCTTTGATCTTCACTATTCCCATTAATAAGAATCTATAATACATTTCTTTTTGCTCATGATGTTTGCTTATTTCCTAATCTTTAAAAAGATTGAGCTCTCCTGCTGGGGAGCAGGGGGCACTGACCCAAGCTTCTTGTATTGGGAGCCCAGGGGCCTGGTTACTGGCTTTGTGTGCTGGGGCCTCTGATGCTGGCTGTTGGAGGCTGTAGGGTTCTGGCAGCTTATCTGGTGTTGGGCTGGAATCAGCAACACTGGAACTCTAGGAGTAGGATTGGGTAGTCTGGCCCCCTGGAGGTTGCCTGCTCACCTGGACCTTTCCTTGGCTCCTTTGAGATGGATGTTTTGCTGCCGGGGATATTTCTCTGCCTGGGGCTTTCCCCCTTGGAAAGCTTTGCAGAGTTTTGCTGAGGAACTGGGAGACTTGGCTGCCATAGAACACCTAGGAACATGGTAGTTTTCTGAGCCAGTTTCCACTGCTTCCCTTACCCTTACTGGGGCACTCAGGGGTCCTGGTGTTGGTGCTTGCCTGCTCTATTAACTAGAGTTCAGGACCTCCCCCGGGTGCTGAGATGGGGCTTTCCCCTAGCTTGCTAGGACAATTCCCATTCTGGACTGCTCCCCTACCCCCAGGGCAAGAGGGGCAGTTCCCATTAATCTCTCAAGCTACCTGGGCTACTGGACTGCTACACCCCGTCTTTCTGCTGGTCTAGCTACTCCAGGGTTTTTCCTTGGGTGATATTTTCTGGGCTTTCAGAGGTTAATAAGGGATGGTGAAAGCAACTTACTTCTTACTCCACCATCTTGGCTACCAGAAGAAGAACTGCAGAAAAATGATTTTGGTAAATTATAACACTCATTCTTGTTTAAAGAACTAGAAATCATAGAAAGTGATAGAATCTTTTTTCTAAAAATAATAAATGGTATCTATCTAAAACTATGAGCATGCATTATCTGCAATGGTGATAGATTTGAAACCTTTCTAATAAGATCATTGGTGAAGCAATGATGGCCATTATTACTACTATTATTCATTATTGTATTAGAAATGCTAGCTGTAGCAAAAAGAGAAGAAGAAAGAATTGAAGGAATAAAAATAGGCAAAGAGGAAACAAAGCTATCACTGTCTGCACATGATATAATATACTTAGAGAATCCTAGAAAATCAACTAAAAGTGTAGTTGAAATAATTTACAAATTTAGCAAAGTTGCAGGATATAAGTTAAACCCACACAAATCATCATCATTTCTCTATACTCCCAACAAAACCCAGCAAGAGGGAAAAAGATAAATTTCATTCAAAATAACTGCGGACACTATTAAAATACTCAAGAGTTTACCTGCTAAGGTAAACTCAATGTCTATATGAACACAGTTACAAATCATTTTTCACATCAATAAAGACAGATCTAAAAAAAATCAGAAGAAAACATTGATTTCTCATGGGTAGGTTGAGTCAACATAATAAAAATGACAATCCTATCTAATTTAGTTTACTTATTCAGTGTTACACCAATAAATATACCAAAAATTATTTTATAGAGCATGAAAAAGATAACAAAATTACTTGGGAAGAAAAAACATCAAGAAAATCAAGAGAATCAATAAAAAATGTAAAGGAAGGTGGTTGAGCAGTATCAGATTTCAAACTAGATTACAAAGTGGTAATCATGAAAACAGTCTGTCACTGGCTAAGTAAGAGAGAGTTGGACCAGTAGAATAGATTCTGTATCCGATACACAGCAGTAAATGACTTTAGTAGCCTAGTTTTTTATAAACTCAAAGATCCAAGATTTTGGGGTAAAAACTCATAATTTGACAAAATTTGTTGGGAAAATGAGAAAGCAGTTTGGAAGAAACTAGGCATAATCTGACATGTCATTCTGAATTCCAAAATGAGGTCAAAACAGATAAATTATTTAGATATAAAGGGTGATATCATAAGTAAATTAGCAGACCATTTTAAAATGTATGGTTAGATCTATGAATAAAGAAAGAGTTTATGATCAAATAAGAAATAGAGAGGATCAGAAAAAGTAAAATGAATAACTTTGATTAAATGAAATTTTTAAAAGTTTTTGCACTAACAAAACTAATGCAGCCAAAATTAGAAGGAAAATAGGAAACTGGGGGGAGGGGAATTAAAGCAAATTTCTCTGATAAAGGTCTTTACTTCTTAAAAATATAAGGAACTGAGCCCAATTTAAAAAAAAGTAAGCCATTGCCCAATTGATAAATGGTCAAAGGATATAAACAGGAAGTTTGCAGAAGAAAAAAAAAAGCCAGCACATGAAAAATATGCTCTGAATCGTTATCTATTAGAGAAAAACAAATAAAAAAACAAACAAACTCTGAGATACCACCTTACACTTATCAGATTGGTTAACATGACAGAAAAGGAAAATGACAAATGCTGAAAGGAGTGTGGAAAAATAAGGACAATAATGTTTGTTGATGTAGTTGTGAACTGATGCACCCTTCTGGAGAACAATTTTGAACTATGCCCAAAGGCCTATAAAACTGCATACCTTCTGACCCAGGAATACCACTGCTTGGTATGTATCCCATATAGATCAAATAAAAGGGAAATGGACCTATTTGTACAAAAATAGGTATAGCAATTCTTTTTGTGGTGGCAAAGAATTGGAAATTGGTGGAATACCCATCGATTTAAGAATGACTAAACTAGTTGTAGAATATGATTTCAATGGAATACTGTTATATCATAAGAAATAATGAGCAGGATGTTTCCGGACAACCTGAGAAAACTTATATGTGCTGATGAAAAAGTGAGGTGAGCAGAACCAGAGGAACATTTTTCACATTAACGGCAATATTATAATTATGATCTACTGTGAAAACTGAGCTACTCTGATCAAGACAATGATCTAAAATAATTTCAAAGGACTCATCTTGAAAAATGCTACCCACCTGCAAAGAGACAACTGATAGATTCTAAGAGCAGGTTTAAGCATGCTTTTTTCTTCAGTTTTCTTTATTTTCCTTGTGGTTTTTTTTTGGTATATTTTATTTTATGACATTGCTAATGTGGAAATATGTTTTACATGACTTCACATGTATAATTGATATCATATTGCTTGTCTTCTCAATGGATGGGTCAGAGGTTGGAGGGAGGGATATAATTTCAAACTCAAAATTTGAAATGTTGAATGGTAAATTTTTTGTGTAAAAGGAAGTATTTATCAAAACAAATAATAATATTAAAAAAACAGAAAACCTGTTTCTGTTTGGCACAGTACACCAGGATCAGCTCTTAACTGCCATCTTTTTTTCTTGTCTCTCTGGCTTCTCCTTCCTTGAATCATTTTATTTATTTATTTATTTATTTGTTTGTTTGTTTGTTTGTTTGTTTGTTTATTTATTTAACATGTGTTTTTAAAACTTTGGGTTACAAATTTTCTCCATTCCTCCCTCCCCACCCACCCTCATTGAAAAGGCAAGCATCTCAATACAGGTTATAAATGTGTAGTCATGCAAAACACTTCCATAGTAGTCCTGCTGTGATAAACTAAGTGTATTTTCCTTCATCCTATCCTACCCCCCATTTATTTTATTCTCTTTTTTGACCCTGTCCCTCCTCAGAAGTGTTTGCTTTTGATTATCTTCCCTCTCCTCCATCAATCCCCTGCTCTCTTGTCCCCTTCCCCCTTTATTTTCCTGTAGGGTAAGATAGATTTCCATACCCCATTATGTATGTTATTCCCTCCTTAAGCCAAATCCTATGAGAATAAGATTCACTCATTCCCTCTCACCTTCCCCCATTTCCCCTCCACTGTAAAAGCCTTTTCTTGTCCATTTCATGTAAGATATTTTACCCCATTCTACTTCTCCCTTTCTCCTTCTCTCAGTATAATCCTCTCTCACCCCTTAATTTTATTTTCCAGATATCACCCCTTTATTTCCAACTCACCCTGTGCCCTCTATCTATCTATCTATACATGCATATATTTCTTTTTCCCTCCAACTACCCTAAAACTGACAAAGGTCTCATGAGTTACAAATATCATTTTTCCCTGCAGGAATGTAAACAGTTCAACCTTAATAAAGCTCTTATGATTTCTCTTTCCTGTTTACCTCTTCCATGTTTCCCTTGAGTCTTGTATTTGAAGGTCAAATTTTCTATTCAGCTCTGGTCTTTTCCACAGGAATGCTTGAAAGTCTCCTATTTCATAGAATGACCATTTTTTACCCTGAAGGATTATACTCAGTTTTGCTGGGTAGGTGATTCTAGGTTGTAGTCCTATATCCTTTGCCCTCTGTGATATCTTACTCTATGCCCTCCAGAGCCTTAATATAGAAGCTGCTAAATCTTGTGTTCTTGTGATTGTGTTTCCACAATACTTGAATTGTTTCCTTCTGGCTGCTTGCAATATCTTCTCTTTCACCTGGGAATTCTGGAATTTGGCTACAACATTCCTAGGAGTTTTCCTTTGGGGATCACTTTCAGGAGGTGCTCAGTGGATTCTTTCGATTTCTATTTTGCCCTCTGGTTCTAAAATATCAGGGCAGTTTTCCTTGATAATTTCTTGAAAGATGATGTCTGGGCTCTTTTTTTGATCATGGTTTTCAAATAGTCCAATAATTTTTAAGTTCACTCTCCTGGATCTAGGTCAGTTGTTTTTCCAATGAGACATTTTACATTCTCTTCTATTTTTTCATTCCTTTGGATTAGTGTTATAGTACCTTGATTTCTCAAATTGGCACTAGCTTCCAATTGTTCCATTCTAATTTTTAAGGAAGTATCTTCTTCAGTAAGCTTTTGGACTTCCTTTTCCATTTGGCCAATTTTGCTTTTTAATGTATTCTTCTCCTCATTGGCTTTTTGGACCTCTTTTGTCATTTGGGTTAGGCTATTTTTTAAGGTGTTATTTTCTTCAGTATTTTTTTGGGTCTCCTTTAACATCACTCTCAGTTTTTTCTCTACTTCTCTTACTTGCATCTCAAAATCCTTTTTGAGCTCTTCCATGGCCAGGGACCAATTCATATTTTTCTTGGAGGCTTTGGATGTAGGAGCTTTGGCTTCATTGTCTTCTTCTGGTTGTATGTTTTGATCTTCTTTGTCATCAAAGTAAAATAATATAGTCTGACTCTTTTTGCACTGCTTGCTCATGATCTCAGCCAATTACCTGAGTTATAAACTCTTTATTAAGGTAGGACTCTGTTTCCAGTGTGGAGAATGTACTATCCCAAGCTTCAGAGATTTTGTGCAACTGTTTTCAGAGATACTTCTAGGGACCTGTAAATTTTCAGTTCTTCCAAGGTGCTATGATCAAGGGCGTGGTGTTTACTCCTTTTCTGGCCTGTACTCTGGTCTATGAGCACTCTTTTCTGTCTTGGAACTATGAGGAGGGTTTCCTCTCCACAGCCACTACAAGCTCTACCATGTCAGCGCTCCTTCTTGCCCCAGGATCGCCACTCAGAACTGTGACCCAGATCGAAGCACAGGCAAAGCAAGAGAATCCTGCACCAGCAGAGAGATCCCTGTAATTCCCCTCTGGTCAGCCACTCCATTCCCCCTCAGTCACTGGGCCAGAAGCTCAGGAGGCAGCTGCTGCCCCAAGCCCGCACTTGGGGAATGGGGCTGGAACCCCACTGTGCTTCTCTATCACCACCGCAGAAACAGACTTTTCTTAAGAAAAGACCTTCTAAGTTGTCTTTGCAGTTCATGGGTTGAGAGGTCTGGAAACTGCTACAGCTGCCTGTAATTCAGTCCTGTGAGGCCTGCTCCAGGGTCACTGTGGCCTGTGCGCCCATGCTGAACTGCGCTCCTCTCCCCACCTGGCGTGACATACCTTTCCGATCAACCATCCAGGCTGTATTGGGCTGGAAATTTGTTTCATTCTGTCTTTTTGTGGGTTCTACTGCTTTAGAATTTGTTTAGAGCCATTTTTTACTGGTATTTGGAGGGGTTTGGGGGAGAGCTCAAGCAAGTCAGTGCTTTCACTCCGCTATCTTGGCTCTCTCCTTTCTTGAAGCTTGCTCCTTATTGTAATAAGTTGAACTTCTCTACCGGGACAGTCTTCTCAGTAAAAAAGGAATGTACCATTGCAGGACTATGTGTGTAACCCCATCATAGTACAAAGTCTGTCATTGCAGGATTGGAGGGCAAGAGCCTCTGAAAACTTCAAAGTGGGTCCAGTGAGACAGAGAAACCTATTAGAATGATCAGCTTTTTTTCCTTCCTTCCTTCTTCCCTTCTTTCTTCCCTCCTTTTTTTCTTCTTTCCTTCCTCTCTTTTTTCTTCCTTCTTTCCTCTCCTTCTCTTTGCTCTCTACCTGGAATGTTTTCTCCCTCTTCATCTATTAGATTTCTACCAATTATTTAAAATCCACTTAAAATTCTACTTTCTTCATGAGGAGTTCTCTGATCTCCAATATTGGCATTGTCAGAGTCAGAACTCGCAAAGTATATCTTTTTCACTTCTCAAATGAACCCACAATGTATTATTTTGTGTTACAGTTATTTGTTGTTTTTTCATATCCCCTCTTCCCTGAAAGTTCCATCAGGCAGGTAATATCTTATTTAAACTTTGCATGTGTCCAAGTTTCATTCTTTTCACACAGTAAACATTCAAGGTGTTGGTGGATTATATTGAATTGATTAAATTTTTGTCTTTAAAAATTATCTTATATTCTTTCAAATTCAAAATAAGAAATAAAAGTCCTTGTTACATGTTACCTTAGTAAATGACTGAACCTAAATAATTTTTAAAAAGTTTTAATATGCTTTAAATAGTTTTCAGTTTTACTTATTCAAAGAACTATAATAAATGAAGATGTTTAAGGTGAAATGTTTAACAATACCCTAACATTTCAAATACCTATAGGCTATTTTTGCTAGATGGGGTCTTAGCAATTAGGTAATCCAAAATCATTTTGCAGATAAGAAAATTAGCACCCTTATTTATGGTTGGGTTACATAGCTATTTATGGAACTTTGTTCTTTTTTGGAAACTGAATTAATATACATATATATGTATATATATATACATATATGTTTGTACATACACATGCATATGTAATTAAATTTGGGCTCACTATAATAATAGAAAATCTGAGATAAAGACATAGAAATCCCAGAAATTTAGGGATAAGCCTTTGTAATGGATTGAAATATCAGACCTTGACAAGCAGTAAGAAATATGCCCTTAAGTCAACTTCACTGAGAACAGTTAAGACCTTAAGATATGAGACCTTCATGAAATGACTTTCCTTAGGATATAAAAAATAAACATGGCAGTTTTGAATGAATGAATGAACCTCTGCATTGGAATGTTAAAGTTAGGGCAAAAACTTAATTTAAATAGAAAAAAAAGATAAACAAGTGATGATAACTTGGCTATCTAATTCACTTTATTATTACGCAGTATACATCTTTCTACAAGTGGAATTTGTTCTCTACATAGAGGATAATACACGGCAAGTAATATTTTTGCCTTCTGACAAACTCCTAGAGAGTACTCCCTTGAAACCAAGGTAAACAGGCATGTTTTAAATCATCTTAATGGATCAACACTTTTGCGTTTGTTAGTTGAACATTCACACTATTTGTAACCCAGTTTCAGGCTGATAGTCTCCAGCTTGATATTGCTAAACATAAAGCAGGCTTGTCTATGTCAATCTACATAAGGATCTCCAGCTGGATAAGAAAAATGCATGTCAGTCCAAATGGTCCCTGCATATGAAAATTATAAATCTTCCTGCTGCTCTCTATCCTCAAGACATCCCTGACAATATGATGGGCCTTGTCAGGCTGTGATTATGTTATCTTGCTGCTAAGATAGATGGCTTCTATCAACCCCATTGAGCTCCTACCTACCATCTGTCTCTGGAACTCTCACCACAAGTGCCAAACTGATAAGTTCTGAAGTGGCCAAGGTCATTGGATGGATGGTCTTTCTGGATGAGAACTAGCATGAATGATCAGACTAAGGCATTTGGCAAGTTAATGACCCAGGCTGCTGACAAGGGGCCTCCATCCAGAGAGATTGATTTCTCAGAGTTTGACATGAACTGAGGAGTTCTCAACTAAAATTTTCCTCTTTACCTCAGTGCCTGTGTTAATCCCTACTAGAAGTACAGCATGAAAATGTACAAACAGCAATGCCTTCCAGTGTTACCAGATTCTTAATAAATATCATGACAGGTCATTAAAAAGTAGATTAACTCACTAGGTCCATATAGTTGGTTTACTATGTAACTTTAAAGTCACCATTTAAAGGTTAAATTAATTTATAGAGTGTCATATCAATCAAATCATAAGTAGAAAAAATGACAAAATTCATCAAGAGGAAGCAAAAGTTAAAAATCTCAAGGGAAATAAGAGAGAAAAAATGTGGGATGGAAGGACACCTAGTGGAAACAGACCTCAAATATCCTTCAAAACAGTAAGCAAAAATGATTTGGTGCTGGTTTAAATATAGAAAAGCTGATCAGCGTAACAGATTAGGTACACAAAACATGGAAGCAGCTAACCATAGTAACAGAGTGTCTGATATACACAAGAACTCCAACTATTTGTTAAGGACTTATTATTTGATAAAAACTTGTGAGAAGATTAGAAATGGTTTGTCATAAATGATGTTTACATTAACATCTCATGTTACTTGCCACAATAAGCTCCAAATAAATAAATGAGCTAGACTTAATACATTATAAAAGAATTATACAGTCAGAGAAGGTGATCCTTTTCACAATTATGGCTAGGGGAAAAGTTCTTGACCAAACAAGGGAGAAAAAGGATCACAGAAGACAAAATGGAAAATTTTTGATTATGTAAAATTGGAAAGTTTTTATACAAACCAAATAGATACAGTTAGAATTAGAATTCCAAGAAATCTGGGGAGAAATTTACAACTTTTCTGATAAGGGAATATTTTTTTCACTTAATAGAACCTTTTTGACTTATGACTGACATATAGGGAGTTGATGCAAATATATAAGAATAAAAACCTTTGATAAATTTCCAAAGGATATAAATAGGAAGTTCACACAAGTTGGAAGGCAAGCTTTGAAAAACTTTATGAAAGTAATAATCCAAATCACTACTAGTAAAGAAAATTTCTAAGTAAAACATTACTTCATACCAATTAGATTGGCAAAAATGACCAAAAAAATCACAAACTTTCAAGGAATTTGTATAAAACCAGACACACAAATATACTATTGGTGGAACTGTGAAGTAGGTCAAACATTTTGAAAGTAAATGGAAGTCTAAACTGTCCTTAAGTTTTTGACATAATGATAACACTATTAGGCTTATACCCATAAAGAGATTAAAGAAAGGACTTAAATGTATAAGAATGTTTATAGGATCACTCTTTATTGAAAAAGACCTGGAAACTAAGGGAAAACCCAATTGATGGGTACAATACAGCTGATAATAATTCCAGAAGTTGATGCTTCTTACCTATTTGGAAAGAGGTGATGGATTAGAGATGCAGAATGAAAGATATACATACATACATACATATATGTGTATGTATGCATTAATATTTTTTCACACAGGATTAACAAGTGAATTTATTTTGCTTGAGTCTACTTTTTTGTTGCTTTGATGGAGGACTTTTATATTTAAATGGGAAGGAGAGTTGGGGGGGTAGGTTTAGCATTGCCAAAAAGGGGGAAGGGAAGACCATCAATGACATCCTTAAAAATGTGCAGAAAAGGACAAATGGAAAATCAGAAGACAAGGACAAGGAAGGATAATGAAATGACTGTGTACAATTTAATATAAACTTTTAAAAAGTTGTACATAATGGAGGTTCACAATTTCAAAGATAATTCTCTTTTTCTGTTCTTTGAATATAGAAATGGCCATGTTTGTCAAGTTCATAACAATATAAAGAAAGATTTAAAAATCTCTGGTAAGGACACTTACTGATTATTATCTTAAAACTACTTGTCAGAGAACTTTTTTGCTTTTGTTACTTTAAAAAAAATATATTTTCAGTGTTCCATTACTCCAAGGGATCTGGGACTTAATTTGTTGTGAGTTTTTATCCAAACAGCCCACACTACAACCCAGAAAAGCCTTCATTCTCTTTGTGACTCATTTCCATGGCCACTCAAAAATTCATCATATGACTTCCATCTAATGTGCTGGGAACTTTACTGGAATTTCCTTGACATTGTGTAAAGACAATGTACAATTGTGTAAAGACCACTACAGTACATGACCTAATATGTTTCTCTGTGTAGTTTCTCATATTTAATATGTTGTAGTTTGGTTATATTTACTATGCACATTTAAATTTCATTCTGGGCTATCCTCATCTTTAACTCTTTGGAGACTAGTGTTCCTTGACTTATAGCCACATAACAAAAACAAAACAAAACAAAACAAAAAAAACCCTCTGTTAACAGAATTTGAACTACATTAATATTTGAAAGTATTTTTATGTTAGTGATACTTAATATTAATAAAATTTTAATTTGAAAATTTAGTGTGCTTAATATTAAATAATATAAAACATAAAACATGTTAGTATTTCTAATTCAGTGTTAATAATCAAAGCAACCCCAAATTGTTTAAGTGACTTTTTCAGTGCTTTTTGTTATTATGATATATTTGCATCTCCAAAATAAAATGCTAATGTAAAAGAGAGAAGAGGTTTTTAAGATGATGAAATGACGATGTGTTTTGGTACTGAATTCTGAAACACTATAATCTCTCTGTGAGTCACCCATACCTCCCTTTGTATATGACCTTAAAAAGAGGGGATAATCCCACCATGTACTGACAGTATAGGGTTGAAATATAGGCAAATCAATTGCTATGCTAGATATTAAAAGACCTGGAGGTTGGTCTCCAATATATTGGGTAGAACTTCCATGGAGACTCTGTGGAAGGATAAGAAACATACAGGATGAGAAAATAGGTATGGATTGGGATTTGCTTGGAGAAATGCCCATCAGTGAGATTATGAATCCATCTTAATCTCTAAGTTAGGTCAAGTCAACAACAAGACAACAAGCATTTATTTGTGCTTACTATGCACCGGACATTGTGCTAAGCTTTGAGGATATGAAAAATGATTAAAACAATCTGCTTTCCAGAACTCACTTTTAAATGGAGGAGACAGCATACAAGCAGTTATGGGTGTATAAGATATAGACAGAGCAAATTAGAAGTATTCTTAGAGTATAGGCAATATCATTAAAAGGAATGGAAAAGATCTCTTGCATGAAGTAGGATTTGAACTGAAACTTGAAGGAAGCCAAGGAGGCTCCAGTATTTCTTTCTATCTAGTATTAAGGTAAAAAAAAATGTCCAAACCCAAGGCAAAATATTTCTCAGGAATATGAATTATTTTCAAATCATATAAGTCTAGTAATATTTATCTGAAACAAATTTAGTGAGCCAGCTTCGAAAAAAATAAAAAGGAATATGTCTTACCTTCAGGTTATCTTTAATAAATTTGATTTTAAGGAAAAACTGGTAATTTCTTAAACTAAATATTTAAGCTGAAATTATGTTCCTAGGAAATCTATCCTAATTTCCCTGGGTAGGACTTAGACACTTATTAGCAGATCAACTCTCAAGATTGTTTTAAAGCTCCAGGTCAGAAAACATATGGAACTATAATTCAAAGTACAGTCTCAGACATTACAATTTTAAGGACTCATTTCTATGACAAAAAGAAATGTAACCAGCTAAGCATAGTACCAAATCTATCCTTATGTAACAAGACTGGAAAGTGGTATCAAATTAAGCTGTCCTCATTACAGTCCTAAGCCGGCAATCTCACATTATGCCTTCTACTTGGTCTGATAAGCACATTTATAATGGTTGCCAGGCTCTCATTACTTCCTTCTGCCATTTATCATTCCTAGAATGTAGTGAGCCAAGAGGAGAAGCAACATGATATGAAATAAATAAAAGCAATATAGGTTGTGTAATGAAGAGCTCATAGCATGTTATTTTTTTTAATGGAATACAGTTCTCCAGATTGGTATGTCCCTAATATTATAAGACTAGTCATATGGGAAATATGCCAATGAATTGTTGTTAAACAAAGTCAAATGGTAAAGGGATTTGTAAATTTCTAGAGTATATGAGAAGCTGAGAAAACTGGATATGCCACTGTTCCTGTGAACACTAAAAATCTGTGAGACTAAAGATTAGTTTTGCTGGTAGTCTAACGAGGATAATAATATAGGCTTTATAACTTTGCAGAGGACTGTATTTGAAGCAATGTTGTGGTACCTGATTAAAACTCACTTCAAAATAGAAGCGTTACAACACTGCATTTCAGATAATGGGAGAAGATCAACTATACTGTCACAGTTTTCAGGAAGCCAAAACTTTGGCTTTTAAAAAATGATATTTTCCTTTCACAAATGTAGACACAAAAGATGAATAAAATGATTGTTCCTGGCATATTTACACTATCAAGTATAGTTTTAATCATAAACATTTGATAGCTAGTTGAATTCTTTTCCTCCTCCCCAAAATCTTGTTGTTGTTGTTGTTGTTTTTCTTTTAGTGAATTCTGCTTTAAATACCATGCCTTTTACATTTATACAGCTGGAGAGAGGTAGTTAAGATCTCTACTTTCTGCAGTTGCTGAATTGATGCTTATTAAATTCAGCTGTTTATTTCTTCCTTTTTGGAGGTGGTTCAATGTCATGTAATAAATGATGTTATTGCAGTATGAAAAAATATGAGGCTGATCCTAGGGGGCAAAGAGTTATGAGCCTCTCTCTTAACTTTGCTTCCCATCTCCATTTACTAGTGTATGATTTGTAGTCAGGAAGACCTGAGTTCAAATCCTACACACTAGGTCACCAATGGCCTCCCAGGTCCACTCCAGTGATTTTTGTTCTTATTGTCACCCTTGATTAAAGTATTTCCATCAAATATTTTCTTTGAATTCTCAATTTCCTTCAAATTTTAGTCTAAGTACCATTTTCTTCATTAGGCTTTTCTTGATCTCTATAGCTTCTAATATTTTCCTTGTGCTCTCTGTCAAATTATCCTGTACATACTGACACATTTTTATTTCATTTTCAGAAGCATATAAGTTAACTGAAGGCAGGGACTGATTCATTGTTGTGTTTATATTCCTACTGTACCTAGCTAGCCTTTAGGGACAGGGAGAAAGCTGATTTCATTGATATTGAGAGTTCCTGAATAAGAAAACTCCTCTACCAGGGTAGATCAGCAGCCCCTGAAACATCTTAGAGAATTACCTAGAGCACTGAGATGTTAAGTGGCTTGTCTAAAGTCACACAGCCAGTGTATGTCAGAGGCAGAACTTAAACCTAGGTTTTCAAAGACCATTTGTCTATGCTCTACTCATACTGCTTCTAGCCTAAGAAGGAAGGAAGGAAGGAAATTAAGGTGGGGGGGAGATCCTATTAGTGACAGGCATTGTGCTAAACATATTATCTCACTTGATGTAGATAATAACCCTGGAAGGTCTGTGCTGTTGCTGTTTTGCTCCTAAGCCTGTTCTTGTTGTTCAGTCATGTCAGTTGTGTCTGACCCCATTTGGGGTATTCTTGACAAAGATACTGCCATTTTCTTCTCCAGCTCATTTTACAGATAAGAAAACTGAGGTAAGCAGGTTAAGTGACTTGCCGAAGGTCACACAGTTAGTAAGTGTCTGAGGTCAGATTTGAACTCAGAAAGATGAATCTTCCTTACTCCAGACACCTAGCTTCCCCACAACCTAACAATCCTGGGAGGTCTGTGCTATTACTATTCCACTCCTAAGCCTAGAAGCATAATAGGTGCTTAATAAGTTGTTGTTTATTGACTCATCCATACCTTATTTATATGTCTAATTATGCCCCTCCCTTGTTCAAAATCTTCAGTGGTTCCTTATAGTTCCTTGAATGTAATGAATGTAAAGACAGAGTTTTCCCTTGTCTTCACATCTAAATCCTCCAGTCAGCAACAGTTTGCCTTCCCAGGAGTTCTAGTCAGTCAGTAAGTCAGTCAGTGTTAAGTACCTATTAAGCACCAGATACTGTGCTAAGCAATGGAGACACAAATAAGACAGAGAAAAGCAGTTCTTATCCTCAAGAAATTTACCATCTAATAGGAGAATACAACACATGAAAGAAAGCTGAAAAGTGTGTAGAGGCAGGGCATTGGAGAGATTCCATAGCTAGGACTACATGAGGCTTCCCAGAAGAATAAGCTGGGTTAGTCAGTGCTTTAACCAATAGGCACTTTGATTTTCCCCATTTAAAGAAGAACCTAAAAGAATGCAATGTTGGCTGAAAGAGTGGAAAGCTGGGACAGCAAGGTAAGGTCCTAGGAGAACCCAATGAGCCTCTCAACTTGGGACCAGGATTGATACTTCCAAACTAGGATAGTTCCTCTACCTCTTCATACTAGGACCAAGACTAATACCTCCAAAGGTGGAAAAGTTGACTGGGATGTTTCTTGGGAGCTTTGGGTGAAAGGGAATTCAAGCCATGGCAGAAAGAGTAAGCCTACAGGCACACATCAGTATTAATTGATATCAGTCCCTTTTTTTAAAACCCAGTTCAAGGATCACCTAAATAATAACAATGATAGTAAATGATGATGATAAAGATGATTATGATAATAATTACTGACATTTATACAATTCTTTAAGGTTTGGAAAGCACTTTGCATATGCAGGCTGTTAACAAAAGTCATAGCCTGGTTTTAAGCTTTAACCTGAAATTAGACTAAAATTTTGGGGTTACTCTATATTATTTCATTTGACCCTCCCAACAATCCTGCTGAGGTTGGTGGTATTTTTATATTACTATTGCAGATGAGGAAACTGAGTCTTGAAGAGATTAAGTGACTCACCTAGGAAGTATCTGAAAGCAGTTATGGAATCCAGGTATTACATATACCCATTTTTTTCACCAACCAATGAAACCATTCTACATTTTCTAGTCTTTGTGCTTCTGGGACATATATGCCCTATCTCTAGTATCACTAATTGCCATCTTCACTTGTTGAATTCCCAGTCATCCTTTAAAGCCCAACACAATTACAACCTACTCCATAAAGTATAACCTCAAATGGGAACTACTTTCTTCTTCAGACCTCATGTGCCATTCTGTTTTGTACTATTTGAATGCATCGATCCTGTATTATTCTATGTTGTGGCTATCTGAGCACAAATCTTATCTGGATTTTAAAGCCATGGATTATGTTTTATCCAGATTCTTTCTCTCCTTTATGTCCTATCCTACTCCATATAAATAGTAGGTACTTAATTCATGGTTTACCAATCTGGTCAAGGAACAACATCTCTTGCATGTGTCTCTTTCTATTTCCTTAGCCACTACCCTATTTCAGATCATCTCACTTCCCACTTGGACTATTGCAATAGCCTCCTAATTGTCTTACTGTCTCAAGTCTCTCATGTCTCCAATCTGTACACCACACTGCTGCCAATAAGATATTCCTAAAGCACCAATTTGAATGTTACTCTGTTCAATAAATTCCAATAACTCTTTTTTATCTCTAGGATCAAATACAAATACTCCTCATAGGGAATTTAAGTCCTTCACAACCTGATTCCATCCTATTTTTTCTAGCCTTATTCTGCTTCATGCATATATATTCCACCTTCTGTCTCTGTGCCTTTGCCTAGACATGGGAGAAGTGCCTTAATTACCTCTGCCTCTTAGAATCTCTAGTTTCTGTGGATGCTCAGCTCAAATGCTGATTCCTACCTGATGCCTTGCCTGATTTGCCCAGTTGCTAGTGCCTTCCTGAAAAAGTCACTTTGCACCTATTTGACATTTTTGAACACACACACACATATATATGTATTTTGTGATAGGAGGAATATTCTAACCTTCCTAATTCCATGAAAGTCATGTTGGTATTGTATATCAGTACCCACAGCTTTATGGAAAGACTTCTTCAACTTATTTGTATTTTCAGCCCAAATGACCTCTTGGGGTAACAAGTTCTCTAAGCACATAAAGTATTATTTCCTTTTGTTTTTGCCTCTCTTCTATTAAGCTCCAAAGGATAACACCCCATAAACCTCAATTCCAGCATACTGATTTTTCAGTCCATCTCAATTTAAATATTTTCCATTAAACCCTGAATACCCTAATATATCACACCCAGAATCCATGATCTGTCTTTTAAGACACATTAGAATGCTATCCCACCATATTGATCCTAATTAGGATAAAGCACAAAGCACTTAACTTGAAATGCATTCAAGACCCTCTATACCCTGGCTCTAATCTAATATTATAATAAAAGGATGGTGGTTTGTGTTAGCTAAGGAGATTATGTGTCTACACGGGTCTCTCTAGAAGTGGCTAATAGAGAAGCATAAATAGATAATCTCTAGTCTTCTCTACACACTCTTTTCCAAGGGAGATTGATTCCTGACATGAAAGGAAGCAAAGGGTTTGGACCAGAGGCTGGTCACTCTGCTCTTCTCGGAGAGCAGGCATTCTGTGCTAGAATCATACTCATCTGTACTCCCTCTCCCCAATATTGTTAGTCTAGAGGAAATAATTTCTAGGTTCAAGCTGAGCTCCTAATTTTCATCCCTCCCTTCCCACCAAACACCAGCTCTGCAAGGGACACATACAGCAAATAGCAAATATATTCATTTATCCAAGCTGATAGCAAACAGAAATGAGAATTTAGATAGAGAAAAATATGCTAGACAATACACAGAATGAAAAAAGCTTTTCCACTGGGAGTGAAATATCCAAACTCAACCTAGAGAGAAAGTCATATATGTCACCCAAAGGGAAATTCCCTGAAGTCTCTAGTGTAGTAAAATGGGGATTAGGGATAAGATTGAAGTGCTGCCTCCTGTATTTGTTGGCTTCTTCCCAGAGTTTTTTCTCTCACACAAAGGACCAAAGAGAATCTGGAACCCTGTGTCTTCTTTCTTGAAAATGGATCCCAGGAGACTAAAACTAAGTTTTCAGGAATTCCATCCTTCATGTGGGTATGGAGCATTGAGTAATTAATCTCCATCAATGAGGAGATTCTTATGAGAATGAGCTTTGAGCCATGGGTTACATTCACTTTCTAGTATTTATCACCTGCTATACCCTAAACCAGGTTACTTGACTCCACATTTCTATGCATGTTGTCCCACCGTACTTGAAATGGTCTTTCCATAGCCCCACAATCTTTTACCTTCTGTATATCACCACTTAAGGAAATCTTTCCTTTCAAAAGTCACTCCATAATAATTATAAAGTAACAATAGTGCACATCTATATAATTCATAGATATTTACAAAGGTGTTTTGCAAATATCTCATTTGATGCTCATAACAACTCTGTGGAGTAGGTGGTATTAATACACTTCTTTTATAGATAAGGAAACCAGAGCCCAAAGATGTTAACTGATTTATCAGTGTCATGTAAGTATCTGAAGGAGGATTTGAACCCAGGTCCTCCATGAAAACTTCTTTTTTCCCTTTCTTCTCCATGCCTCTATAAATGTTCTTCTTTCCTATATCTCTCATGCTACTGTGATTGGACCTTTCCTATGAATATATCATATAATAATTTGTGAATTCACATTATCCTCACTATATTGTGAGATCCTTGAGGGCAAGGACTG
Organism: Vombatus ursinus; assembly: GCF_900497805.2. Classification (NCBI taxonomy): domain Eukaryota; kingdom Metazoa; phylum Chordata; class Mammalia; order Diprotodontia; family Vombatidae; genus Vombatus; species Vombatus ursinus. The sequence goes on along the minus strand of NW_020954562.1, from coordinate 24,918,605 downwards.
TGTCTTGTTTTTACCATTGTATACCCAGGACTTATCTTGGTATAATCATTAGTTGAACATTTCCCCTGGTGCCCTCCCTCTATTCTTGGAAGTCTCCTCTTCACCTTATGGACATTCCATATTCAATTCCACCTCTGTGCATTGAACATATCTTTCCTCCTGTCTACAAATTAATTTTATTTTTCAGTAATAATAATAATGATAGCTGTGATTTAGATAGAACTTCACTTTATATATACATTACCTCATTTGACTCTCACTACAACCTTATGAGGAAAGTAATGCAGGTACTACTGATGGAATCCTAATAAAGCTACCCTAGTCCCAATATGTAATTTTTTTATAGGCCTCACTGAACAGCAGGAATATCCTGATTTAACCACACAATCTGGCTTTAACCACACCATGGGCTCCCAGACTTAATCATAGGCCTCATTGAACAGCAGGCCCACTGCCCCTACCTATCCACTGCCACCCCTTTAACCTCCTCCCTGACTCAATATCCTAACTTCCTCATAAATGACTCACTGCCTCACTAGAAGAGCAGGCATGTCTATGAACTCATGCCCCACTAGAACAGCAGGCGTGTCCATGTGATCATATGCTAACCACTGCCACAAGACCCATTCTTCCTATTTCTCACAGAAACAGCAAGTGTGTTCATGCACTCAACCACAACCACATCCATCTAATCTCAGACAGGACCACAGTAGCCAGCCAATCAGAAAGCAGCACCATCAGAATGCCCAAGAAGAATGTGGACCCCCAAAAATAGGAGGAACTTTTCCCTAAGTAGGCACTTGTGCAGTAATAGTAAAGAACTGACCTAGAGTAAACTTATGATATAGAGAAGCTTATTATAATATTATTATCATATATTAATGCCCCCCCTTCCACATTTAGGCTTTTCTGTAGGCATTGTGGTAATCACATGTGCAGTTCCACCGAGGCTGGTAACTCTCCCCTATATTACCTAATCCCTTGACAAACCCCTCCTGCCTTTTTAATATTAATAACTTCTGTTATGTAATCAACATCATTACACTATAAAATTGCCTATGTTATCTCACTAAGTTGCTGATTCTTTTTGGAACTCAGCCTGCTGGAGAGTGTAATCCGTAATAAATGCCTTTGCTTGGATTGAAGATGATCTGAGTATGAATTCTTTGAGATGACTCTCATAGCACACTATGAAACTGCAAAACTATCAACCTCCATTTTACAAAGAAGAAAGCAAAACTTAGCAAAGGAAAATGAATTCCCCAAGGTCACACAGCCAGTATATGACAGATCTGGGATTTGAAACATACTCTTCTGATTCTGACTCTGGTGCTGCAGAATACTATGCCATAGCTCTCTATGTCCAGCTTGAAAACCAGCTAAAAATTCCTCTTAAGGGAATCAATCCCCCTCCCCCATCTGTGGAATATTTTTACAAATACTTTTAACAAAGGGTATAGCAATTAGCTTTAATATAACCACTCAGTACTCAGAATCAGAGTTTTTCTATAGCTTCTACTTTGTGGTTCAAAAAATTGGGACCATATGGAAGTGCCTGGCCACATATGTCTAAGTAAATCAAACCTAATTTCAAATTTTGAACTACTTGAGGGCAATCTTAGTCATCTTTGCCTCCCCCTGCCCTACCCATCTTCCATTAGTTTCTGGTGCAGGGCCTTTCGCTAGTAAAGACTCAGATGTTTTTGATTAATTGGTATTTTTAAAATAGCCTTTACTTCTATAAGTAGAAATCCAGTATTACTTTTTTTTTTCTTTACAGGTTTCCTTATCGGTAATTTTATTAGCATAGACTGATACAGATCTTCAACTTCTTTGAAATTTCCCACCCTACAAAGCTGTCTTTGTCACTGAAAGGTGAAGGGCCTTGACCAAGGTCACAGAGTTAGTTAATATCAACTGTCTATCCGTTGTTATCTGCTACCTCTGTTTTATAAAACATCATTTTACTGAAAGACAAAAGAATTTTTCCTCACACCGTACAGTAAGAGGTTGGTGGCATCCAAAATGTGACTCTGCCTACACATTCCAATCCAACACCTTCTTTCCACCAGATCATGTTGTATTCTGAATTCAATAGAGTTATGAACTAGTAATATGACAGTCATTTATTTTAAGACTCCACAAGAAACATCTCCTGGACTTCTTTTCCATGAATTTATGAAGAATTTAACCAAGTGAATTGAGCTAGAGCACAGGAGGGTGCCAATTATTTTTTTATTTTTTTTTCCCACAAACATCTAACTTTTGATTGGGGCAGGGTTAGAGAAGGAAGGGGATATGTAATGGATAAAGATATATTATAGTTGTATTTTTCCTCTTTATTTTTTTTAGACTTGTGGTAATTCATATTCCTATTGTGAACTGTGTAACATCTCAGACTTCATCCTCTATCTACCACCTACTGGGAATATCTCAAATATTCCACTCCAAGTTTTTTACTTCTCCTTGTGCTCTCTTACTCCCATCATTTAGTATGGAAAAAAGTGGTAGACTCAGGAAAATAATTCTCACTGAACATTTAACTATATCTGTATTTGTACCTATATCTCTATTTAAACCTATATCTATACCATCTCTATATCATTTATATCAATATATCTATCTATATCATCTATGTATTCTGATTTTCTATATTTATTATACTAATATCGGCATGAGAAAGAATTTGACCTGAAAGCTCATCTCAGTCATCAGAGGATCCATACCAAAGAGAATGTGGCAAAACCGTGATATAGAAAATAGTCTTTAATATTCACAAGAATCCAATCAGAAGGAAAAAATAAACAAACAAACAAATGTGTGTGTGGTGAATGGCAGAACCAGCTGACATTCTTGTTTTTATGGGTTTTTTATAAACATCAGAAAGTATACAAGGGAGAAATGACATGACTACCAAGAATCTAACCAATGTTTCACCTTGGAAAATAGACCTCCAAGTTCATCAGAAAAGTTACACTAGAGAAATCTCTCATTGAAGACAAAGTCACAAAAAATCTTAACCCTGAGATTGGATATTTGTGGGAAGAAAATCAACACTTGGAAAAACTGATGAAATGTTTCATTTGTGAGAAAGCTTTCATCTAAAAGTCATGCTTTGAATACTTGTAAAAGTGTATTTGACACTGAAAATCTGTGACCTCAAGCATTGACTATTGTTATCATTTTAATCAATAATAAATTTCCCTTTAAATGGCCAAAAATTCTACATTCTATACAAATTTTAATTTCTGTATTAATTATTATGTTAATATCAACTGTCCATATGCCTTGATATACATAAAGCTATAGAAATATGAATATGAGATTATTAAACAAAATAGAAAACATTTGCCATGAGTAGAAAGAATTCTTTCAGATTGATCTGAAGCTCATTTATAGCAATTTGTGGAACATCCCTGAGCAGTCCAATTGCATTACAGCAATGTAGAGGAAAGAGCACTTGATTTGGAATCAGAGGGCCTGAGTTCAAATATGACTCTGCTACTTACTGGCTCTATCACTTTAGATAAACAAGTCAGACACTCAGATTCCCCAGATTCCTCACCTGTAAAGTAGGGTGGTTGGATCAATTTATCAAAGGAAGCATCAACATCTTTCCCCATTTCTGAAATTCTACTGACCTTTTGAATGATGCTGCCATTTTTGTTTTCTTTGTTTCTACTCCTTATACAAATTATAGATTTCTTCTTTACCAATATCTGCTAATTCATGGCTTATGTAAACAACAGGTAACTGAAAATAACTTTTGTTCCCATTTTTGTTAAATGTTTCAATAATTTGATGAATCCATCATCTCACTGATATAGTCCTCTCTCCATCAGTACAGACCACAGACTATCAGTGACCTTTTTTCTATTTTTTTTTAAGCAATTGGGATTAAGTGACTTGCCCAGGGTCACACAGCTATTAAGTATCAAGTGTTTGGTCTGAGGCCAGATTTGATCTCAGGTTCTCCTGACTTCAGGGCTGGTGCTCTATCCACTGCACCACCTAGCTGCCCCTTTTGTGGGATTCTTGTCCATTTCTCTTCACAAATCCTCCATGGAGGATCTGCCTAATACTATGAAACCTTTCCTCTAGTCTATTAAGAATTTATTAGATACCAATACAGGCCTTGGGCTACTTCTTTGTTTATCTTTGTCTTTGCTACATGGCCACTTCCCAAAGTTTTTGTTTTAATCAAACATGACCTTGATGACTTCTTTCCTTGGCCGTGATGTTGGTAATGCTTCTAAACATCACAAGCAAAGCATACATTTTTCCTTAGGTGATTTTAATATCCAAAATACTCATAATACCTAAAATTGTGATTATTTGATATGATATGGTTTCAAGAACACATTAATTAATATAGATATTTTAAGCATCTATAAAAAACTGGATAAACTTGGGCCTACCAGTATCATCTATCTTTAATTTTAGAGGATGAGAAGGTCATTAAATTGTTGTTAAATTACATTGTAAAACATAAATTTAGCATCAGTTTACACATTACTTTCTAACATCTCTTTATAGTTATATTTAAGCAAGTCTTATTTAGATCCTAAAGCTTTTTCTTTTAACAATTTCAGCAAAAGGCTCAGTATTAATCATATATATTTTATTTCCTTTGTAAAAGCTAAGAAAAAATGTTTAGTTTCTTAACTAGATAAGATCCATTCTTTTCAATGAGATTGTTATGCTCTAAGTTTTTTAGACAGTGATGCATTTTGGTACATAGCATATTAGACCTTGAGAGTATTTCATATAATTGGTAGATAGAGATATATTAACCTATATATTATCATGTAGTTATCCATCTATCTATATCTTAAATGATCAACCATATGTAGATTTTTTAAAAACAGTATCTCTAAGAATCTGTGAAGTACTATATGTGAAAAACACTTCGGAACTTGTAAAGCACTACACAGAATCATATTTTAGTTACATATTATATATCTACACCTATGCCTATACATACACAGATACATTTACATAAATATTGGGTATATACATGTGGATGTATGTGTACCAATGTATATTCAGACCTGAGTTTATTCAGAAAAATTCAAGTGGATAAAGAATTCCTTTTTTTTTAAGCTATAACTTGCAGTTGTATGGATAGCTCATTGAGGTAATCTATCAGTATACATAGGGGACAGTCACTACACACTGACAAGAAACTGAGAGCAACTTAGATAGGAGAAAGAGATCTAAATGCAGCACATCTTGGAAACTACACACACAGTTAAGTGCCTTGCCCAGGGTCACACAGCTGGTAGATGTCTAAGGCTGGATTTTAACTCAGGTCTCCTGACTCCAAGGCCAGTGAGCTAGCCACTGCTCCACCTGGCTACCCCTAAATTGTATACTTTCTTAAGATCCCAAGCTGAGGCCTTCCACAAAATCCCATCTTATTAACACTAATATTCTTCTGCTGTATATGGTTGTGAGTCATGAAGCATCATAATTTTGGAGGAATCAAAATTGAAGGTGACACAGAGGCAAAGTAAAGATGTATAAATAGGTATGTTAAGGCTGCAACATCATTATTGATAATGGTTTGAAAGTGAAAAGTGTCATAAAAGACAACATAAAGTACTAATATGCCAAGACATAAGGTGAAATTGTTATGTATCAAGAGTGAGAGATTGCAGTAGCACAAACCAGTTGTAGGTGACATTGTGGAGGCAGAATGGCTAGGACTGGGTACATGATTGGACACGAGAGGCAAGAGAAACAGAAATTGCAATGATAACCTAGTTTGCAACAAACATATGGGACTGGTACATGATGGTGTCACAGGTTTAGGAAGAAAGATTATTTTGTTACATGTTAAATCCAGCACCTGGTAGAATAATGCATTGTACTTAGTATTGGTTTGGTAAATGCTAGATGAAAGAATGAATGAATGAGTCTCATACAAAATCAAAATGCTATAGTTTGGATATTTTTGGCTTTTAAAATCTGCTTAATTTTACCAAACACTCAGAATGAATAAATGAAAAATCATTTATTAAATGCTTTTTTGTATGCCAATCACTGGACATATACATAACTACTCGCAATATTAACACTAATATTAACTAGAATTTATATACTACTTTAAGACTTGCAAAGTGCTGTATAAATATAATAGAAAAATTATAAATATTAGGGGCAAGTAGGTGGTGCAGTGGATAAAGCACTGGACCTGAAGGAGAGTAGACAGATCTGACCTCAGACACCTACTAAATATGTGACCGTGGGCAAGTCACTTCACTCTGTTTATATTGATTCCTCATATGGAAAATGAGCTAGAGAAGAAAATGGAAAACCACTGCTGTATCTTTGCCAGGAATACCCCAAATGGGGTCACAGAGTCAGATATGACTGAAATGACTAAAGAACGACAACAACATTATAAATGTCTCATTTTATCCTCACAACACCTTTGGAAGTGGGTGCTATTACTATCTTCATTTTATGGGAGAGGAAACTGAAGTAAATAGTGCTCTAGTAACTTACCTAGAGTCATACAACTAGTAAATATCTGAGGAGGGATTCAAATTAGGTCTTTCTAACTCTAGGTCCAGTCATCTATTCTTTGTACCACCTAGCTGCCATGTTTGAGGAAATTTGAGGCAATAGAAAAATTGAGACATATCCTGCTCTTAAATGAATATATAATCATTATGAAATTGTAAAGTCTTACATTTATGTTTGGACACTTCTCTATAAATCCTATAGATTGAATCACGGTGAAAATAAACCACATTATATTTAGATGATTAACTTCAACCACTCAATCTTCACTTTCAATTAACCATGTTCCAGGAAGGGAATCAGAGTACATACAATCATGGGGCTATTTGATAACCTAAATTATATCTTAGTTGGCAAGTACAAGAAAAATGGAGGGGGGACACATACTTTGGGTCTTTAGTAAATGATTATTACAATACTGGATGCAACAGGATTTGAAAGTCTTGGATATATCAAATGAAATACCACCTTAGAAAGACCATTATGAACAGAATACTCATTAGCAGTCACAAGATCCTCTGACCAGCAGCTTTTAATAAAATAGAAAAGGTCATTGGTAATAAGGAAAGACAATTTTGGTCATCAGTCATATGCAGTCATGTCACTATGATTCTAATTAAGTCTCTTAGGGTAAAAATGAGAAATGATCTCATGGCTATTATTTATTTTTTTTTTTAAATCTCAAAGCTCATTGGAAATGAGAGCCAACCTGGAGGTCTATACAGACGAGCTAAAAAAAAAAAGTCCCTGGATGCACTCAGGACATTTGTAGGTGTTATCAGGGATTTAGGAATTGGGGAGTGACTTTGGAGCTTGACCTAGGGTAGGAAAATCAGATCACCCAAAAGTATCATCCAGAAGTAATCTTTCTCCCTTTGCCTATCCTCACTCTCAAGGGGTAGCATAAGGAACAGTTCTTCCCCTTTCAACAGCTTAGAAACCTCATGGTCTTGAGATGTGCTTCCTTCCTACTGTGGTCACATGAGAGAGATAACATGAGCTAAAAGGCCTAGCTCTGGACTTGGAGTCAGGAAGTCCTGTGTTCTAATTCTGTTCTGTAAAACTGAAGAAGTTGGCCTTATGATCTCTAAGATCTCTTCCAGATTTAGCTAAATGGTCTTATCACCATCTTCAACTTTCCAGCAGAAGCTGGTCTTTCAGCAATCTAGAAACCTGGTGGTGGCTTGGGTCATGCTTCCTCCCTGACTCTCATCTCTTAATTCTCAGGAAAACACAGTCCTTCAACAACATAGAAAACTCAGTGGACTCTGAGAGACCCCATCACCAATAACTGAGGTCTCCTTTACTAGTAAAAGTCTGATCAACCCATTAAGTACAAAGAAAGAACTCTTAATCATATCCAAGAGACCACTTTCAAACTTACTTAATCTCTACCAGTAAATGATTATTCTAAGGACCTTATTATTTCAGTATCTCATATTGTTCTTTTCTATACACTCTACAACCACATTGGATACCATTTTCCTAAGAACTGATCTTGTTCTTTGTCATATCAGTGTCTTTGATCTCACTGTTCTATCTGTCTAAAGTATGTCCACTATTCCTCTCTTGAATACACAGGCACAGGGACTTGACCTGTGATTTCATTAGCATAAAGAATTCCTAGGTGAGTACACTCCTTCTACAATTCAGGTCAACTCCTTCTCTACATCTTATAGTCTTAGAGTGTTGGCCAGAGTAGTCAGAGGTAAGGGTTTTTCCAAGATCACACAACCAGGATGAGTCAGAGGCACAATTTTCAAGTCTTCCTGGTTTTGAGGCTGGTTCAAATCAACCATGCCACACTACCTTTCCTTGTATATAGCTATCTGTTAAGTCCAGTCAAGAAGCGTGTATTAAGTATGTGCAATGTACAAGGTGCTGGGTTAAGTTCTGGGGATTCAAAAATAATCCCTACTTTTAAGAAGCTCATAATCTAATGGAGTACACAATATGTAAATAAATATGCACAGAACATATGCATATCTATAATTATACATGTATATATATATAATATATATAACATATAATGTATACCAATAGACATACGTATATATGTGTGTGTGTATGTGTGTGTGTTTATGCTTAACCTCAGAGACATTAATTAATCTCACTAGCATTGAGACCTCCTCCATGAAACCTACCCTGCTCCCCTTATTAGCAACAACCTACCTTTTCCCATTCCCCATTTCCCCACTTACCACATACTTTGTGACTCTGGACTGCACTTTTCATATAGTAGAAGACATTTGAATTACATATGATACATCTTAATCCCCTACAAGACTGCCAACTCCATTACAAGGAGGATTCCATATTGTCTAAACTTTGTGTTTTCTGGATACACACAGTGTTGAATACAAAGTACATTCATAAAAAATGCTTATTGATGGATCCTTAATTGTTAACTTAACAACTGTTAACAACTTTATTTGTTTATCTCTGTCCTGGACCTTCTTCTCTCTAAACTATATCTTTAGAGGATTTCATCATCTCCTATAGGTTCAATGATCATCTCTTTGTGTGTGGATCCTGAATCTGTGTTTCCAGCCCTCATCTCTTTCTTAAAGTCCCACCATCTGCATCATCAAATGCAACTAGATGGCATGGCAGATAGAGTTCAGAGCCTAGAGTCAGGAAGACCTGAGTTCAAATGTGGCCTCAGACACTTACTAGCTGTGTTAACCTGGGCAAGTCACTTAAACTCAGTTTGCCTCCATTTCTTCATCTATGATGGGGATAATTAACAGCACCTACCTTGCAGGGGTGTTGTGGTGATCAAATGAGATAATATTTGTGCTTAGCACAAAGCCTTGGACACAGTTCAGTTGTTTTTGTTCAGTGGTTTTTCAGTCATTTCTAACTCTTTGTCAACACTTTTGGGGCTTTCTTGATCAATATACAGCTGAAGAAGCCAAAGCAAACAGGGTTAAGTGACTTCCTAGGGTCATTCAGCTAATGAGTGTCTGAGACCAGATTTGAACTCAGGTTTTCCTGACTCCAGGCCCAGTGTTCTATCTGTTGCACCACCCTGGTCATATTAGGTGCTATAATAAATAGTGTATTCTCTTTCCTTACCTTCCCCCCAGTGCTTTCTAGACCTCTCTATCTAGATGTCCCATAAGGCACTTTAAATAACAAGTCCAAAATAAAATTCATAATTTTTCCATTTAATCCCAGTTGTCCTTCTACGTCTCTATTTCTTTTAAGGGCAATACGTTTCTAGCCATTCAGGCTTGTAACCTGGGATTCCTTGAACTTACATATTATATTAGTTACCAAATCTTGTCAATCTTTCTTCATAGAAATAAAATTGTCTACATACACATGAACAACTTTGTATTTCATGCCTTTGTCACATTAAGCTTGAACTATTCCAATTGCCTCCCAAGTAGACTCCTCACCTCCAGTCTCTCCCTTCTGTAATTCATCCTTTACACAGCTGCCAAACTGATATTCCTAAAACATGTCTTACCATATTAATCCTCTGCTCAAAAAGTTCTAGCATCTCAATCTTTCTTCTAGGATAATTTTTTTTAAAATCTTGAATTGTCATCTAAAGCCTTTCACAATCTGGCTTCCTTCTCTATTTTCAAATTAACTTCACATTGCTCCTCCCTCATTTAATTCTATATTCCAGCCAAACTACCCATTTGCTGTTCCCTATACAGGACATTCTATCTCTGTTCTATATGCCTTTACATAGACTGTGTGCCATGTGGTGAATATTCTCCCTCCTCATCTCTGTCTCATAGAGCCCTTCACATTGGCTCAAGTGACAACTCCAAGAGTAGTTAGTGTACCACCTACCCAAAATATTAATTTTGTATTGTATTAGTGCCAAGTCTAGAGTCAGGGAGACTTGAGTTCAAATCTGACCTCAGAAACTTATTAGCTGTGTGACCCTGAGCAAGTCACTTAATCCTCTTTGACTCAGTTCATCATGTAAAATAAGCTGGAGAAGGAAATGGCAAACTACTCCAGTATCTTTGCTAAGAAAATCCCAAATGGAATCACAAAAAGTTGAACATTACTGAAATGACTGAACAACTACAACAAGTGTATATGCTGTGTCCACAACTAGACTATAACTTCCTTGAGAGGAGAGCCTGTGTTTTCTTTTCTTTTTTTTTTTTTTTTGACCAGCAGTTTAGTGTAGTGACTGGCACATAATGGGCACTTAATAATGCTTATTGAATTGGATTGGACTGAATTGAATAATAACTGATATAGGATTTAATGCATAGCTTAGTTTCATATTCATCCCAAGAGGTCACCAGGAAACTCAAAGGTCTTAGCTGTACAGTTACTAAATTTAGCAAGATAATTAGAAATGACTAGCACACTCTGTGACAGACATTGACATCTTACATCATCACATTACTTTTTCATACCCAATCAAGAATCCTGAGGAAAATTCATCCCTTGAAATTGAAGATGACAGTTCTCGATGAATCAAATCACCATTGTCATAAGCCATAGTGCAGAATGAGATAAAAATGCCAGTTTCAGAGCTGCCCAGTTTTCTTTGGATAGGATGCTGGACTTAGAGCCACAAATGGCCTGGGTTTGAATTCTACCTCTGATGCTTGTTATTTGTATGACCATGATAAGTTCACTTAAAACAACTGTGTCTCAAATTCCTCATTTATAAAAGAGACAATAATACAGTACCTAACTCAAAAGATTTTCCTGAAAATTCCTAGGAATTGGGTAGTAATAATAATAGCCAACATTTATATAGCATTTATTAACTGTTAGGCACAGTGCTAAGTGCTCTGCAGTTATTACCTTATTGGATCCTCACAATAACCTTGGGAAGTAGGTGTTATTATTTTACCCATTTTACCAATGAGGAGACTGAGGCAAACAGTGCCACGTAACTGTGTCATAGTAGTATCATAAATATCATTACTCTCACCCTCTACTTCTTTTTATAGAAGGGAAAAATGAGGTTCAGAGAAATGACTTTCCCTTGGCCATACAGTAAGCAAGTATCAGACCTGGGATTTGAACTCAGATGTCACAACTCCATGCCCCCTTTCACCAATTCTACAATGATTTTATGTTTCCAGATCCAGAAAAACCACATACAGCCACTAAAGAACTTGAAGTTACAATGGATGATTTAGGATGACAGAAAACCATGAAGAAAAGATGGGCTATTGGAAGATTAGAAATGGACAAATACAAGTCTGATTTTTGAAAAACTGACAAAAAATGAATTCTGAAGTCAGAGTTAATAATATCATTAGCAATTTTCTAGAGCACTATATTAAACATAAGGTTTATGAATACTTTACAAAGTAAAGTATATTACTTTATTTATTATTTGCAAAATAAAGTATATTACTTTACAAATAAAGTTGTAATTACTAGGGAAATGCTATGTAAGTCTGGACTATAGAGTAAAGTTAATCTGGAGGACTATTCAGAGCTGAAAGATTAGCCAGTTATGAAAAGCTTTAAAAGGTTGAAGGGTATTGTGGGTCAGGACACTAGCAGACTTTGGGAAGCTTGAGTTAATCCTCACACTTCCAAAATAACCACGGTTGCTATAATGTCAAGACATAGTAGAGCAGACCCAGTTAAAGTGTCACTTAAGGTGGAATGATCTAGAACCAAGCTGTATTCCCTTTGGGCAAGGAAGATATAAAAACAATTTTGTGACTTTAATGAAATACCTCTTGTGATCCCAGAAAACTTCCTTGCCAACTGCTACTTATTCCCTAGCTGGTAGTTCTTTTCCATTTGTGTAGGTTTTATTTTATTTTTTAAATCAGCCTGAAGACTGCTTTCAACTGAGCATTGTGAAATAAATTTTTAGGAAAGGAGTTGTTTATCTGACCCCTCAGACTCTGAGTACTCCATTGTACCAGACATGGAACCACAACTGAGAGAAGGTAGGAGTGGAGGTTAGCCAGAATCTTTATTACTAGTGGTCTCAGGCTCTTGCCATGATTGGTTTAGTTGAAAATTAATATAATGTCTAAGCAGAAGTCACACAAGGCAGTATAAAGGAGATATGGCAGCTGTCATGAGTGAAATGGGTATAAGATGCTAGTCAGAGAAGGGATAGCTATGGAAGAAACCATAGAGTCCATGAAGAGAAATATGTGATAAGGCTGGAAAGGTAGAATAAAACTATGTTGTAAAGAACTTTAAATATCCAACATAAGAAGTTTATATTTGATCCTAGAGGTAATAAGGAGAGACTACAGTTTATTGCGTGGGGGTCAGATATGGAACGAAGTAAAAATGTAATTGATTGTGTCCTCTATGGTTTCAAATGTTGTGGAAGATTGGCCTCAATGAATAAAAATTAGAAATGTATCTCATAATTGAGTAATTACATAAACAAGACAAGATGGACCTTATGTCACTCTTAAGAATTTTAAAAATTAATAAATAAGTTCTTATTTTGGACTTAAAAGAGTGGCCAGCAATATAAAATAAAATAGGCCAGGAACCTCAAGAGAGAATGATGTTCTAGAAATTCAAGTTGTCCAGATTGGAAGGATGAAGAAGATAAAATTTGTGGGTGGTCTAATGGGGACCTTAGAATTAGAATCTCTCATAGATTTGTCCCAGGGCAACGTCATCAAAGATCTCTCTCTCTCTCTCTGTCATCTATATCTCCATTTCTATCTCATTTCTACCTATAAATATATGTGTATATATGCATATATTCACAATACAAATAGGTATGTGTATATGTGAACACATATATGTGCATACATGTACATGTGTTTTGTGTATACGTATACACATGTACACATACACACTGTGTATATAAACACATATATACATACATATATATGTATATATTTGGAGGAGTCATCAAAGGAAATTTTAAATATTGTCAGAATATGTCCAGTATTCTAATGAACTGAACTTGCCTTTGGTGGAATGTGATATAATAGTTTTCCTAGAAAGAAGGAAGGAATTATGTTTGAGTAATTCATTATTTTGAAGAGAAGAGGAAAAAGAAAATAAAGTAACCTCATGAGCATAATGAAGGGACTGAAGACCATGTCATTCAAGAATCAGGGAAAAGGAGGCTGTCTTAAAAGCTGTCTTGTAAAAGGGAGATTGTCGGATTTATTCTGCTTTGTCCTGAGATGGAAAAACAAGAGATAATGGATAGTATTTGAAGAGGAGCTCAGTTAAAGGCAAAAACATCTGAACATTCAGAGTAATCCAGGTAGCAAATGCCTCATCACTGGAGGTCTCCGAGTCAAGGTGGAATAACCACTTTTGGTGATGTAGGAATTGGGAGATACTCCTGCTCAAGTATGTGTTGTACTGAAGACCTTCCCAAATCTAAGATTCTATGATTCAAAAAACCTCCTAAGTGTTTTAATTGCATAGAAGTTTTATTGAGGTTTAGGGGTGCTGGGACCCCAAAATCATGACATGTAGGTTCTGCCTGAATGAATTTGACTGAAGTCTTCTTTTAGCCAAAGACAAGGTTTATTAAAAATCCGCTGTATTGACCAGACTCTTAAGGAATCTGAACATTTGTGAGCTGTTGGCTATGATGAGGATGGGATCTAGATCCCAAAAAGGAAAAACCCTGGATTTTCCCACATGGCCAAATTGGAGTTTGCCTGAGGCTATAGTCCCATCACCTGGCCTTTCACTGTGGCTACACCCAATCTCCCAATTCTCTGTTACCCTTAACCTAGCCTAGCCCTACCTCCTTATGGCCCCAGGCCACTTCCCACCCTTAATCTTATCTAGGCTCCATTCTCCCTTGGCCAAGTGGTCCAGGTCCCTGGAGTTCTATTACCTCATAGACTACTTGGCCACTCCTAGATCCCTCCCACAGTCTTTCTGTATATAAGGTCCATCTTGTCTCCATTAAGATGCTTAGATTCTTATAATCTAGCCAATAGTTTACTAATGTTCAGACTCCTTAAGAGTTTCTCCAATATGATAGATGTTCTAATAAACCTTGTCTTGGGCTAAAAGAAGGCTTGGGTCAAATTCTTTTGGGCAGGATCTGTGATTTTTAGGGTCCCAACACCCCTAAATCCCTAAATCTCAACAACTAGATTATAAAAATCTGAGCCCTTGGCTAAACTCTTAAAGAATTTGAAACATGGGGCAGCTAGGTGGTGCAGTGGATACAGCACCGGCCCTGGATTCAGGAGGACCTGAGTTCAAATCCAGGCTCAGACACATAGCACTTATTGGCTGTGTGACCCTGGGCAAGTCACTTAACCCCATTGCCTAGCCAAAAAAAAAAAGAATCTGAGCCTTGATGGAGACAAGATGGATCTTATATACAGAAAAACTGTGGGAGAGATCTAGGGAGGATCCTGATAGCAGTGGCTAGTAGGTGGGGGTCAACAGAGGGCCAGGGACTTGGACCATGTGACCAAAGTAGAATGGAGTCTAGTTAAGATTAAAGGTGGGCCTGGGGCCATAGGGAGGTAAGACAATGGAGGGCTAGGTTGGGTTAAGGGTAACAGAGCATTGGGAGACTGGGTTTAGGCAATAATGAAAAGGCCAGTTGATAGGATTATAGCCTCAGGTGAATGCCACAGACTTCCTTGATCAAGTGGAGAATTCAAGGGGAGTCCTTAAACAAATGGGACCCAAATTCTTTGGCTTGGGCTTATACCACCTCAGTTTTGGCCTGGTCACCTTTGGTAAATGAGTAGGCAAATTTCTAGATCCTAGCCTGTAATATAAATTCACCTAAAGCCTTTATGTTTTCAAAAGGAGTCCAGACAGTCATTAAATTAAAAATAAAATAGCTTTATCTAGAAAACCCTTGGGGTAGAAAACTAGCTATCCTGCTTACCCTATTTGGATTAGGCTTTATAAAAATGTAAAGGAATAAAGAATAAACAATTAATTATAACTAAGTCTGAAAGGTGACAATTTATCAAGGATTAAAATAAAACATCTTTTTGTCTTCATAACAAGGCACTCTATGACTCAAAAACTCTCCCTCTCTCCCAAATAAATACAAACTCCTTTGTAGTCAAAACTCTTTGCTCTCTGGAGCTATTTCAGCATTACCTCACTCTACTTCCTTCTCAAACTCTGGGATCCACCCAAACTGGACCTTTTGCCATCTACAAAACATTTTTTTTCCTATTTTCCCATATCTTCATCTTTCTTCATATAAGTTTTTGTACTTTGGATTCCCTCCTCCTGCCTCACCTTCCCTTGTCAAAATTCTATTGATCTTTTAATGCCCAGTTCAAATGTTATCTCTTCCATGAAGCTCTTCCTGTAGTTATGAACTTGGAGAAAACTATTTCTCACTGAAATTCTAAGGATCTTTTAATTCTCAAATTTATTTTAATTCTCAACTTATTTCTCAATTTATATGTATAATGTTACTTTACTAAATTACAAACTCCTTGATTATAGACATCATGTTTTATTTATCTCTTTATGTATCATGGCTCCTAGACCCATTTTTGACACAGTACATGCTTAAATAAATGTTTGTCGAATTTTCTGAAATATTGACCCATATTTTAAAAGGTAACAAATAAAAAACAATGAATTTAAATGCTAAGCACGAGAGAAAATCAAGGTGTATTTGACAGGTAGAAGGTAAATACCAATTACATTAATAAAATATAAAGACCCAGGCTACTAATTTTTATATCTTTGAAACAATCAATAAACAGATATTATTGTGTATTTATTATGTACCCTCCACTATACTAAAATGATTACTACATGAATTAGTTGCTTCAGAATACCATTTTACAGTTGAGGAGCTAGGACCAGGGAGATTAAGTGATTTTCCCAAAGGCCCAGAAATTAATGTTAGAGCTGGGACTCAAACTGAAGTCTAGCAAATCCCTTAGAAAAGTCCTACTTGTCACATATCTCTCAGTTTTTTTTGTGGTCTTTAAAAGTGAAGCAGATTAGTTTAATTTTTTTTTTTATCATTCAAAATGACATCAAACTTGAGACAGGAATTCTTTCATGAGCATTCTCCCGGTTTACCTAATTTTGAATTATGAGAGATAAACTGCTGTGAAATTTTAGGTTAATCAAACATTTGTGACTTTGTGCTAAGTATTCCTGAAAAACACCTGACTTCCAAGATCTACAAAGAATTAATAAATGTTTTAAAGTGTTAATATCTTCAATGGATGAATGGCTTTCAAAGAGGACCATGACATCAGGAAGGTGATGTCAAGACTTGCTGGTGAATTGGATTTAAGTGAAGGAGGGCTGTGCTAAGTCAACAGTCTTACTCTCTCCTCCAGAGCCATCTGGGTACAATGGCAAGATGTAGATCAGGATGACTAGAGATGGCTCTGGATACAGTGGAAGACCTTGGCCTTTTCTTTTGTGGTGAGGTAATTGGAATTAAGTGACTTACCCAAGGTCGCACAGCTAGTAAGTTTCAAGTGTCTGAGGCCAGATTTGAACTCAGGTTCTCCTGACTCCAAGGCTGGAGTTCTATCTACTGTGCCACCTAGCTGGCCCCAACCTTGGA
Source organism: Vombatus ursinus (assembly GCF_900497805.2). Taxonomy (NCBI): domain Eukaryota; kingdom Metazoa; phylum Chordata; class Mammalia; order Diprotodontia; family Vombatidae; genus Vombatus; species Vombatus ursinus. The sequence goes on along the minus strand of NW_020954562.1, from coordinate 24,901,597 downwards.
CTTTTTAAGCTAAGGTCTTTCCTAGGTCTGGATAAATGGCTAAAGAATATGAAAATACTGATTTTGCAGAAAGAAATATGAACTGTCAATAACAGAATGAAAACATTGCTCAGATTCTAATAATTATAGAAATTAAAATCATTAGAATTGTGAGATAGATACCATGCTCTACTTATTAAAATAGGAGAGATGCTTATAAATTATGTTGGTGGGGATGTGCAGAAAGTGAGATGTTATAACACTGATGACAGAGCTGTGAATTATTACAGTCTTTTGGAAAAGCAGTGTGGCATTACATCAATTGGATTACCAAATTGTTCATGGCTTTTGGTAAAGTGACCTAGTACCTAGGTCTTTGCTCTAATGATATTATTAGGAAGGAAAATAAGAAGCTATCTTTACAAAAATATTCTCCACAGATTTATTTATAATAACAAGCAACTAGAAACAAGCCACAAATCTGACACTTGAGAATTAGCTGAAACAAATCTCATTACACCATGAGAAATAGCATATATGAGGAATACAGAGAAATATGGGACAAGCTGGATCAAATGGCCAAAAGTAAGGAAAGAAGAATTAGAAGCAATATTAATCTTGATTGTAAGTCAGTGGAAAAACAATAGCAATGTAATCTGGAATAAAAGTACAAAGGGAAAAAAAATTGAAAGTAGTTAAAAATAATAAATAAATGTTCTTTTTTATTTGTAAATGAATCAATAATAACTTGTACTTTGTGTTTTTCTGGATTTTCGCTGTGAAATAGGTCACTGATATTTTGTACCTATATTCATTGAATAGGCTGTAGCAAACTTTAAATGGGGAATCACATAGAAGTAACATAAAGGGTGTCATCAGAGAAGTATTGGACCATTTAAAAAGTGAGAAAATGTTGATATATCAAGATCAGATGACACTCACTAATAGTTCGTGTGATCCATTGGTACCTACACAATGTTATTGTTGTTTTCCTTTGTTTTTTGATTTTTAAAGTTTTTCTAATATAAAGACAATTTTAACATTCATTTTTACAAGATTTTGAATTCCAAATTTTTCTGCCTCCCTCCCCTCTCTCTTCCAAAAATGGTAAGCAATTTGATATAGATTATATGTGTGAAATCACGTAAAATATATTCTTATATTAATCACAGTTGTGAAAGAAGAAACACACCAAAAGGGGAAAAAAAGCATGAAAAAATAAAATAAATGAAAACATTGTACTTTGATCTGCATTTAGAATTCATTAGTTCTTTATCTGAGTCTTTTTTAATTGTCTTGGGTAATTGTATTCCTGAGAAGAGCTAAATCATTCATAGTTGATCATCACACAATGTTGTTGATACTCTATTTTCTTGGTTCTTCTCATTTCACTTTGCATCAGTTCATATGAATCTTTCCAAGTTTTTCTGAAATCTGCCTGCTTGTCTTTTTTTATTGCACAGGAGGATTACATTACATTCATTTACTACAACTTGTTCAGCCATTCCCCAATTCATAGGCATCTTCTCAATTTCCTTTTTTTTTTTGCCACCACAGAAATTGTCCTTTGTTTTTGAAGAGGACTTATGATATCATAGGGCAATGTCTTGACTTGCACACAAATTGGACAGAGTGAGACAGAGTTGCAGAAAGTCATCAACCTTGCTCTCTCTTCCTCAGTCATCAAAGTCCAGTGATAAGATAAAAATCAAGATGAGTGGTGTTGGCCCAAGAAGTAGTGGATGACCTTGGTATCTTCAATGTCTGACCAAGCTTTGAACATTCTACAGTGCCTACTTCAACTGCCTTCATGGCCATAGGAACAAATTATTCTCATCTGCCTACTTTAGTGGGGGAAGTCTTTACATGCTTGGAGTAAACATCTCCCCAAATCACTGAGAGGTTTGAGACCTATCACATACTCTCAGTCTGGTTTAGCCTGTCTGCCAAGACAGCTTTACTGGGTTGTGGCCACTGTGCATTCTATAACTTCTCGGAGTCACAAGAGAGTTGGGTGTGGGTAAATACAAAAGGTGGATGAGTAACCCTGAAAAGGACTCAATAAGCCCTCACACTAGAGGTACTAGTCCTCACTGACCACTTCCCCCCATATCTCAATAATAATTATAATAGTACCCACCTCACTCACAGATTAGTCAGTTACATGGCACAGTGAATAGAGTGCTGAGCCCATGGCTGGGAGTAGCTGAGGCTGGATACAATGTTAAGAGAATGCCCTTCATTTTGTTGGGTGGAGAAATCTATTTCTTCAAACTGAGAATCTCTATAAACTGAAAAAGGGGGGAAATACCTTATGCTGGCAAAAGTCCTTATTGCCTTTTTGATCTGAATGTCTTTGTCAAAAGATTCAAATATAGCATTTAAGTACCCTTAAGGAAAGATAGGTAATGTCTTAATTAATCACTGATGTATTTACCACAAGACATTCTCAATCTATGTTCAATATATGTTGGATAATGCTAATGTCTAGGTTTGCTTCAAAATAAAGTCATGTTATGTGACATGATGTGATTATTTGACATAGCAAAATTGCAAAAAAAAAAAAAATTACTTTCTCTTTTTCCTAATCACTAGCAATGAGAATTTCTATGGGGTTTTGGTTTGGGGAAATAGATTCTCTGGACTTCTGAAATTTAAGTGAAATATTAGAAAACTGGAATTCACTTTAATTCTAAGGTAATTTTCCTTTTGGATGCCCATATTTCATTTAACAAGATTTAATGCAATTTGTTTTAGTTGAATATTACTTATCTTACCATAGTATTTTCATATGCCTGAAAGAACCCTGACTACATCAGTGCAGATATTCCATCCACTAGCCCAGGGCACAGTCCCTTAACTCTCTAGTAGATGAATTACTGAGACCAAAATAAATCATCACCTCCTCACTTGGTTAACTTTATGGTGGTGAGTCTTTCTAAATTTAGACATGCTTTTTTTTCACTCAGCACACATAAAGCCTCCATCTGATTCTATACTCTGAGCCTTTTCAGCTTGGTGGGACCTACCAAGAATTGTCTAGTCCTGGTGTAACTAAAGCCATTTACCATAAGATATGAGAGCAGGACTTTAGTTGAGGACCCATAGTATTCCATTTATTAAATTTACACTCTATGTGTGGATGGACCAAATATCTATTTACATTCACACATGTAAAAAGATGTTGGAAATAGGTTCTCAAAATCATTAGAGGTGGCAGCTGCTATTGAATCAAATGGCAGAAGCTGATGGATCTAAAGATAAAAACTTTTAATACATCTTTCTCCAGCAATGATAACATGGGTATTAAAACCTTAGCCCTTCTTTCAATTTGATACACACAATTTAACAAACAATATTTCTCCTACTCAAAAACTCAATTTAAGACAATGGCAGTGTTTAAAAAAAGGAATATAGCAGCTGGTGTGTATGCTAATTAATTCTTTTTTCTTCCTCAACCTATTTAACCATGAAAAAGTGCTAATATAGTAATGGATGATTTTTCATTAAGTACAATTTTTATTATTGAAAAGAAATCATAGAAAAGTTTATGAATAAGTCAATTACCCAAAACATAATTCAAAGGTTTTATTCACGGCAATGAAGTGCATCATTTCAAATATAACAGGCATCTGTCTATCTATCTATCTATCTCTCTATCTATCTATGTGTCTGTCTATCTGTCTATCTATCATTACTCCTGAAATAAATCAAACTCACAAGTGGAGGAAAAAGGCATCTTTAGTTGAAATAAGTGGGTCATGAGCCTGGGTTACCCTTATATCTGAGTACATGAATAACCACCAAAAAAAAAACACAAAACAAACAAAAAATGCCAAAAGGTTTTCATACATTCAAAAGGAAAAATGGAAGGGGATGACATATGAAGAGTGAGGCCTGGTCATGAGGCCTCAGATTTCCTCTGATTGGCAATCTGAGCAAGAAAACTCACTTCATTCTGGCTGTTTTTATCCTTCAAGATCTCATTTGTCCCAGACCATAATGAGGAGGCAAGGGCATTTAGAGCCAGTTTTAGTAGCTGTGGCAAGCTACAGAATACAAAGGGAATGTGGAGCTCCAGGGTGAGGCCCAGCCCAACCTAACTGAGAGTAAGTACCTATAGAGGAAGAAGGCAAGGACACTTTTAAAATTCTGACAACACTAGGACTATGTGGAGGGAGGGGAGGCAATGTTACATTTGATATTAATAATATTAAAGTTAATTTTCCTATCTATATTTTCTCTTTCTCTATCTCTGTCTAAATTTATCCATTCATTCTTCCATTTCAATACTTCAGGGATCTATAATTCCATTATTGTGGATACAAACTCTACTGATGTAAATAATAATCTGTTTATAATTGAGAAGATGATTTTCAAGAGGTGCTGTAGTCAAATATTTCATCACCTTGAAGCCAATTTAGTGATAAGCCTCCCTGATCTTAGGCTTCTCCTCAGAAGACAGATTATAGTCTGTTGTTACCTCACCATGTCCCTAATTAAAGCATTTCAACATTCCTAGGACCTTCTAATTCTTATTGCCAAAATCTATAAGAACTCATCCTCATTTCCACATTATGAGGAGGAATCAGCATAGGACTTTAGAAGAAATATACAATAATATATGAGTATATATGTTTATCTATCATCTATATATCTATACCTACATCTACATGTCCATGTGATATAATGGAGAGAAGACTAGTTCTAAAGTCAGAGGTTGAAATACTGACTTAGTTACCTACTACCTCTATGACCTTGGACCAGTTAATCTCCTTGGGCCTCAGTTTCCTCATCTGCAAAGTAAAAGGGTAGGACTAGGTGACATCTGAGGTCTCTTCTAGGTCAAGACATGTGTTTCTATATCAATCAATCAACTAGCATTTATGAAGCCCCTACTACGTGCCAGGCAATGTGCTAGTCACTAAGGTTAGGGGAAAAAAAAATCAAAAAACAGTTCTTGCTCTCAAGGAGTTATTTGAGAAGAAAACATCCAAACAATTATGTACAAAGAGCATATTTACAGGATAAATTGGGAGTAGGCTCAGAGGAAAAACACTAAGACTAAAGAAGACTTGGAAAGGCTTCTTGCATAAGGTAGGAAGGATGTTAGCTGGGACTTGATGTAAGTCAAGGAAGAGATGAGGGGAGGTAGACCACTCCAGACTTGAAGAACAGCCAGAGAACATGCCCAGAAACAAGATGTGTCTTGCTCTTGAAACAGCAAGGACACTAATATCACTGTATCAAAGAGTATGTGCTAAAGAGTAATGTGTAAGAAAATTAGAAAAGTGGAGGTGGGGTGGGATGGGGCTAAGTTATGAAGGCTTTTGAACATCAAATACAAGATTTTATATTTAATCCCAGAGGATTAAAAAAGCATGAAGCAAACTGAGTAGGGAGTGACATAGTAATTTATGACAAGATCCTCTTTCAACCCTCTTTTCCCTCTTATACTCTTCCCCTCTTAATTTCTTTTATGACTGCCTAAATCCTTGTTCATAAACTGGGAAAAATTATTATCCATTCTATGATCATGTTGAGACTGGGTACATTCTTAATAAATTATTTTTAATAATTTTTTTTCATTTTTAATTCCCTTACTATCTCTTCCTTTGTTTATCCCTTCATTAAGTGATATATCACCCTGTTATCCTCTCCATTCTAACCTGCCAAAGCAAAAATAATCTGTTAAGAGGGATTTAGTCCATAAAATACTAATTCAGGTCTTCCTTCTTCCCTTTTTTCTCCTATATGCCACTTAAATTTTACCTCTTTGAATCCTTTTTGAGGCTGGATAAACCCTTCTTGTTTTTTCTTTTACCCTTCAACCCATTTTGTGAAACAATGGCCTGGAATTATGAGACAACTGATTTGATTGCTTAGTCTTTTCTTGATAAACACCTTGATTGACCATTTATGATTTTTCTTGTTTGCATGTTCAGAGCTTGAATACTCTACTCACCTCTTTTATTCAAGAATGTCTTAAATATTTCTCTTTTATTGAAATTCCATATTTTTGAGTTCCAGGAGCCAAGATGGAGGAGTAAGCAGTAAGTCATTCTTGGTTCCTCTTATTAACCTCTAAAAACTCAGAAAATATTGCCCCAAGAAAAATCCTGGAACAGCAGAGCCAGTAGAAAGAGAGAATGCAGCAGTCTTTTAGCCCAAGAAGCTTGAGGGATTAACAGGAAAGGTACTTCTCTCTGGTGGAAGGGGAGCAGTACAGGAGGGGAGGCATCCAGGCAAGCCAGAGGCAAGCCCCACCTCAGGAAACCAGTGTGAGATTTTGAGCCCCAGGGTGGTGGAGCAGGCAAATGCCAAAACATATGCCCCATATGCCATGGCACAGCCAAGGGAACTGGCAGAATCCAGCTCAAAGAACCACCATGTGTGACAGAGGACAGTTGTCCTCCAGCAGTCAAACCTCTGCCTGCTTCACCACAGCTCTGGGTAGGCAGGTGACCTCAAGTATAAGAGAGGCATAAAAAAGTAAACATGAAACAAACAAACAAACAAACAAACATGTTATTCAATAAGGACAAACTGTTTACATCCCTTCAAGGGGAGGTGATACTTGTGACTCTTGAGAATTGTATCTTTATTACAACATTAGAAAGGATATACATAGACAGAGGGCTTGGGTATAAGTTGACGTTGACATGATGATAAAAAACCTAATTAAGATTTGAAAAAAGGATTGTAATGGGAGAAAATGAGGAGGCAGAAAAGACTAAATTACATCACATGAAATGGTGCAATGACCTATTACAGTAGAGGGAAAGAAAGGAGGGAGAGAAGCATTGTTTGAACTTTACCCTCACTGGATTTGACTCAAAGAGGGAATAACAAGTTCAGTTAGGTATAGAAATTTAACTTACCCTTCAGGAAGTAGGAAGGGAAAAGAGAAAGAGAAGGGAAGGGTTGGACAAAAAGGAAGGAAGAAATAGGGGAAAAGGGAAAGAAAAGGGAGGGGGTGATAGAAAGGAGGGCAGATTGAGGGACATGGTGGCCAGAAGCAAAACACTAGTGAGGAAGGAAAGGGAGAAAGTAGAGAGAAAAGCATAAACAGGGGGTAAAATAGAATGGAGAGGAAGACATAGTTATCATAACTATGGATGTGAATGGGATGAACTCTTCAATAAAACAGAAGTGGATAGCAGAGTGGATTAAAAAACATAATCCTACTACATGCTGTTTACAAGAAACACATTTGAAGCAGAGTGATATACATAGAATAAAGGTAAAAGGCCATAGTAGAACATATTATGATTCAGCTAAAGAAAAAAAAGGGGGGGGAACAATCCTGATCTCAGACAAATCAAAAGTGAAAATAGATCTAATTAAAAGAGATAAGGAAGGAAACTACATCCTGCTAAAAGGTACCATAGACAATGAAGTAATATCAATACTATACATATATACATCAAGTGGTGTAGCATCCAGATTCTTAGAGGAGAAGTTAAGTGAGTTATAAGAAGGAATACACAGCAAAACTATACTAGTGGGGGACCTCAACCTCCCCCTCTCAAAACTAGATAAACCTAATCACAAAATAAAGAAGAAAGAAGTTATGGAGGTGAATAGAATTTTAGAAAAGTTAGATAGGGTAGACCTCTGGAGAACATTGAATGCGGATAGAGAAATATAACATTTTCTCAGAGGTACATGGCACCTACACAAAAATTGACCATATATTTGGGCATAAAAACCTCACAATCTAATGCAGAAAGGCAGAAATATTGAATGCATGAAAAGAAATGCAAGGGAAGGTGGCCTAGCTGTACCAGATCTTAAATTGTATTAGAAAGCAACAATCATTAAACCTACTTAGATAAGAAATAAAGTGGATACACAAGACACAATAGTCAATGACTGTAGCAATGTACTGTTTGATAAACTCAAAGACTACAGTTTCTGGGACAAGAACTCACTATTTAACAAAAACTATTGGGAAAACTGGAAAATAGTGTGGCAGAAACTAGTCATAGACCAACATCTTATATTGTATACCAAGACAAAGTTGAAAGGGGTATACATTTTAGATATGAAGTTGACACTATAAGTAAACAAGGAATAGGTTACCTTTCAGATTAATGGAGAATGGAAGAATTTATGACCAATCAAGAAATAGAGAACATTATGAATTGTGAAATGGATAGTTTTGATTATATTAAATTGAAAAGTTTTTGCACAAAGCAAATGCAACTGAGATTAGAAGGGAAATAGAAAACTAGGAAACAACTTTTACAATTAGTGTCTCTGATAAAGACCTTATTTCTAACATATACAGAGAACTGAGTCAAATTTATAAGAACACAAGTCATTCCTCAATTGATAAATGGTCAAAGGATATGAACAGGCAGTTTTCAGATGAAGAAATTAAAGCTATCTATAGTCATATGAAAAAATGCTCTGAATCATGATTGATTAGAGAAATGCAACTCAGAACAACTCTGAGGTACCACATCACATTTATCAGATTGGTTAACATGACAAAACAGGAAAATGATAAATACTGGAGAACATGTGGGAAAATTGAAACACTAATGCATTGTTGGTGGAGTTGTGAAATGATCCAACCATTTTGGAGAGCAATTTGGAACTATGCCCAAAGGGCTATAAAAATGTGGATACCCTTTAACCCAGTAAAACCATGACTAGGTCTATATCCCAAAATGATAATAAAAATGGGATAAGGACCCATATGTACAAAAATATTTATAGCAGCTCTTTTTGTGGTGGTAAAGAATTGGAAATTGAGAGGATGCCCATCAATTGGGGAATGACTGAACAAGTAGTGCTATATGGATGTAATGGAATATTGTTTTTCCATAAGAAATGATGAGCAGGTTGACTTCAGAAAAACCTGGAAAGACTTACATGAACTGATGTTGAGTGCAGTGAGCAGAACCAGGATAATGTTGTACATAGTAATGGCAACATTGTGTTATATACAACTGTGATAAACTTAGCTCTTCTCAGCAATGCAAGGATCTAAGATAGCTCCAAAAGACTCATGATAGAAAATGTTGTCCACCTCCAGAAAAAGAATTATGGAGTCTGAATGCAGATCATAGTATACTATTTGCTTCTCTCTCTCTCTCTCTCTCTCTCTCTCTCTCTCTCTCTCTCTCTCTTTCTCTCTCTCTTCTTTCTCATGGCTTCTCTCATAGATTCTAATTTTTCATTACAACATGGCTAATGTGAAAAAAATATGTTTAATATGAATGCATATATATTGGCTACATCAGATTGTGTGCTATCTTGGGGAGGGGAGAAAGTGGGAAAAATTTTAAATTCAAAATCTTATGGAAGTGAATGTTGAAAGCTAAAAACAAAGAAACAAAAAAGCAAGCAAACAAATAAATTAATTAATTTTTTAAAAATTCCATATTCTCACTAATGATTAGAGCCAGCTTTGCAGAGTAAGATATTTATTAAATCCCATATATTTTTTCAGTTATCAAACATTTATTTCTCTTCATCCCAAATATCCCCTCCATCAACAACAAGCAAAACCCTTGTAAAAAATACACATAAATAGTCAAGCAAAGCAAATTTCCTTAGTCATATTTTAAAATGTTTCTCATTCTGTATATTAATCCATCACTTTTTGTCCAAAAGGTATGTGTGGGGGCAGCTAGGTGATGCAGTGGATATAGCACCAGCCCTGGAATCAGGAGGACCTGAGTTCAAATCCAGCCTCAGACACATGATATTTGACACTTACTAGCTGTGTGACCCTGGGCAAGTCACTTAACCCCAATTGCCTTAAAAAAAAAGGTGTATAGGAATTTTCATCTTCAGTTTTCTGGAATCATGGTTGATCATTGAATTGATCAGATTTCTTAAGTTTTATAACTAAGGGCCTTTCTCCTGGCCAGCACCTAAATTTTATTTACTACATTTCTTAAAATTTTCTTTAATTTTTAATTTCTTTATTTTATTTATATTTTCTTTTATTTATTTTTAAAAATAATTCTGTAGGGTTTTTTGGGGAGAAGGGACATTATTGTTCCATGATTTCTTAGGAATATATACAGTTTTTCTTTGTACTTAATTTCCCCCCATTTTTAGTAAATACTTATCCAATATGTTATTGTTTTTCAAGAATTTACTCACTTTGGTAGGGGAGGTAGAGCCAAGATGGTAGAGAAAAGGCAGCGACTCATGTGACCTCTTCCCAAAACCTGTCTTCACTCCTTCAAATAATGCCATAAAACAATTCATGCAGTTTTAGAACCCACAAAAGGATGGAGTGAAATAATTTTCCAGCCAAAAACAACTTGGAAGTTTGGCAGGAAAGGTCTGTCACACCTGGATTTGAGTGGATCACATTCCAGTACAGGTCATGCTAGCAAAGACCAGGCTCTAGGAAACCACTGAATCATCAGTGGCAGCAACTGCTTCCAAAGCTCTCAGTCCACAGACCATAAGGTCTGATCATAAAAAGATGACAGGGGCCTCTTTGCTAGCAGTGGGTGCAGGACTCTGTCACTTTGCCCATACTCAGATCTGGATCACAGTCCTGGGTAGCAATCCCACGGGAAAGAGGAGCACTAGCACACTGGAGCTTGTAGCTACAGTGGAGCAGGGATACTCCTAATAGTTCCAGCGCAGAAAGGTTGCTCACAGATCAGACAACAGGCCAGGAGAGTAGTAAACAGATCTTCCTTCAATCATATTACCTGGGAAGAACTGAAAACTTACAGGTCCTTAGAAGTATCTCTGAAAACAGCTACACAAAACCCTTGAAACATGCCATCCTCCACCCTGGAAGCAGAACCCCACTTTAACAAAAAGTTAAAAGTTAAAAAATAGACTAGAAAAATGAGCAAACAACAGAAAAAAAATTCTGACCATAGAAAGTGACTATGGTGACAAGGAAGATCAAAACACACACTTGGAAGAAGACAACAAAATCAAACTCCTATATCCAAAGGCTCCAAGAAAAATATGAATTGGTCTCAGGCCATGGTAGAGTTCAAAAAAGATTTTGAGAAGCAAGTAAGGGAAGTAGAGGAAAAACTGGGAAGAGAAATGAGAGTGATGCAAGAAAATCACGAAATACAAGTCAACAGCTTGATAAAGGAGACACAGAAAAATACTGAAATAAATAACAACTTAAAAATAGAATAGGCCAAAAGGCAAAAGAGGTTCAAAAAACCAGTAAGGAGAAGAATGCCTTGAAAAGCAGAACTGACCAAATGGAAAAAGAGGCACAAAAATTCACTGAAGAAAAACTCCATGAAAAGTAGAATTGGTCAAATGGAAAAGAAGGTACAAAAGTTCACTGAAGAAAATAATTCTAAAAAAAAATTAGAATTGAACAAATGGAAGCTAATGACGTTGTGAGAAATCAAGAAACAATAAAAGAAAACCAAAAGCATGAAAAACAAAAGACTGTCAAATACCTCATTGGAAAGACAACTGACCTGGAAAATTGATCCAGGAGAGTTATTTTATTTTTAATATCATTTTCCCTCAATTATGTGTCAAGACAATTTTTAAAACTCATTTTTATAAGATTCTGAGTTCCAAATTTTTCTCTCTCCTTCCTTCCCTCTTCCAAAATGGTAAACAATTTGATAGAGGTTATACATGTGCTGTCATGTAAAACATATTTCCATATTAATCATAGAGGTGAGAGAAGAAACAAACCAAAAGAAAAAACACCATAAAAAAGAATAATGTAAGTGAAAATAGTATGCTTTCATCTGCATTAAGAGTGCATCAGTTCTTTATGTGGATATGGATAGCATTTTCTTTCATGAGTCCTTTGTATTTGTCCTGGATGATTGTATTGCTGAGAAGAGCTGAATCTTCATAGTTGATTATTACACAATGTTGCTCATACTGTGTACAATGTTTTCTTGATTCTGCTCATTTCACTTTGTGTCAATTTGTACAAGTCTTTTCAGGTTTTTCTGAAATTTGCCTGTTCATCATTTCTATAGTCTGACTCTTTTTGTGCTGCTTACTCATGATCCCGGCCAATTACTTGAGTTTTAAACTTTTTGTTAAGGTAAGAGTCTGCTTCCAATGTGGAAAATGTGCTGCCCCAAGCTTCAGGGGTTTGTATAGCTGTTTTCAGAGATACTTCTAGGGAGCTGTAAATTTTCAGTTCTTACAAGGTGGTATGATAAGGGGCGAGGTGTTTCCTCTCCACCACCACAACAAACTCCACCACACCAGCGCTCCTCCTCGCCCCAGGACCACCCCTCGGAACTGTGACCCAGATCCAAGCACGGACATAGCAAGAGATTCCTGCCTCAGCACTGGCAAAGAGATCCCTGCGATTCCCCTCTGATCAGCCACTTAATTCCCCCTCAGTCTGTGGACTAGAACCTCAGGAGGCAGCCACTGCCTCAGGCCTCACTTGGGACTTGAGGCTTAGACCTAGCTTCTCTCTCACCGAAATCACAGACTTTTCCCACTGACCTTCTAAGTTGTCTTTGGTGTTCATGGGTTGAGAAGTCTGAAAACTTCCACAGGTGCCCATGATTCAGTCCTCTGAGGCCTGCTCCAGGTTCACTGCAGCCTGCATGCCCACGTTGAACTACACTCCTCTCCCTGCCTGGCACGATATACCTTTCCGATCAACCATCCAGGTTGTTTTGGACTGGAAATTTGTTTCACTCTGTCTTTTTGTGGGTTCTGCTGCTTTAGAATTTGTTTAGAGCCATTTTTTTTGCAGGCATTTGGAGGGGTTTGGGGGAGAGCTCAAACAAATCACTGCTTTCACTTCTCCATCTTGGCTCTGCCCTGTTCATCATTTCTTATTGCACAATAGTATCCCATTACATTCATATACCACAGCTTGTTCAGCCATTCCCCAATTGATGGGCATCACCTCGATTTCTAAATTTTTCCACTATGAAAAAAGCTGCTATAAATATTTTTACACACATACATCCTTTTCCCTTTTTTTATGATATCTTTGGGGATACAGACATAGTAGTGTCCTTTCTGGATCAAAGGGTATGCACAGTTTGGTTACCCTTTGGCCATAGTTCCAAACTGTTCTCCAGAATGGTTATATCAGTTCACAACTCCACCAACAGTGTGTGTCCCAATTTTCCCACATCCTCTCCAACATTTATTATTTTCCTTTTTTGTTATATTGCCCAATCTGATATGTATGAGGTAATAGTTCAGAGTTCTTTTAATTTGCATTTCTCTAATCAAAAGTGATGTAGAATGCTTCTTCATATGCCTATGGATAACTTTAATTTCTTTGTCTGAAAACTGTCTTTTCATATCCTTTGACCATTTATCAATTGGGGAATGGCATGTATTCTAAATTTCACTCAACTCTCTATATGTTTCAGAAATGATTCCTTTATCAGAGACACTTGCTGTAAAGATTGTTTTCTGGCTTTCTGCTTTCCTTTTAATTTTGGTTGTATTGTCTTTATTTGTGCAAAAGCTTTTTAATTTAATATAATCACAATTATCTATTTTACATTTCATAATGCTTTCTATCATTTGCTTGGTCATGAATCTATATCTCAATACCATCTCCTTAAAGGATTTGGATGCTATGGCACTTGGTGCATATCTGTTTGTTATTGATATTATTTCATGTGGTCTATGGCATTTTTTAGTAATACGCAGTTTCCTTCCTTTTCTCTTTTAAGTAAGTCTATTTTTGTTTTTGCTTTGTCTGAGATCAAGATTGCTACCCCTACTTTTTTTTTTACTTCAGCTGAAGAATAATAATTCAGCTCCAGCCCCTTACCTTTACTCTATGTGTGTCTTTCTGCTTTAAGTGTGTTTCTTATAAACAACACATTGTGGAATTCTGGTTTTAGATCCACTCTGCTCTCTGCTTCTGTTTTATGGGAGAGTTCATCCCATTCACATTCACTATTATGATTACTAATTGTGAATTTCACTTCATTCTATTTTTCCTCCTGTTTGTCCTCTCTCTCCTTTCTCCCTTTCCCTTCTTATCAGTTTTTTTGCTTCTGTTTAGTGCCTCCACTGATCTGCTTTCTCTTCTGTCAGTCCCCTTTCCCAGTTACTTTTTTATTTAATCTCTTCCCCTCTTACTTTCCTGTCAGGTAAGATAGGTTTCTATACTAAACTGATTCTGTATATTATTCCCTCTTTGAGCCAACATTAATGAGAGTAAGGTTCAAGTGATGCCTATTGCTTACCCTCCCATCTTTCCCTCCACTGCAGTAGTTTTTTTTTGTGCCTCTTCATGTGAAATAATTTACCCTGTTCTACCTCTCCCTTCCTTCTGCACCCAGTATACTCCTTTTTCTCATTCTTTAATTATTTTTAGGTGATTCCCTCATATTCACCTTATACCAATACCCTCTGTCTATGCATAGTCCTTCTAGCTATACTATTAGTGATACAGTTTTAAAGAAATACAAGTATCATCTTCTCATAGAGGGATGTAAAAAAATCAGACACATTGAATCCCTTTTGTTTTCTATTGTTTTTACCTTTTTAGGCTTTTCTTGGGTCTTGTTATTGAAGATTCTTTTTTTTTTTGTTGTTGTTGTTCAATTCTAGTCTTCTCTTTATGAAAGCTTGAAATCTTTCTATTTCATTGAATAATCGTTTTTCCCTTGAAGTATTATGCTTAATTTCACTAGGCAGGCAATTCTTGGTTATAGTCCCAGGTCCTTTGCCTTCCAGAATATTATGTTCCATTGCCAGCAACTAAGAATCACACCTGTCGGGAGAACGTGAACTGAAGAAACATGAGCCAGGCGGGTCAGCCAAGACTGAACCGCTTATTCATCTGAGGGTCACACCATATATAGGAAAAAGTTTGGAGCTACAAAGGATCCCTTGTGTGGGAAAACTATGCATATTCTGTAACTGTTACTGATAACTTTCAAGGTTCAGAGCTCAGTAAAAAAATGCTTTCAGGACATACATCAAAGGAGCATACAATAAAAGTGTCAAGAAAAAAGATTACATCATTTTAAACAAATGGTTACAAGATAGAGATTAACAATCAATTAACAGGCCTCAACAATCATTCTCAGGGCTATCTCAGGTTCTTATCTCAAAACATCTGACTCATCCTTCCTAGTCTGCCACATGTTATCCCTCATGCCAGACTTTTATTGTGTCACTGTCGGGCAGTTCCAGGAGCCCCTTAATGAATAGGAGAGTGGTGAGCCAACATCCTGATTAAGTGAGCCCTTGAAGGTAAGTACAAGCAGGAATTAAATTCCAACCTGAATTCTTTAACCCTTTTCTGGACTGATCAGAGCTGGCCCTCTACAATGTTCCATTACCTCTGATCCTTTGTTATTGCAGCTGCTAAGTCTTGTGTAATCCTTATTGTGGCACTCTGATATTCTAATTGTCTCTTTCTGACCACTTGCAGTATTTTTTTCCCCCTTGACCTTATAGTTCTGAAATTTGGCTGTAATGTTCCTTAGAGTTTTTATTTTGAGATCTCTTTCAGTGATTGGTGAATTCTTTCAATGCCTATTTTGACCTCTGGTTCCAGGATATCAGGGCAGTTTTTCTTGATAACTTTTGGAAAGATGCTGTCCAGGTCTTCCTTTTAGTTATGGCTTTAATTATGCCCAGAAATGTGCTGAAGCAAGTGTTTGCTCTTGGATCTGGAGTCTGCCCATTTTCTTTGCTATTCTGGGCCATGTGAGGGATCTCATTGTTGGCTTTTTCCTGCATCACTGCACTGGGGTCAGGATCTTCTGCTGGTTTGCTGAGGTGGAACTTGCTGCTGGCTTTCTTATCCCGGACAGTGCTCCCCTTTTACCTAAGTGAGACAGATCTTTCTTGCTGATCTTCCCAGTTTTTTGAGTTAAAAGACTATTTTGCCCCATCTTTTAGCTGGTTCTGCTGGTTCAGGATTTGTTTTGAGGCACTATTTTATGTTTGTTTGGAGTTGAATATGTGAAAGTTACAGCAATTTACTGATTGCTCTGCCATCTTGGCTCCTGAAAGTTGTTATGAGGAGACATAAATTACAAACTACTGGAGTAACAGAAAGCCATGAGCAAAAAAAAGAGCCTAGACTTCATCTTTCAAGAAATTATTAAGGAAAACTGTCCTGAGATTCTAGCACCAAGTAAAATAGAAAATGAAAGAATCTACCAATCACTTCCTGAAAGAGATTCCAAAATGAAAACTCCTAGGAATGTTATAGTCAAATTCCTCCCAGGTTGAGGAGAGAATATTGCAAGCATCCAGAATGAAACAATTAAAGCATCATGGAGCCACAGTCAGGATAACACAAGATATAGCAACTTCTACATTAAAATATTGGAGGGCTTGGAATAAGATATTCTGGAGAGCAAAGGAACTAGAATTGCAACCAAAAATCACTTACCCAGCAAAACTGAGCATAATTCTTTTCAGGAAAAACGAATGTTCAGTGAAATATAGGACTTTCAAGCATTCTTGATGAAAAGACCAGAGCTGAATAGAAAATTTGACTTTGAAATATAAGACACAAGAGAAGCATAAAAAGGTAAGCAGGTGGGGCAGCTAGGTGGCACAGTGAATAGAGCTCTGGCCTTGGAGTCAGGAGGACCTGAGTTCAAATCCAGTCTCAGACACTTAACACTTACTAGCTGTGTGACCCTGGGCAAGTCACTTAATCCCAATTGCTTCAGCAAAAAAAAAAGGTAAACAGGAAAAGAGAACCATAAAGGACTTAATAAGCTTAAATTGTTTATATTCCTACATGGAAAGATGATACTTGTAACTCCTAAAACTTTCTTCCTGTTAGGGCTGTTAGGAGTATGCATAGAGAAAGGGTACAGTGTGAGTTGAATATGAAGGGATGATATCTAAAAAAAAATAAAATTAGCTTGTGAGAAAGAGGAATGTACTCCTGGGAGAAAGGGAGAGGTAGAATGAGGTAAATTTTCTCATATGAAAGAGGCATAAGAAAGCTTTTATGGTGGAGGGGAAGATAGCAGAGGTGTGTATGGTAGAGTGAGTAAAGCTTACTCTCATTAGAATTGGCTCAAAGAAACATAAACACTCAATTGGTGAAATCTATCTTACCCTACAGGAAAGTAGGAAGGGAAGGGGATAAGAGAAGAGGTGGAGGTGATTAAAGAGAGGGCAGATTTGGGGAGGGGTTAGCAGAAGCAAAACACTTTTGAGGAGGGACAGGGTGAAAAGTGAGAGAGAATAGAACAAAAGGGGGGAATAAGATGGAGGGAAATACATTTAACAACTGTGAAAAATTTGAAGCAAGTTTCTCTGATAAAGGCCTCATTTCTCAAATATGTAGAAAATAGACTCAAATCTATAAAAATAAGAGCCATTCCTCAACTGATAAATGATCAAAGATATGAACAGTTTTCAGACGAAGTAATCAAACTATCTATAGTGATAGGGGAGATTTAAATCACCATGGTTGGAGAAATGCCAATTAAAACAATTCTGAGATACTACCTCATTAGATTGCCTAATAGGACAGAAAAGGAAAATGACAAATGCTGGAGGCAATGTGGGAAAAATGAGATATTAAACCATTGTTGGTGAAGTTGTAAGCTGATTCAACCATTCATTAGAGCATTTTGGAACTATGCCCAAAAGGCCATAGAACCATGCACACCCTTTGACCTAGCAATATCACTATTAGGTCTGTTTTCCAAAAGAGATAAAAAATTAAAATGACCTATATGTACAAAATTATTTATAGTAGTTACTTTTTTGGTGGCAAAGAATTGGAATTTGAGGGAATGTCCATCAATTGTTGAACAGCTGAACAAATTGTGCTATGTGATTTTGATGGAATACTATTGTGTTATAAGAAATAATGAGGGGGCAACTACATGGCACAGTGAATAGAGCACCAGCCCTGAAGTCATGAGGACCTGAGTTCAAATCCAGCCTCAGACCAAACACTTGACACTTACTAGCTGTGTGACCCTGGGCAAGTCACTTAACCCAATTGCCGAAGAAGAAGAAGAAGAAGAAGAAGAAGAAGAAGAAGAAGAAGAAGAAGAAGAAGAAGAAGAAGAAGAAGAAGAAGAAGAAGAAGAAGAAGAAGAAGAAGAAGAAGAAGAAGAAGAAATAATGAGCAGGATGCCCTCAGAAAAACCTGGAAAGACTCACATGAGTTGATGCTAAGTGAAATATACTGTGTACCAAGTGACAGTAATATTGCAAGATGATCAGCTGCGAATGACTTACCTATTCTCAGCAATACAATAATCCAAGACAGCTCTGGAGGATGATGAAAAATATTATCCGTCCTCAAAGAACTGATGGTGTCTGAATACAGATTGAAACAGCTAGATGGTGCAGTGGATAGAGCACCAGCCCTGGATTCAGGAGGACCTGAGTTCAACTCCAGACTCAGACACATAATACTTACTAGCTGTGTGACCCTAGGCAAGTCACTTAACCCCATTGCCTAGCCAAAAAAAAAAAAAATCCAAAAAAAAAGATACATACTTTTTTTTTTTTACTTTCTTTATTTTTTTCAAGTGTTTTTGTTTGTTTTGGTATATGTTTTCTTTCACAACATGCCAACAGGGAAATATGTTTTGCATGACTACACTTGCATAACCTATATCAAATTACTTGCCTTCTCGATGAAAAGGGTGTGGAGGAGAGAATTTGGAACTCAAAATTTTTTAAAAATGAATGTTAAAAATTGGTTTTTTTTACGTGTAATTGGGGAAAATAAAATACTAAATAACATTTTTAATTATTTATGTTCCTTTCTGTTTTTATGAGTCATACTTTTGGCTTATCTGTTTCAGAGGCAGGCTTTTTCCTAGCCATTCTCATCTAAAATAAAGTGTTTCAATATTGTACTTCCAATAGTTTCTCTTTGACTTCTTTCTTCGTTCTTTATTCCCTCAACCATCCACTACTATGAGATGTACTTTTCCCTCTATACAAACCCCTGATGCTGGGTATCTGTGGATGAGGGGTGGTTCTACACCATCTCCTCCATAGTAAACTCTGTGCCAAGAAGACTAATTGCTGCTGGGTATCTAGTCTTTACCCTGGGCCCAGAAATCTCTCCCTCTCTGGTCAGTTCTATTTGCCTATATCCCCCAGCATAGTCTTTCTTTTAGGTGGCTAGGTGGGCATAATGCTTTCTGCTACTTACTTGTGGAATGTGTAGGAGGCAAGGGAGAGTCATTGCGATGAAGTGTTCAGGAAGATGTTACCTCATTTAGGTCCTAAAACACAAGCCTGAGAGTTTACTTTGCCCCAGCATCCTTCATAAGAATGGGGTGTCTGAGAAGAACCTTTATGTATCAGAGTTCTTTGATGTTGTTTCCTGAGGCTTGTACCTCATACAGTGTTTCTGCTTTCATAAAGGAAAATAACTTCGAAAAAGTTCAGAATTATTTTGAGTGCAAGAAGATATGAACTCAATATATAAAATAAAAAATGCATTTTTGGATATGGGGATGATTTTTTGCTTGACTGTGTATATTTGTTTCAGTGTGTGTGTGTGTGTATGTGTGTGTGTGTGTGTGTGTGTTTTGTTATTGTTTTTCATTTTTAGTTGGAAGGCATGAGTTTGGTAGTAAAGGGAGATATTGATAATGTTGACAAAAATGAAACAAAAAGAACAGAAAAGGGTCATTGAACATTAATAAAATACACAAATTAGCAAATAGAGAAGACCATAAAGAAAATTAGACAAGAAGGAAAAAAAGTTTATGTCAAATTTATTATAAAATAAAAAGGAAAAGCAAGTGGCACATAATAAAGATTCATATATTCAGGTATACTACTCATTTTTTTTTGTCCTGTTTTGTCATATGTCCTATGTGTCCTGAAATATTTGGTCTTTGTTAAGTCCACAATAAAAAAAAAGTTTTTAAGTGAACTATTGTTCAGAATTAAGAAATAAAGAGTGATTTTAGTCTATTCATAAGACTTTTCTCTTTACATCATAAATATCATGGTGAAGATAGAACCAATATCACAAACTGAAATAGGTTATATCTTAATAGACAAGAAATGACTGAATACTGATGTGGGAGTCATTTCTTAATGACCAGATTATTTAAAGTGAGACCATGCACTATTTGTAGCAAAGTGTGAAGTAGGAAACAAAGTGTCAGGAAGTGTAATGTTGGGGAAAAGACACTGCATATATTTACAACAATTCAACCTTGCTCTATTTAAACCTATTTAAATTTATAATCTATTGAGGACAAAAATTGGGGTACATAAAAGAAGATAAAATAGATATAGCTATAGATATTATGCTATACATAACATAATATATTATTCTAAAATAGTGTATGTTAATATTATATACCACATATTAATACAATAATATAGAATACTATTATATGTTATGTTTCAAAGTTATAATGCATAACATTATAAAAATTTGTGTTGTATCTATTTTTGTTATATTTTAAATTTTTTAAATATATATTTTTGTTAACATTTTGAGTTTTGGTTCTCTCTCTCCCAACCCTGCATTAAAGAAGGACAACATTTGATATCTATATCTATATCTATATCTATATCTATATCTACATCTACATCTATATCTATATCTATATCTATATCTACATCTACATCTATATCTACATCTATATCTATATCTATATCTATATCTATATCTATATCTATATCTATATCTATCCATATGTGCTTATAAGTATATACACATGTGCCTACATATACATCCGTATGCATATACACATATGCTTATGTGTGCACATGCACACACACACACACATATAACTTTATGGTGTTGGTGCTTGCCCACTCTTTATCCCTGGGGATCAGGATCTGCCACTGGTTTGCTGAGGTGGGACTTGTCAGGATGCCTCCCATCTTGTAGTGGTCCCCTTCAGCCACAACAAGAGGGACCTTACCCGTTAATCCTCCCGGTTTTGTAAGTTGAATAACTGTTGTATCTCATCTTTCTGATGGCCCCACTGTTCCAGGATTTTTCCTGGGGTGGTATTTTCTGGGTTTTTCAAGGTGAATAATGAAGAGTGAGAGGAACTTACTGCTTACTAGGCAGAGTAATCTTGGCTCCCAGAAATTAGAATTCCCTTATCGAGGAGTTCTCTATGTCACTGAAATAATATTACAAGTGTCTAGCCTTCTCTACTCCTGATACAGTGAAACTGCAACACTTAGACTCCAACACCTCAAAGCTACTGGAGTACTGGAGTAGAGCAGTTGGCACTAATAAAGGATACACCAAAGAAATCAATGCTAAGTGAAAGTAACACAATTTTGAAAGCATTGAAGGATCATTTTTCAAGATAGCTAAGGCAGGGGAAACACTAAATGACTAGAGGAATTAGAGACTGCATCATTATTATTATTATTGTTGTTGTTGTTGTTTTTGTTGTTATTTAAACTATTTTATTTTTCTCCTATTACATGTAAAAACAATTTTTAACATTTGGTGTTTTTTTATTAAAATTTTATTTTTACTTTTTTATTTTAATAGTATTTTATTTTTTCCTCAATTACATATCAGGACAATTTTTGGCATTCATTTTTATAAGATTTTGAGTTCCAAATTTTTCTCCCTCCCATCTCTCCCCTCCCCTCTTCCTAAAATGGTAGGCAATTTGTATAGGTTATACATGTGCTATTATGTAAAACATTTCCATATTAGTCACAATTGTGAAAGAAGAAACAGATCAAAAGGAAAAATAAACACAAAAAAAAGTAAAGTATTTGAAAAAGTATGCTTCAATCTGCATTCAGAGTCCATCAGTTCTTTATCTGGATGTGGATAGCATTTTCCATCATGAGTCCTTTGTACTTGTCTCGGATCATTGTTTTGCTAAGAACAACAGAGTCATTCATAACCGATCATCACACAATGTTGCTGATACTGTGTACAATGTTTTCCTGGTTCTGCTCATTTCTTTTTTTTTTCTATTTGTTACTTAACATGTGTTTAAAATTTTGGGTTACAAATTTTCTCCTTTCCTCCCTCCCCACCCACTCTCATTCAAAAGGCAAGCATCTCGATACAGGTTATACCTGTGTAGTCATGCAAAACACTTCCATAGTTGTTCTGTTGTGAAAAAACTAAGTATATTTCCCTTCATCCTATACAGCCCCCCATTTATTCTATTCTCTCTTTTGACCCTGTCCCTCCACAGAAGTGTTTGCTTTTGATTATCCCCTCCCCCAATCCACCCTCCCATCTATCAACATCCTGCTCTGTTGCCCCCTTCCCCCTTATTTTCCTGTAGGGTAAGATAGATTTCCATACCCCACTGTGTATGTTTTTCCCTCCTTAAGCCAAATCCTATGAGAATAAGATTCACTCATTCCCTCTTACCTTCCCCCATTTCCCCTCCACTGTAAAAACCTTTTCTTGTCTGTTTCAAGTGAGATAATTTACCCCATTCTCCTTCTCCCTTTCTCCTTCTCCCAGTATAATCCTCTCTCACCCCTTAATTTTATTTTCCAGATATCATCCCTTCATCTTCAACTCACCTTGTGCCCGTTAACTATCTAGCTATACATACATATAATTTTTTTTCCCTCCCACTACCCTAATACTGACAAAGGAATCATGAGTTACAAGTATTATCTTTCCCGGTAGGAATGTAAACAGTTCAACCTAAATGAGTCTTTTCTGATTTCTCTTTCTTGTTTACCTCGTCCATGTTTCACTTGAGTCTTGTATTTGAAAGTCAAATTTAATATTCAGCTCTGGTCTTTTCATCAGAAATGCTTGAAAGTCCCCTATTTCATTAAATGACCATTTTTTACCCTGAAGGATTACATTCAGTTTTGCTGTGTAGGTGATTCTTGGTTGTAGTCCTATCTCCTTTGCCCTCTGGAATATCATACTCCATGCCCTCCTTAATGTAGAAGCTGTTAAATCTTGTGTTATCCCGATTGTGTTTCCACAATACTTGAATTGTTTCTTCATGGCTGCTTGCAATATTTTCTTCTTGACCTGGGAATTCTGGAATTTGGCTACAATATTCCTAGAAGTTTTCCTTTGGGGATCTCTTTCAGGAGGTGTTCAGTGGATTCCTTCCATTTCTATTTTGCCCTCTGGTTCTAAAATATCAGGACAGTTTTCCTTGATAATTTCTTGAAAGATGATGTCTAGGCTCTTTTTTTTTTTTTATCATGGCTTTCAGATAGTCCAATAATTTTCTCTCCTGGATCTATTTTCTAGATCAGTTGTTTTTCCAAAGAGATATTTCACATTTTCTTCTATTTTTTAATTCTTTTGGATTAGTGTTACAGTGCCTTGATTTCTCAAATTGGCACTAGCTTCCAATTGCTCCATTCTAATTTTTAAGGAAGTATCTTCTTCAGTAAGCTTTTGGACTTCCTTTTCCATTTGGCCAATTTTGCTTTTTAATGTATTATTCTCCTCATTGGCTTTTTGGACCTCTTTTGCCATTTGGGTTAGGCTATTTTTTAAGGTGTTATTTTCTTCAGTATTTTTTTGGGTCTCCTTTAGCATCACTCTCAGTTTTTCCTTTACTTCTCTGACTTGCTTCTCAAAATCCTTTTTGAGCTCTTCCATGGCCTGGGACCAATTCATATATTTCTTGGAGGCTTTGGATGTTGTAGCTTTGGCTTAGTTGTCTTCTTCTGGTTGTATGTTTTGATCTTCTTTGTCACCAAAATAAGATAATATAGTCTGACTCTTTTTGCGCTGCTTGCTCATGATCCCAGCCAATTGCTTGAGTTATAAACTCTTTGTTAAGGTAGGGGTCTGTTTCCAGTGTGGAGAATGTACTGTCCCAAGCTTTAGGGGTTTTGTGCAGCTGTTTTCAGAGATACTTCTAAGGACCTGTAAATTTTCAGTTGTTCCAAGGTGCTATGATCAAGGGCGAGGGGTTTACTCCTTTTCTGGCCTATGCTTTGGTCTATGAGTGACCACAAGCACTCTTTTCTGTCTTGAAACTGTGAGGAGGATTTCCTCTCCACAGCCACTACAAGCTCCACCATGCCAGCACTCCTCTTTGCCCCAGGACCACTACCCAGAACTGTGACCTAGATCCAAGCATGGGCAAAGCAAGAGAATCCTGCACCAGCAGAGAGATCCCTGCAATTCCCCCCTTGATTAGCCACTTAATTCCCCCTCAGTCTGTGTCCTGGAAGCTCAGGAAGCAGCCTCCACCCCAGTGCCAAACTCGAGGACCAGGGCTGGAACCCCACCGTGCTTCTCTCTCACCACCAGAGAAACAGACTTTTTCCACTGACCTTCTAAGTTGTCTTTGGCTTTCATGGGTTGAGAAGTCTGGAAACCACCACAGCTGCCTGTGATTCAGTCCTCTGAGGCCTGCTCCAGGTTTGCTGAGGCCTGCACGCCCACGCCAAACTGCATTCCTCTCCCAGCCAGGTGCAATATACCTTTCTGAGCAACCATCCAGGTTATCTTGGGCTGGAAATTTGTTTCACTCTGTCTTTTTGTGGGTTCTGCTACTTTAGAATTTGTTTAGAGCCATTTTTATAGGTATTTGGAGGGGTTTGGGGGAGAGCTCAAGCAAGTCACTGCTTTTACTCCACCATCTTGGCTCAACCCACCCTTATTAAAGTTTTGTGTTCCAAATTTTATCACTCTTTCCCTCCCTCTCTCCCTAACCCTTCCCTAAGACAATAAGCAATCTGATATAGGTTATGCATGTGCAATCATGTAAAACATTTCCATATTAGTCATTTTGTGGAAGAAAACTCTAAAGAAAAAAAGTGAAAAATAGTATAGTTCAGCATTATTATTATTTTTTCAAGTTTTTGAGAGGAAATAAATAACTGCTGACCAATATTCCTACCTTTTCATTTGTGTAAAATATTATGAACATAATTTACTCATAGATTGAGAATATATTTAATGAAAAAGGAACAGTCAGGCATTTGCAAATGATTTTCTACAGTCTGCAATGTCACAGTCATGCAAATGACTGAGAATTTTAGAGTGCAAAATTTTACCCTGTTTATTATTAGTTGATTACATAAAATATTTTAATGGGATGAGCCTAAGGTAGCTTCAAGGTTCTCCAAGATATCTCCCATGCAAATCTTCTGACACAGTGCACCAGGTGAAACCACAGCTACTGGAATTCTACATCTCTCCCTATTCCATGCCGAGACATTTCTATTTTTTGGATTGAATTTTGGGAAAGCCAGACCTGTAATTTGTTGGATTCAGCTTCCCATCCTCTCATTCATTGGCTCACTAAGTTCCCTTATCTCCATGGTATGGTAATAATTCAAATCATAGCAATAGTTATGGCTTGAAAGTTGAAGTGGGGAGTAAAAGAGGTTCAAATGTGCAATATGAATCTGGTAAGAGAAGGGTAGTTTATAACTAACTATACAGAAAGAAATTTCAATGGAAAAATCAGTGTTCATTAATAGAATTAACAAGATTATCAAGATTCCTTGACAACTTTTAACCATGGTTACAAATTAGCTTGGGGACTAATATTTAGACTTCATTAGGACAGAATGCAGCTTTGCAAGACTGCTAATCAGGTGATTTATATTTTACCTTGGTTAAGCACCATCTGATCAACCAGCCAAGCTTGATATTCTTTTTTCTCAATTGTATAAGCTCCCTCTGCTATAAGCCAATACCACTCCAGGGATAGCACAGCTGTTATACTCACAGACTTTCCAGGGCACCTAGACATTTCAGATCTCACAAGGTTCCTGTCAGTCCTGAACTTGACTATCATGGGATCATTTGTCTAAAATTAGGAAAGTACAAGCACAAAGAAAGAAAAAGGACAGCCAGGAGTCTCTTTTGTCAGGTTGTAGAGTTGAGTCAATGTGGGAAGCCACATCTGGGTGATCTATGATAACGGTTTTAAGAACCACCCTTCTCAATCCCCCGTTTCAATCACATGATGCATCTTAGAGAGCAATGGCCAGGAGAGATGAAACTGGAAGCTTTCTCTTTATTAAGAAGCAGCTGTTTGCCAAATTGTTACTGTCATGGGGCAGGGGGAAAGACCAGTCAATCAAACACCAAGCATATATTAAGCACAGGCACTATGCTAAGCCCCAGGGTATGAGGTAAGGGGGAAAAATCCCTCCTGTCAAGGAGAACATACATTAATGGGGGAAATAAAATGCAAATATTGGCCAAAGGACTGAAGGTCTTCCATGTCATTCTTTTCAGCTGTAGGTCACATTTTTCCAAAGATAATTAGGGAAAAAGAAAAAGAACCTATATGTTCTAAAATATTTGTAGCAGCTCTCTTTGTGGTGTCAAAGAACAGGAAATTGTGGGGATGCCCATCAATTGGGGAATGGCTAAACAAGTTTTGGTATATGATCGTAATGGAATATTACTATGCTATAAGAAATGATGAGCTCATTGATTTTTATAAAAAATGGATAGATTTGTAAGAAAGAATGAAGAATGAAATGAGCAGAACCAAGAGAACTGCTAACTAACTTTCAACAATAGGCCAGGCAAGCCAGACTAGCAAGTACCAAGGCATCCTGAAGGAGAGACTGGAAGAAGTAACTGCTAGACAAATCAAACCACCACTGTGACCTTAACCAACATCTTTACTCATATACTAATGGGACAGCTCAGGTAGCTGAACCCAAAAGACCTAGGAATAATGATATTACATGTTTTTACAAATGTATTTATTTTTAGTTTTCAACATTCACTTCCATAAGATGTTGAGTTCCAAATTCCCTCCCCATCCCTCCCCTACCTCCATCCCAAGATGGAGTACAATCTGATATAAGTTCTACATATACATTCATATTAAGTCTATTTTTGCATTAATAATATTGTAAAGAAGAATTGCAACTGCTTGGGAGAAACCACAGGAAAGAAGGAAAAAATAGAGCAAATAATATACTTCAATCTGCATTTGGACTCCATAGTTCTTTCTCTAGATGTGGATGGCATTTTCCATCGTGAGTCTTTTGGCATTGCTAAGAAGAGATAAGTCTATCAAAGTTAGTCATCACACAATGTGGCTATCACTAGGTACAATGTTCTCCTGGTTTTCATCGCTTCTCTCAGCATCAGTTCATATCAGTCTTTCCAGGTTTTGCTGAAGTCTGGCTGCTCATTATTTCTTATAGCATAATAGTATTTCTTTACATTCTTATACCACAAATTGTTCAGCAATTTCCCAACTGATGAGCACCCCCTCAATTTCCAATTCTTTGCCATCACAAAAAGAGCTGCTATAAATATTTTTGTACATATGAGTCCTTTTCCCATTTATATGATGTCTTTGGAATACAGACCTAGAAGTGGTATTGCTAGGTCAAAGGGTATGCACAGTTTTATGGCCCTTGGGGCATAGTTCCAAATTTCTCTCCAAATGGTTAGATCAGTTCACAACTCCACCAACAATGTATTAGTGTTCCAGTTTCGCCACATCTTCTCAAGCATTCATGATTTTCCTGTTTTGTCATATTAGCCAGTCTGATAGGTGTGAGGTAACCTCAGTGTTGTTTTAATTTGCATTTCTCCAATTAATAGTGATTTAGAGCATTTTTATATGACTATAGAAAGCTTTAATTTCTTCATCTGAAAACTGCCTGTTCACATCTTTGACAAATTATCAACTGGTGAATGACTTGCATTCTTATAAATTTGACTCCATTCTCTCTATATCTTAGAAAAGAGGTCTTTTTCAGAGTCAGTGATTTCTCCCAGTTTTTTGCTTCCCTTCTAATCTTGGTTACATTGGCTTTGTTTGTGCAAAAACTTTTCAATTTAATGTAATCAAAATTGTCCATTTTGCATTTCATAATGTTCTCTGTCTCTTGTTTGGTCATAAATTCTTCCATTCTCCATAAATCTGACAGTTAAACTATTCTTTGCTCTCCCAGTGTGCTTATAGTATCAGCCTTTATATCTAAATTGTGTACCCATTTTGACTTTAGCTTGGTATATGCCTAGTTCCTGCTATACAGTTTTCCAGTTTTCCCAGCTGTTTTTGTCAAATATTGAGTTCTTATTTCAGAAACTGGAGTCTTTGGGTTTATCAAACAGTAGATTACTACAGTCATTGACTACAGTGTCTTGCATTCCTAACCTATTCCACTGATCTACCATTCTATTTCTTAGCCAGTACCAAATAGTTTTGATGATTGTTGTTTTATAACACAATTTAAGATCTGGTATGGCTATCCCACCTTCTCTTGCATTTCTTTTCATTAATTCACTTGTTTTCTGGACCTTTTGTTCTTCCAGATGAATGTCATTATTTTTTCTATCTTTACAAAATAATATTTGGTAGTTTGATTGGCATGGCACTGAATAAGTAGATTAATTTAGGTAGAATTGTCATTTTTATTATATTAGCTTGGCCTACCCAGAAGCAAATAACGTTTTTCCAATTATTTAGATCTGACTTTATTTGTGTGAAAGGTATTTTGTAATTCTGTTCATATAGTTCCTGAGTTTGTCTTGGCAGGTAGACTCCCAAACATTTTATAATGTCTACAGTAACTTTAAATGGAATTTCTCTATCTCTTGTTGTTGGGCTTTGTTAGTAATATATAGAAATGCTAATGGTTTATTTTATATCCTGCAACTTTGCTAAAGCTGTTTATTATTTCAAGTAGTTTTTAGTTGATTTTCTAGTATTCTCTAAGTATAACATCATGTCATTTGCAAAGAGTGATGTCTTTATTTCATTACCTATTCTAATTCCTTCAATTTCTTTTTCTTTTCTTATTGTTAAAAATAACATTTCTAGTACAATATTGAATAGTAGTGGTGATAATGGATATCCTAGTTTCACCCCCTATCTTATTAGAAATGCTTCTAGATTATTCCTGTTACATATAATGTTGGCTGATGGTTTTAGGTGGATGAATTATTTTATGTTTTCTTCTATTTTTTCATTCTTTTGACTTTGTTTGACTAATTATTGATGTCTCATAGAATCATTAGCTTCTGCTTACCCAATTCTATTTTTTATAATAAATTTATTTATTTATTTTAATTTTCAACATTCACTTCCATAATATTTTGAGTTGAAATTTTCTCCCCATCTCTCCCCCCCCAACCCCAAGAGGGCATGTAAATTGATATAGGCTCAACATATACATTCATATTAAACCTATTTTCACATTAGTCATGTTGTAAAGAAGAATTAGAATCAATGGGAGAAACCATAAGAAAGAAGAAATAAAAAGGAGAAAGCAAATACCATGCTCTGGTCTGCATTCATACTCCACAGTTTTGGGGTTTGGTTTTTTTTTTTTTCCTGCATGTGGACAGCATTCTCCATCATGAGTCTTTTCTTTTCTTTTTACCGCCTCTCTTGAGTCCTGCATTTGAAGATCAAATTTTCCTTTGAGCTCTGTCCCCTATTTCATTGAATGCCCATCTGTTTGCCTGAAAGATTATGCTCAGTTTTGCCTGGTAGCTGGTATTTGGTTGTAATCCAAGCTCATTTGCCTTTCATGATATCATAATAAAGCCCTCCAATCCTTTAATGTAGAAGCTGCAAGGTCTGGTGTAAGCCTGACTGTGGTTCTACAATATTTGAATTGTTTCTTTCTCTTTGCTTGCAATATTTTCTCCTTGACCTGATAATTCTGGAATTTGGCTACAATATTCCTTGGCATTTTCAATTTGGGAATCTCTTTCAGGAGGTGATCAGTGGATTATTTCAATGACAGGGCAGTTTTCTTTGATGATTTCTTGAAAGATGCTATCTAGGCTCTTTTTTTGGTCATGGCTTTCAGGCAGACCAATAATTCTTAAATTATCTCTCCTGGATCTATTTTCCAGGTCAGTTGTTTTTCCAATGACGTATTTTATGTTTTCTTCTATTTTTTCATTCTTTTGATTTTGTTTGACTAATTCTTGATGTCTTGTTGAGTTATTAGCTTCCATTTGACCAATTCTGATTTTTAACGAATTGTTTTCTTCATTATCTTTTGTACCTCCTTTTCCATTTGGCCAATTCTACTTTTTAAAAAGTTGTTTTCTTCAGTATACTCTTTTTTCATTTTGCCAATTGTGTTTTTTAAAAGAATTGTTTTTTACATTCAATTTTCATCCTTTCTTTTATAAATTCTTGACTCTCTCTTGCATACCTCTCATCTCTTTTACCAATTTTTCTTCTACTTCTCTTACTTGACTTTTAAAATCCTTCTTGAGATCTTCCAAGAAGGTTTTTTGGACTTGAGACCAGTTCATATTCCCCTTTGAGGTTTCAGATGTGGGCATATTGACAATATTGTCCTCTGAATTTGTGTTTTGATCTTCCCTGGCACTATAATAATTCTCTGTGGTCAATGGATTTTTTCCTTTTAGCTCATGGTGTTTGCCTTTTTCCTGCCTTTTAAAGTTGATCTCTGCTTCTGACACACATGGGGCACTGTCCCAATCTTCTTGTTCTGGGAGCCAGAGGCCTGGTTACTGGCTTTGCTTATTGGGGCCTCAGGTGCTGGCAGCTGGAGGCTGTAGGGGTCTGGTAACTTACCTGGTGCTGAGTTGGAGCTGGTGGTGGTGGCTGGTGCAGGCCAAGGCCAGGCGGGGTTTTTCTATATTTCCTCAGGGTTACAATGAAGCTTACAGGGTGGGGAGTGGGGATGGTTTGGCCGCGGAGGTCACCTCCTCACCTGGAAATATGCTAGAGCAGAAGGAGGTTCAGCTGTTGATAGACACCTGTTTGCCAACACGAGTGGTGGTTCTCTGACCTGGCCTGTGTTGGTTCCCCTGATTGTGCTAAGGCACACAGAGGATTTTGTGGGGTGGGGTGAGATGTCTTGGTTTTGGCACTTGCTGCTCTACTACCTCAGGATCCTGGTTTGTTGAGGTGGGGCTTGCTGCTGGCTGGCAGGGATGCCTCCCATCCTGTACTGGTCCCCTTCAACCTCAGCAAGAGGGACCTTTCTCATTAATCCTCTAAGTCTCCCAAAGACTGCTGCACCCCATCTTTCTGCTGTCTTTACTGTTTCAGGATTTTTCCTGAGTCAATAAGGGAAATTGAGAGAGACTTACTGGCTATTACATATTGATGTTAAGGAAAAGGCATGAAGGTCTGCTTTGCCAATGAACCCTAAAGATCATGGGACTTTTACAACTGACTTGCTGCTGAAACCTTCCATTTAAGTGTTGTCTCCCCTTTAGAATGTGAGCTCCTTGAGATTGGGGACTGTCTTAATTTTCTATTTGTACTAACATGTAACACTTAGAATAGTGGTTTGCACATAGTGTTTGCTTGATTAATTTATTCCTTCTTGTATATATACTAAAGATTGGAGCATACACTATGGAGTGTCCAGACTACTTCAAAGCTGCCTCTGGGGAAACGGCTCATTGATAAGGGTGCTTTTGGATTAACAAACAATCCCCATGTTGGCCACTGAGCAGGGAAAATCAATGGCTAAGTGGATCTTTAAAGGGAGTGATCCTCCCTGGGTCTCTCTCTTTTATCTTCTGCAGATCATGTCAGACTACTCAGACATAAGCCTAGAAGCAGGGTAGAAGATCGGTATCATTCCTCCTATCCTGGGAGAAATAGTGAACTGTGAGCTTATGACAACTAAAGCACACATGTGGGCTTAGACAGGCCTCAGTTGGGCTTTTGAGCGGTTTCTTATGTGTTTTTTCTTTCTGTTTATAGGTGATCAGTGATCCTGAGATGAATCTGTCAAATCTTGGAGAAAACCTTATGAATTTTGAGATGTGAGAGATCCTGAATCTTTTGATTCAAGCAGACTGATGGCAAAGAGAGTCTTTTCATCAGAGTGAATTACCACTTAGAGGAGAAAGAGTTGTCTTACCTGAAGCCATGGACCTTAGGGGAATTTGGACAGTGCAGAGTCATGGTGAGGTTAGATTTCTTTTTAAATAGTCTTCTAAACTGCTTCATGTTCTGATATTTAAGTATCAATCTCCCAAAACAGTATAAATGTAGTTATGACCTACTGCATTGTTTTAAGTCTTTGTTAATGTTCACTTATGGGAGGATTTGGGGTTTATCATCTCCCCATATAGAAGTGATTTTATACATACATACATACATATACATATACATAATATATATATATACATATTCCCTATAAAGAAGCAATTTTGAACCTTCTCTTCCCTCCTCAATGCCCCCCTCCCCGCTCCAGCCTTCTTTCCCCGTACTTCCTCTCTGTGTCTGTTTTTGCCTATGTGTCTACTGGAGTGTCTCTCTGTATATCAGTCTCCCTCTCTCCTCCCTCCCTCTCTCCCCTCCTTCCAACCCTCCTTCTCTCTCCTGAGTCTCCCTATTTTTCAAGGCACTAGTACCTTCTAGTGTCACAGATTTATGATCTCATCATTACCCTAAACTCCTCACTTTTCCTCACCCCACACAGCCATTTTAGTGCAAAATTTTGCTGTTCCTGCCTTCACAATGTCTCTCATATCAGACTCATTTTCTCCATTCACACTACTACCAAATTAGTTCAGATGTTTTTTCTAGATTATTGTAATAATTTCTTAAATGATTTCCCTGATTTGTTTCTTACTATTCCAGTCCATTCTTCACATTAGTATCACAGAATTTTTTCTTAAATGCAGATTTCATCATGTGACTTATCTATTCAATTGACTTCAGTGGTTTCCTAATGCCACACAGATAAAATATAACCTTCTCTGTTTAGCTTTTATGGTCTCACTCTTCTTTTTCCATTTCTCTTTTCAGTTTCATTGGGTATTATGCACCCTCTTTTCACTCTCCAATCCAGCTGACCCGGCCTTCTCTGTTCTGCACTCAAGACACTCCACTTCCTGTCTCCATGCATTTGCACCGACTTTTCCCCACATCAAGAATACACTCTATCCTTTCCTCTGCCTCATAGAATTTCTTTTTTTCTTTTTCTTTTAGCTTTTATTTAGTATTTTATTATTCCCCAATTACATGTAAAGACAATTTTTAACTTTTGTTTTTAAAACTTTGTATTCCAAATTCTCCTCCCTCCTCCCACCCCCCCATTGAGAAGGCAAGCAATTTAATATAGGTTATACATGTGTAGTCATGCAAAACATATCCATAATAGTCATGTTGTGAAAGAAATAAAGTAAATAAAATAAAGTAAAAAAAAAAGTATGCTTCAATCTGTATTCAGACATCATCAGTTCTTTCAGAGTTGTCTTGAATTATTGTATTGTTGAGAATAGCTAAGTCATTCATGGCTGATCATCTCACAATATTGCTGTTACTTTGTACATGGTATATTTTACTTAACCATAGGAAATATAGTTACCTAGGAAGTACTGTACCTCCTATCAGAAGTATTTATGCAACTTTTTTTCTCTTTTATCCTTGTGATATGACTTAAATGTATCACAACAGTGTCCTTTTTCAGTCATGTAGAAGTTTATACATTAAAGTGACTACTGCTTTGAAGAAACATCTGCTATAACTATAGGAAGCAGTATGGTATAATAGAGAAGGTACTGGCACTGGAAGTAGCAGGTTTGAGTTCAAGTTACAGATTTCACTGCCAATCTCACAGGACTGTGATGAGGAAAGCGCTTTGCAGACATTAAAGAGCTATGTAAATGGAGGTTTATTAATGGGAATGTGAAATGGCAATGAGAAGTTATTGCAGGCATTGCCTCAATGTTAATTTTACAATATGAAATTTGAAAACCCTCTATAATATTGCTACATAATGAGGTTGTGCGTTTAAATAATATCTCATAATAAGCTTAATTCTACTGACTGGTTAAAGAAAAAAAATAGAGGAAGCCAGCCTGTCCTTTCTCTTATCTTTTTTACCATTAGAGAGAAACCGCTTCACTATCCTTCATGATATTCTCCCATGAGATCCAGGTAATGTTCTTTATGCTAAATGCTTTTGAATGATTATGAATTTAATTTAGGAGGCTTTGCAATTCTCCAGGTCTTGCTGCAAGCATTACAATGCCGTCCACAAACAGAAGCAACTGGAGGACCTCACCACTTATGGGGAACCCCTTTAATATTGAACTTTCAGTTGGACACCCACAATGACAGTGGAGAACATCTTTGGTAAACACATATCTCCTTATTTTATGGAACGTGTAAAGGCCATTGCAGAAAAACGCAGTGAAGAATCAGCCACATTGGAATTTATGAGTTGCCCTCTCTCCCCAAATATGATCCATGTATACATTCATCAAATGATAATAATTACATTGAATAAACAATTTTATGCTTTATAAATTTGTTTTTTTGTTTTGAAAGAAAGTCTCATATGAGTGTGAGTTGTTGGATATAATCTACTAGAGTACAATAGATACACTATTGACAAAGCTAAAAGACTGCAAATTTACAAGATTTGGAATATAAGTAAAAGAAGTATATGTTTATAAGATGAGTTTTGCTAACAGAAATGAGTCATAAAAAATGAGAAATGGAATGGGAGATGGGTTAACAAAAAGCTTGGTGTGAGACCCAAATAAGCCAGGCCATTCTGGGAACACTTAAGGATGAAACTGAAAGGAGAAAAATAGAGATAAAAACTAGAAAAGATCTGTTAAAATTATTACAACTATTTTCTTCACCAATAAGAGTGGAACCCCAACATATAGATTCTAACATCATGCCCCTTGGTGTTCAGCAATTGGAAGTGGGAAATCAATGCTCACAGAGTTAAAAAGTATAGGTAAAGGAAGTCTACACTGGAGATGCAATAAATCTGAAGGTCTTGAGGTACCAAGTCTAAAAACATTGGAAAAAGATGTCATAATCTTTTTTTTATTTATTTGTTTTTCTCAGTCCTCCCTCTACCCCAAGATGGCATGCATTCTCCTAATCTACCCTCCCTTCTATCTCTCAAGGTGCTATGATCAAGGGTGAGGAGTTTACTCCTTTCCTGGCCTGTGCTGTGGTCTATGAGTGACCACAAGCACTCTTTTCTGTCTTGGAACTGTGAGGAGGAGTCTTTCTGCACAGGCACTACAATCTCCACCATGCCAGTGCTCCTCCTTGCCCCAGGGCTGCCACCCAGAACTGTGACCCATATCAAAGCACCGGCAAAGCAAGAGAATCCTTCACCAGCAAAGAGATCTCTGCAATCTCCCTCTGATCCACTACTTGAATCCCCCCTCAGTTTGTTGGCCAGAACCTCAGGAGGCAGTCGCTGCCCTGGGGCCATGCTCAGGGACTGGGGCTGGGATGGGCTTCTCTCTCACAGCAGGCACAGACTTTTCCTACTGACCTTCTAAGTTGTCTTTGGCATTCATGAGTTGAAAAGTCTGGAAACTGCCACAACTGCCTGTGATGCAGTCCCCTGAGGCCTGTTCCAGGTTTGCTGAGGCCTGTGAGCCCACGCTGAACTGTGTTCCTCTCCCAGCCCAGCATGATCTACCTTTCTGATCAACCATCCAGGCTATCTTGGGCTGGAAATTTATTTCACTCTGTCTTTTTGTGGGTTCTGCTGCTTTAGAATTTGTTTAGAGCCATTTTTGTAGGTATTTGGAGGTGTTTGGGGGAGAGCTCAAGCAAGTCACTGCTTTTACTCTGCCATTTTGGCTCCACCCCATAATCTTTTTTTTTTTTAGTTCAAATAACTTTTTTTTCTTTGAATGAGGCCTGAGATTTCCCTGGTGTAGAGAATTTCTATTGAGTCAACTCTTTTAAGCCATGTCTATCAGCATTTGTTTCAAAACTTATGGTTTGAGAGAATTGCTTAAAGAACTCAGAGATAAAATGACTTGCCCAAAGTCATAACCAGTATGTGTTAAATAGAAGATTTGAACCTAGTCTTGCCAGTTCAGAGCTTGGCTATCATTTACAATTCCTTTTCTAAAATGTCATCATTTTTCAAAAGAAAAATGAAATAAGCCAGAGGTTCTAACTTCAGTCAAATCTGGGAAATGACTGGAAGTAGGAGTGGTTAATCAACAATGTTAAATAACAACTTTAATAAGTTAAAATTAATAAAAGTATTGATTTTCCCATTTGCCAACTTTACATATCTACATAGGCAGTGAAGGACTTTTGATTTATGCTGGTTTTCCCACAAAAAAGTGCTAGAACTGCATTTGCTTTTAGTTTGGTGCTTTATCCCTTCTCAATACTCCATTTGGAAATCTTCCTGTAAAGCTAATCAATGGTCAAGAAATTAGCATTTACATTTTTAAAATTAAATTTAAAATCTTAAATCTGCTGTGCTACAACCTTTTCAGTAATGTCATGCCAATATAATAGGATTTTCTCCAACCTAATGCCTTCAGCTTTTTTTTCTCTCATGATTTACTATTTCATTTCTCTATAGCTATCACGTTTAGGTTGGTTGATGTCATTTTTTTTCTTATTATTTGAGCAATAAATACTAACGTAATTGTGTGTCAAAATTTCCACATATTTTCAGTTAAAATATATACTGGTACCATGATTAAATGCATAATGTACAGACATATGAATGATAGCTTAAAGAAATCTTCATTTGCAGATTCAATTGAATGAACTCTGAATTATACCTTTCAGTGTGGTATCCATCACTATTGCATACACCCTCATCCAGGCTCAAAACAGTTAAACAAAGTATCTAAATTACTTTGTTGCTTTTTGATTTAGCTGTTATACATAAAACAACAATAAAATGAAACCGATTTGTTCCAGACAACCTCATATGAAAATTATAAAATTGTTTAGTGCTAATTTCTAGATTGACAGCAGCATACTGAACTTAGAGTCAGGAAGAGCTAAATGTAAATTCCATTTCTGACATTTACTAGTTGTATTACCCTAGACAAGTCATAGAAACTTGCAGTGTCTCATCCTTATAATTATTTATTAAGTTATAAAGGGGTTATAGTCAGCCTCGGCAGAAGCAGCTAGGTGGCACAGTGAATAGAGTACACATGGAGTCAGGTGGGCTAAATTCAGATCAGTCCTTCAAATTTTTAAATTAGACACTACTAGCTGTGTGACACAGGGCAAGTCATCTAACTTTGTTTGCTTCAGTTTCTTCATCTATAAAATGATCTGGGTAAGGAAATGGCAAGCCATTCTAGTATCTCCACCAAGAAAACACCAGATTGGGTCATGAAGAATAGTAGATGACTGAAATAACTGAACACAAAGATCAGTATTGGAGATAGCAGTTTCCATATTGATAAAATCAAATACCTTTCACATATTCTAATAATTTCTAGACTATTGTACAGTTTTTTTTGCAATTGTATTCAATGAGGCATCAAAGTATGACAATATCTAAAGTGTTTATAAAATATGTTAAAAGAAGCCAAAAGTCCATACTACTAGATAAATACTCATCAGATAATAAGTTTACTTGAACAGAATTAAACAATATGCAACTTGAGTTGTTGTTGTTGTTTTTTTAGGCAATTAGGGTTAAGTGACGTGCCAGGATCACACAGCTAGTAAGTGTCAAATGTTTGGTCTGAAGCTGGATTTGAACTCAGGTCCTCCTGACTTCAGGGCCGGTGCTCTATCCACTGTGCCACCTAGCTGCCCCTGTTGTTGTTTTCATTTTAGTGAAGTAAAAATAATTTCTAATAACGTTGCTTTTTTCTATGGAATGGGACACCTTGTTTTATTTTTAACATGAGTGTTTTCTCCTTATCCCAGATAATCTTGGCTATAAAATAGTAACAGTAAACATTTATAAAGTACTTGAAGGTTTGAAAATGCTTTATACATATTATCTCATCTGCTTTTCACTTCAACTCTGAATAATATGTTACTATTATCTCAATTTTACTGATAAGAAAACTGAAGCTGAGAGGTTATATGACTCTCCCAGAATCACACAGCTGGTAAGTATCTAATCTAAATATTTGAAGTCATATTTTTCTGACTCCTAGATAATCACTCTATCTGCTGTATGAATTGGCTTCATTAAAATACTGAAAAGAGAGCATTATTTAAAATAATTACAAATGTTTGAGGAAATATTTTATGGTAAATGTGTCAATGAGGACATTAATTAATTCACATAAATGCTCATCTCCTTTGAGGAGTAAAATAGTATTAACATTTTATTTTAAAATGATCAATTTATGGCTCTTGTGGAAATTATAATTATGCAATAAGAGGGAATTTTTTTATAAAAGTAGAAATTTTATGTTTATTCAAATTAAATTGGCATGTCTTAGCATATATGTAAGAAGGTAATTTTATTCCTGGCTCCTAAAGTGGTTGTTTTATTTGTAAATACAAATTAAGAGGGGGAAAAATCATTTTATTCCACCATTCATAAATCATTCCATCAGAGCTCTGCTATCAACCATTGACATTATTCATACAATAATGAGTTTCAGAGGGTGAATAAACATTAACAATAAGAATGATCCAGATGGCAATAGAAAAATCAATCATTTATTAATGCATTTACATTTATCTATTAATTTGCAAATGATTTAATTATATAATATTCCCTATAGTGAACTAAGCATATCGTTTCATTTACTTTCATGTTGTGAAGGAATTTAGACAATACCGAAGGAGGACATATCTTTGTTGGTTAGTGATTCAGTCCTCCAAAACTTCTCTAATTTCTCATTTAACAAAGTGGAATAATATATTAAGCAAAATTAATTGTGGATATACCTCAAAGAATGCCACAGTCAAGACCCCCCCACTTTCCTCCCCATCAAACTAAGAAGAGCCCATTGAGCTTCTGTGTTCCCTTTTCTCTATCTCTACCCCCACTTTGCAAAGGACAGGGCTCTGACAGTGAGTTTTCTTCAGTACATTGTGCTTACAGACTGATCTAGGATTATTTTGAAGAGATGTTTTAAAATTGTATAATAATACTAGTTAGCATTTACATAATGCTTTGAAGTTTGCTTCCTTATTTCCTGACCATACTGAGAAGATGATGTAATTCTCTTTCTTTACCATTATTATTATTATTTAAATAGTCATCATTACCACCCTTCTGTTCACACTAATTTTGGGGGGGGGAGGAGTGGAAGAAAGAATTAATATTGATTTAATTTGGTTAGTACTATCAAATTTTTCCTGAAATGTTTCTACCTCTTTATCTTTTGCAAATGATAGTAGGGAATAAGAAGTGATAATTTTTTTCAGGTGGTCTTTCTGCAAATATTATCGTGAACACTGAAATATGAGATAACCAATTATACCATGA
This sequence comes from Vombatus ursinus, assembly GCF_900497805.2. NCBI lineage: Eukaryota > Metazoa > Chordata > Mammalia > Diprotodontia > Vombatidae > Vombatus > Vombatus ursinus. The sequence goes on along the minus strand of NW_020954562.1, from coordinate 24,862,630 downwards.
GATAATATTTCCTTTTCACTGTGAGAAACTTACTATGTTTGCCTCAGTTTCCTCAATTGTAAAATATGGATAATAATAGTCCCTATCTCTCAGGGTTGTTGTGAGGATAAAATGAAACAATTGTAAAAGGGTCAGCACAGTGCCAGGCACACAGAAAGTGCTTTAAAATGCTTATTTCTTTGCTTCATAAATGGAAATATGACTCAAAACTTCAGAGGCTTATTCTAGACCTAGCTCTGTGTGTCCACTGTGTCACCTTGTATGTTTCTTGTATGTTCCTTCTTTCTTCTGATTTTTTTAAAGTCAAGATTTATATCCTACAGTCTACCAACTGATCACTGGATGAGGATTTCATATTTAGAACAAAACAGACAAGTTAAAGTCTATAGACAGTATATAGACTGTGATACTTAGCACACTCTGACAAAGAGTGGCAAAAAGCCACTCTAGCACCATTATTGCAGAAGCAGATTGAGGCCTTACAGAACAGAGGACTCTTGTGTATTATTGTTTTCTGAATTGTCACAAAGACTTCTTCACTGTGTGGCAAGCTTGCTGATGATCAAGCTCTCTATACTTAGCTAGGCTGGTCCTCAGAAAGTAGACTTCTGAGGTATGTTTCTGAGACTAGAAAACTTAACAAAAATAAAACTCATATTCCATTGGCATAGCCTTCAAGGACCCATGGTCACCACTAAGAAATAACTACAATATTAAAAAAAAAATTACCAGTGTATGCTTATTATGTCCAAACAAGAAAAAAAGAGAGAGAAAAAAAGTTCTGTTGTGTTTTTTAAAGGTACTTGAGATATTGGAATAGAATTTTGTGGAGGTAAAAACAGTCAGATTGTATCAAGAGTACATGGAAGAAATTTGTGCTGGAAGAGAAACAATAATCTAGAATATGTTCCCAAAATGGGCAATACCATCCCCGGGAGGGACACTGGAAGGCGGTAGTAGTCTCAGGTGATGCAAATTTAATTAAAAAAAAAAAGTTAAAGGGTTAAGGAAATAAGATTCCCAGGGGGATACTGAGTAATTTTTTTTTTTTTTTAAAGGAGGCAGTAGGCCAAATAAGCCTGGCAACCTCTGAGCCATTGGGAGATTGATTCATAAGGTATCTTAAGGAGGCAAAGATTCTAAAGGCATTGTAGAAAAAAAATAAAGTCACACTATTTGACTTTAAATTGTGACAGAGAATATCAACAAATGTTTCTTTTTTCCATCTATACATATTTTTTCTTAGCATCATTTATTCATGCATTAATGAAATCTTCAATGAGATTATTATGAGGGAATACACTACTAGTATTCCAAAGTAGATTACTGACTGAAAATTGATAAAAATTATAGAAGGAATGTAAGGTGTCATTTGGTTCATTTTCTCTGGATTATGAAAAAGTATTTTATTTGGTAGAATAATATTTTAAAGCAAGGCCTGGCAAACTATGGCCCATAGGCCAAATCTGGCTAGCCACAGTTTTTGTAGTCAGTGAAATAAAAATGGTTTTTACATTTTAAATAAGCCTTGCTCTTTTATTGACACATTTTCTAAGGTTACTGTTGGGCTAGGAAGATGGAACTGAACAGTAGCAGAGACCGTAAGTGGCATCATTTTGTAATTCTGATCTCTATAGTACGAATCACAGTGACAGAGTAAAACTTGACAGGATTTCAAATGCCATATGTATTGCCTAATACAATATTTTAAAAAATTACCAGTGCATAATTATCATGTCAAAACAAGAAAAGAAGAGAGAAAAAAATTCTGTTATGGTTTTTTAAACTCAGAGATGAGATTGAAATTATCCTAAATGAGAATTGTCCTCAATCACAATAATCAAACACTGAGTGGCTGTGGAAATTAGCTTTGGCTGCAGATTTAATAATGTTTCTTAATGAATTCAACCTAAAATTAGTCAAAATGTCACTTCTATGGAAATGTGCTACAATAAAGCCATTGGGATGACAACTAATATTGTCAAGCTGTTTTATACATGTCTTATGTTGTCAAAAATTTAAAACAAAAAGCAAGATCTCCATTCTCACACAAATTTGTAGCAGTCATATTTTCTCAGCTAAAACTGTAGTTGCAGTAGCATTTTTTGGACTTTGATGCAAGTGAAAAATAAAAGTCCATATTTCAAAATCCAGTTAATTATGCCGTTGAGGAATTTCCACCTAACCATCAACTGAAAGTGTTTAACCAGCAATGTAATTACAAGTAAAAGTAAATATAAACAGAAGAATCTAATGGTATCCTATAAATGTTTTCCAAATGATGTACATACTCAATTAAAATTACACACTCATGAATTGATGTCAATATTTGTCAATAACTATCTGTGTGAAAAGACATTTTTAAGGATGATATATGTAAAATTTCCTAGTAGGTCAGAATCAACAGATGAATATTTGTGATCAATTTTGATAATAGGAAACATTAACTTTGATTTGATTAAATGAAATGATATCTACCCCCTTGAAATTCCATTCTTCTCATTAATAGATTTGTATTATAAAATTACTCTATTGTTATTGTATTTTAAATTTTATTAATAAAAATTTGCAGAAATGTGTTTTATCTTGTTATATAAGTACCACATATTCTCATTTGGCTCTTGGTCCAGAAAGCATAAACTACTTACTATCTGGCCCTTTACTGAAAAAGTTTGCCATCCCCTTCAATAAAGCAAAGATTCTTAAATATTTTTTCTTCCATGCTCCCTGGTGAAACCCATTATTCTCAGGATAGTGTTTTTTTGCTTATATTCATAATTGAATTAAATAATAAATTTTAGTTAACTATTGGTGAAAACAAAGATGTAATTTCCCCCATCAAATTTCAGACACCTGCTTTAAAAGATGTCTTCCAATTTGGTATCTTCCATCCATACAACAAAATCATTCAAGATTCCTTGAAATCTTTAGCAATAGAGGGAACCTTGTTCGACAACCCTATGCTAAAGATGAGTAGATTAACTTCTGTAGGGATTCTCGAGGTGAGGCCCAGTATAGGTTCCACTCGAGGAGAAGCATGGCATTGGTGGCAGGACAGATGGCAAGGTCACTTAGGGGATGACTAATACAATTCCTGATTAACGTAATTAGGATAGACAGAATTCAAATTACACCTTAAAGTATGAGAAGGGATTCAATAGGTAGAAAAGGTATAGTTAAATGACTGCATTCCATCCATATGTCTGAGCAAAGTTGCAGGTTCTTGATATTTGCAAGAGAGTGCAAGTAGTCCAGTTTGACTGGAAAGAATAGTGCACAGAAGGAAGAAATATTAATGAAATTGTAAAAAAAGGGTGACACAATATTGTTAGGAGCCTTGAAAGAACCGCAGATGTCAAAATGGCACAGATATTTTATATAATCTAGTCTAATCCCTCCACCTTTATACATGAGAAAAACAAAGCCTAGTGAGGTGGCGCCTTTTTCAACATCACACAAGTAGTAAAAGAGATAGAATTTGAACCCATGTCTTCTAACTTAGGGAAAAGGATACATCTTAGTGTGCTGAAATCCACCAGGCATCTAAAAGCTCAGAACACTAAAGTTTCTAGAGGGCTTGGACTTCCAGGAACTCAGATATTGGAAGCTGAGTACTTGCTCCATGCATTTAAATCTTTTTGTAATCTAATTCTCACCTCCCATACTAGATCTTTTCATAGTACTCCCTTTCTTGCACTTAAAATTCTAGCCAAGCTGATGTACTAGTTGTCCCCCTTATATTTGACATGTCATGCCCTATGTTGGTGTCTTTACAGTGCTCTCCATATACTTGAAAGGCACGTCTTCCTCAATTCTGTTTCTTAGAGTCTTCCACTTATTTGAACTTATACAAAAGGAAGAAAGAATCAGGAAGACTATATGCAATGACTACAACAATATGAATACAAACAGCAATGGTAAAGCTGAACATCAATAGCATGCAATTACAATAATCAATCCTGGTGCTGTAGAAGAGATGAGAAAATGTACCTCTCTCCTTTTTTTCCAGAGGTGGGGAACTAAAGAGGTAGACATTACGTACACACACTGAATCAGTTGATAAATTGGTTAGTTTGACTAGGCTGCTTTATTTTTTTTTCTTTTAAAAAATTGATCAAATTGGGGGGATAATTTCATAAAGAAATGAAGATGATATAAAACCAAAAGATATCAATATCTTTTTATTTTTTTTAAATCACTAGCTACCTTCAAGCCTTTACTAGGGACCACTACAAAACCTTTCTTGATCCCAATTCCTTCAATTGTTAGTGGTCTCTCCTTCCTTTACATACTTGTACATATATTGTTTGCCTTCCCTGGTAGAATGTATTATCTTGAAACTGGGGAACAATTTTGTGTCTTTGTTTCCCCAAGGAATAGCACAGTGTTTAACACACACTAGCTGCTTCATACATGTTTATTATATTGTTTAATAGAATTAAATTGCAGAGCTAAAACATCAATCCAAGTCCTCAGAAGACAAATCCAGGGGTCTTTTCATTATCTTTTCATTTTTCACTGAGTCTGAAATTTATGATAAACCATCTAGAACCACTTTTTACAAATGGTTCATTATAACATACATAGATTTGTCATTTCAAAATGATTAGAATATAATAAAAAAAACTTTTTTTTGGATGGCATTTTTGACTTGTTGGGATAAAGTACTTTCAAAGGTACTTTCTTCAGTTTACAATCTGGAAGTGCTGAGAAGTTAAATCACTTGCCCAAAGTCATAGTCAGTCTGTGTCAAAGACAGGGCTTGACCTAGAGTTTCCCTTGTTCATGAGAACAAACACCAAACTGAAATAGTTTTAGAAAGACATTCATTAAGTCATTTAGTAGAGGGAAGCTCGCCTGGAAAGGAGGTATGACTCATTCTCCTCATGGCTCTGAAAAATTCACATCATATGGGGTTTAAACAAGGGTGCCCATATAAACCATATATAAGCCAAAACAAGGGAACCCAAAACACAAACTTGGGTGAACCCATCACAAGTCATGGACATGGTAGCTCAAAACAAGAATGATGTGGGTGGATCCAAGACCTTGGGGAACTCAAACTGCCTTATAGCTATCTCCAGCATTCCTAGACAGTTATTAGGGTTGGGGAAAATTGTGAGTGTGGACAAACTTTAATCACATAAGGTTGGAGTTAAACAGTATAAAATTTTTTTTCTGAACAATATAAAAATCATTTTTTCCTAAACTATCTACTATGCCAATTTACCTTTCCAAAATGAACTTTGTGTTAACTGCAAAATTAAAACTTAAATGAACTCTGTTGTTGTTCAGTCATGTCAGACTCTTTGTGAACCCCCTTTTGGGGTTTTCTTGGGAAAGATACTTGAGTGGTTTGCCATTTCCCTCTTAGGCTCATTTTATAGATTAAGAACTGAGGCAAACAGGGTTAAATGACTTGCCCAGGGTCACACAGCTAGAAAGTGTCTGAGGCCAGATTTGAATTCATGATTAGTCTCTCTGATTCCAACCCCAGTGCTTTATCAACTGTACTACCTATTTGCCACATACTAATCTCTAAATACTGAATTTAATTGAATCTTTATATTCAAAAGGTGTTATATATTCTTTTGGTGTCTTGGGATCATAACTTCAAATTTGAACTAAAGATCATGTTGCATAGTAGAATTAACACTGGCTTCTAGTCCTGAGGTTTGATGAGAAATGTTAACAACTGGTTTTTGAAGGGGGATGGAGGAAGCTTATACTTAACACACTGTAAGTTCATAATGTATTATACATGTTTTTTTTCCATCTCTTTCTTAAGTTTATACAATAAACAAAGCAAAAGAAAATCAAACTCTGATTTGTAGCACTTTCCAATTTCTGAAGCATAAATTTGAAAATTTAACATTCAGCTCTCTGGATCTGGTTTGAGCTGCCTCCACCACACCTCATTATCTAGTCCCACTTCCACCACTTTTCTAGTTGTGTGTAAATGAGAACATTGGAAAACTAACTCCATTACCTGGTTTTAATTTTTTTTCATTTGTGAGGTGGGGATAACATCTGTCTTGCCTTCTCATTTGAGATATGTGAAGTTGTCTTGATGACACTAAAATGCTGTACAAATTTAAATTAATATAATAGTTATGGTTGAAATGGAGATGTATATTATAAAACATAGGAGAGCAGACTAACTTTGTGCCCATGATGCCTCTTTTAAATTCCTTTTTAAAAAATCTGATATATACTATTTGCTATTAATATTCTTTTTTCCCATAAAAGTAGAGTACAGAATAGACAATTGTATAACCTCTGCCCAGACTACCCACTAATAAAGGTGTCCAATAGATAGAATTTCAAATAAAGTAGCTTTGACTTTATATGACCTTCTTAAGTGAATAATACTGTTTACTAATATCACCAGAAGCAAATAATATATGTTTATTTTTATATAAGTGATGATTATTGAATATTACTGCTAGTCTCAAAAGAGATAAATCTCAACCAATACATTATTACCACATAGTAATTATAGTTCTAGTAATAGGATAATATGTTGCTTAATGTATATATGCTGCCAGAGGCAGGGTATATTAAAGGAGCAAGAAATTGATTCATTTTCATGTTTTCTCCTATAAACTTCCTAAGCCATAGTTCTAACCTTGTTCCCTCTTCTACTTATCTCTACATATAATGTAGCTATGTTCCTGACTCATTAATTCCCATAACATTGGTTTGATTATTTTCTTTAAATATATTTCTCTTAGTCCTTCCTGTAATTCCCCACACGATATAACATTAACCTATAAATTGGCTATGCTATTACCACCTTATTACCTTTTATATCAGAAAATGTATCTTCTAGATGAGTATTGTCAAACTCAAATAGAAATGTACATGGTACATAAGGTGCCCTGTGGGATGCATATTGACTTAGAAAACCATATATTAGTGTTATCTATGTTTTATAGTAGTTTTACTTATTTTGTTAAGTATTTCTCAATTACATTTCAATCTGGTTCTGACCACACTTTGTAGTGTTGTGGGTTTTAAGTGACTCATGTGCCATGTATTTGACACCTCTCTTCTAGATCAATGGACTTGAACACAAATTTCTTAAGCTTATTTTTGACCCTGATAGGGAAATAATGTTTTCTGTTAGTCTCAGATTCTTAATCATCTTTCTTCAGGCTTCTGCCTCATACAATTCTCTTTTTAATATTTCTGCATAAAATAACTATTAAGACGCTTCTAAAAAGAAAGATATTTATACCATCATTTTCTATGATTTCTCCATAAATTCTTCATAGATCCTCATAGATCAAAATTAAACTTAGAAATTCCCTGCTTGCACAGGAAAAAACATCTCATAGGATGACAATCATAACTAAAACTTTTAGATTCTCTTATTAATATTATTATTTATAGCTTTGTAAAAGAAGCTTTTTAAAAAGAGGCCATAGATATAATCATTCATTCACTAGATGTATTGAAATTAATTTTTATATGATCATAGAATCATGGATGATAGAAATAGATGTCTAAGGTACTTCAGAGAGCAAATAAAAATGGGAAACTGAGGTCTATGAGGCTTAAATGACTTATCCAAGTCCACATAAGTAGTAAACATCAAAAACAAGAACCCTCATAATCTCTCTGTCTCTCTCTGTCTCTGTCTCTCTGTCTCTCTGTCTGTCTCTCTCATTGTATTTAGGGGGTAAATAGTATAGCTACAAAGATAATTAAACCAGTAAATAGATATATGGGGGAAATGGTATTTCTTTCTGTTTTGTAGATTCAACATCCATCTCTTGCTATATCCTTTTCCTGCCTAATCTCTTCCCTTTGCAAGGTAGAAGGGTAGTGAAGCAATGCCTCCCAACTGACCATCTGGCCATATCCCTCTCATCTTATGCTTCATTTACCTTCAACCTGATCTCTTACTTCTGTTGGGAAGAGTGGTGCTCTCCACTCACTAACAAACATTTTCACATGTGATCATACCCTCTATACTAGAATGTTCTAGTGATTCTAAACTCCTATAGATCACCTTCTAAATGCCAATGCCTGACTCATCATCCAATTCTTTCTTCCCATCCTCCTCAACCTTCCCATCCCAAAGTTTTGACCAAACACCACCCAGCCCTTCCACTGTACTCTCTGGAATGCCTGTTCTGTAGTCAACAAACTTTCTGTAATCCTTAGTCTTTTCCTCTCCCACTCCTATCTACTGGCTGTTACTGAAACTTGGCTGCCCTCCCCAAACCCTGATAACACAACCTCCCTGGACACCCTTTCCAGTGCTGGCTGCACCTTTATTCATTCTCCTTGGCTCACTAGTCCTGGTGGAGAAGCTGGAAGACTCTTTGCTCTCCATTGCCACTTCCAAGTTATCCCTCTACCTCCATCAATCAATGACCTCTTTTTCTTTGTGATTCATTAACCACACAAACAAAATCCTGATAGCTATTGTCTAAAGATGTCCATTCTTTTTTTTATTTTTTATTAATTTATTTTGATTTATCAACAATCACTTCCATAAGCTTTTGAGTTTTAAATTTTTCTCCCCTTCCCTCCCCAAGACGGCACACAACCTGATACAAGCTTTACATATACATTCTTATTAAACATAATTTCACATTAATCATGTTGTAAGGAAGAATTAGAATCAATAGGAGAAACCACAAGAAAGAAGAAACAAAATGAAAGAGAAGAAAAAAAGATCAAATAATATGCTTTGATCTGTATTCAAACTCCATAGTTCTTTCTCCGAATGTGGGTAGCATTTTCCATCATGAAACATTTGGAGATGTCTTAGATCCTTGCATTGCTGAGAAGGGCTAAATCTATCAAAGTTAGTCATTGCACAACGTGGTTGTTACTGTGTACAACAATCTCCTGGTTCTCCTCACTTCACTCAGCATGAGTCCATACAAGTCTTTCCAGGTATTTCTGAAGTCCACTTGCTCATCATTTCTTATAGCACAATAGTATTCCATTACATTCATATACCACAACTTGTTCAGCCATTCCCCAATTGATGGGCAACAGATGCCCATTCTACTCCCTTTCCTTTTGCAATGAGTTTGGCACAATGCTCACAATTTTTTTCTCTTCCCCAAATCCTGCCCTTATTCTTGAAGGTTTCAGCATGTATATTGCCTCTCCCTCAATCTCCATTACTCATCAATTTCTTAAACTACTCAATTCACATGAGCTATGCCTCCAACCTAACTCAGTCATACACAAAGATGGTCATACACTTGATCTTGTCATCACCCATAAATGTACCACCTCCATGATCAAGACTTCTGAAATACCCTTATGTAACCATAACCTATTGATTTTTCTCCTCTCCCTCTATCTTTCCTTATAAAACCCAATTCTTTATGCACACTTTGACTTTTAATCCCTTGACCCTTAACTGTCTCTTAGGCCATCTTTCCTGCACTAGCCACTATCTCTTTCTGATCACCTCTAGGATCAAACACAAAATAATCTGTTTGGCATTCAAAGTCCTTCCTTATCTAGCTCCCTCCTACCTTTCCAGTCTTCTTACACCTTACTCCTTGGCATGCACTTTTACATCCAGTGACAGTGGCCTCTTGGATGTTCCATGAACATATCTAGACACTTGGCATCTTCTCTGGCTGTTACCCCATGCCTGGATTGCTTTCCCTCCTCAACTTTGCCTATTGACTTCCATGGCTTCCTCTGAGCTCCAACTATAATGCCACCATTTACAGGAAGTCTTTTCCAACCTCTCTTAATCATAGTGTCTTTCCTTTCTTGATTATTTTCTATTTATTCTGTACATAGTTTGCTTTGCATACATTTGTTTGTGCGGTTTCTCCCATTATTTCTCCCAGTAAGTTTTTTGAGGGTAAGAATTGACATTTGCTTTTTTTTATGCCCAATGCTTAAAACAGTGTCTGGCACATAACAGGTGCTTAATAAATGATTATTGATTGATTGATTAATGATATCAATGAATTTTAGCAATATGGAATGTATGTGTATGTACATGTATATATACATATACACACATATAGTTTATGGGTTTGTTTGTTTAACTTCTCTGCATGTTGAAATTAGAATCATCCCTCTGCTTTCTATATCCTTCCCAGATTCAAAGAAAAACCAAAAGGAATATATTGTTCCTTTGCTATTCAAGAAGTCTTAATAATTTTTGGATATATTATAATCAGCATTTATGAGTCTTTGCTATAATTAATTATGTGAAAAATTCATGTTTTTTTCTGCCATTGCTACTGCTTACAGGGATAAATGAGTGATACATCAGTAAAAAGTCATGGGGAGCTGTAGTGCCATGAGTTTTAAAAAACAAAAGAAAATGAAACAAACAAAAAAATGGATAGCTATGCTCCATAGGGTCATGAAGAGTCAGACATGGATGGTCAATAACAACAAAGCAGTGCCACATATGTTTATCAAGTCTGGAATGTATTCCTTTCTAGCTCACTTCAAAGCACAGTTCAGGTGCTCCCTCCCACAGTGTGTATCCTGATCAACCTAACTCCTCTTTAAGTTACTTTATATTACTTTATATTTAATGAACTATGTAAATGTTCTATCGCTATCAGTAGAATCTTACTCTTGATGGTAGAGGTTATTGTGTCCCTACTGTTTAAAAGGTTGCTTGCATGTAGTAGGCATTTAATAAATGCTATTTCTTGTTGTTGGATTTAGAAAGTCCTTGACATGACAGTATACAAGTGTTGCCTACCTTACTTTAGATGAAACTTACTACTTGTTAGTAAGAAATATGCTCCTTTCTTATGAAGGGGTTAAGTCAAACCAATTCCTTCATTTCAGCATTTGCTGAATTTCCATTTTAAAACAAATGTGGGTTTATTTGGTTGTGGTTTTTGTTGATCTGGCTTTTTTTTTTAATCTGTCATAGCTAAGATCATGTGGATGATACAAAATTTAAAGATGTCAGTGACTTTTCTCCCCAAATTAGAGGGACATGGAGATAGCTATTCTGTTCCTTTTTCCCTACTTTTTTAGACTCAGTGATTATTTTCAGGATAAGTCAACAGCAATAAATAAATAAATGAATAAATAAATAGATAGATAGATAGATAGACAGAAAGATAAATATATAAATAAATAAATAAAAACAACATTCAAGTCTGAAAAGAGTGAGGATCCAAAACAATGACAACAAGTGAAGAAAAATGGATTGGTTTTCACTAGATTCAGCAAGTCTTGAACTGAAACTGGAACATCAGACTGATAAAGAACACTTTTATACTAGGACACAGCCATGGTGTAGGAAAAATAAGAAGCACTGAAGTTATTATTGTGAGAGATGATCTCTGAGAATCTCTCAGGAATGAAGCCTCCTCAGGGAGTTAATGGCTTCTTGTTCTGTTGAAACACTTGCAGCTGGTTGACCTTGTAAAGAAACATGCTTTTCAACACATCTTGTACCTTAGCAGACTTCCTCCTCCCTTTCTAAAACTATTTACTCTAAAAAGAAAAAAGAAAATGTCCCGCCTTTCCTTGTCTCCATGCAAGTTGTGAAAGTGTCTTTGTTCTTTGTTGCTGGGGTAGATTGCTGTGAATAGATTGTACCCTCAGAGCTTGCATTAATGAGCCCTGAGGAGGGGGTTGGGAAGGGGATTGCGGCTAGGACCTGTATAACCTATTGATCTGAACACACCTCTGCTCTCTTTGGTCAGTGCCATTTTTCTAGTGCTCTGAGGGAGCCCTTTCTCAAGAAAGCCAATAAATGAATTATTCTTTTTGCTAATATCTCTGAGTCTCCAATTCATTGATAAGGGTTTCTGTACCCCACACATTATCATGGAACCTGAATTACAGTCCCATTTCTACCACTTAAAATGTGTGCTCTCAGGAAAATCATTTAAACTCTCTGGGTCTCCTTTTCCCCATCTGTAAAATGAGACAGTAGACTACTAGATGACCTGATAACCTCTGAAGTTTCTTCTCACTTGTTATCCTGTGTTTGGGCAGTCTGAGTATTTACCCTCCAGCTGCATTCTTCCTTATTTTCCATTATGTTATTTCATTCAGGCAGGTTTTATAGTGTCAACAACTTAACTTACCTAAAAATTGGACATTGCAACCAAATTTCTTCATGTTTACATCTTTGGATGCTATCTTTGTATACCACCCATGTGTATCCAATACTTGAACAAATAAACTTTATCCATTGGAAACACATCTTCTTTCTTCCCACCCACCCTCCCAAAAATGCAAACTTCTACCCTTGAAGATAAAAAAAAATGTGCCCTACCTTCCAGTAGCTAATAATCTTGTTGGGTAAAATACATCAAATGATTTCATCCATAGGATTTAGAGATTTTCATAGATAGCACAACTCTCTAATTTTACAAATAAGGAAACTGAGGTCCAAAGAATTTAAATGATTTGCTCAAGCTTCCATAGCTAGTAAGTAGCAGAATCAAATTTCAAACCCACATCCTTCTGACTCCAAATCCAGTTATTTTTTCTGTTTTCCCTTCCTCCTTCTACATCTTAACATCCCTAAGCCCCAAAAGCAATAGTATATTTCCTACCAACAAACAGGCTCCAGAATCCCTAGTTTATGAGCCATGAATCTGGAAAGTTTCAATTTGTGTAAGAAAACCATTTGGTTTCTTCAGAAGAGAACCTATTGATGGATTATAAATGGTAAAGGACTAATGAGCTGTGACTTATCATCATTTAATTTATATTTTCATACTTTTAAAAACACGCTGCCCGGAATTTTCCTATATGTTTTTCAATTTTAATGAATGATTATTGCCAAGGGACTATCAAAGTTAATAGTATTTTTACAGCATTGTTAGTTTGTTTCAATATTGTGGGTAGATAAATTGAATAAAACATGACTTGCTTAATTTATATAACCACAGCACAAAAGGTTCAGAAAAGGAATAATTTATTCCTAAAAAAAAAACACTAGTGTTGGCTGATAATTTATTATAAGTACATTTCAACCTAATTTTATAAAAATGAAACAATTGTGGTCATTAAGTGCACCAGTGACGAATGATTAAATTCCAAAGGTCCACACTTCTCAGGAGAATATTTTCTCTCCTTGCAATGTGGATTTTAATTGCACAGTGATTTGCTGCAGTTTCAGGAAGGATAATTCAGTATGCTTCTCACGGGTTGAGTTACATGAACTTGTAAAAAGCCACACTTTTAGTGGTGGAATTGTAATGTATTCAGATTTGGAGGAATAAGAATTACATCTCTTTTACTTTACATTACAATCTCTTTTTACTTTATAGGTCAAGAGACATCATGGAAAAATGCACAAATAATGAACTTAAATCAGTTTTAGTGAAGTTCTCTAGTATACCTAAAAAGATCCTTTACTCTTTAATGGATAGAGGCTTCATTAGTGATGACAAAGATAGGGATAGAACCTGTGATTTTATTAATATAGCGAAATCTCAAGTGAGAAAACTCTCTCTACCCATGCAAGTTGGCACCTATATTAGGTGCAACATATATTCTTTGAGAGTTGCCTAAAACACTCAGACGTTAGGTGACTAGCCAGATCATGTAGAGCCAGTATGTGTCAGCAACAAGATTTCTTCTTGTCTCTTCCTGGCTCTGAGGTCAGTTCTTTATTCACTATGTCACCCTATCTCAAGTAATATAAAGAATCCAATTTTTATTTCTGTGATTAAACATGGCATACTAGTAAAATAGCTTCTTATATCTCTATTACTCTGAAGAAGTTTCCACTTTGTGGAACTGACTCCTGAATGCTACATATGAAGTTTTATACTTGCTTGCTCTCAAGAATCTGACTGGTACTCAGAAAGTTCATTAAGGTTTTGTAGGGTTCTGTATTTCAGTGCTGTGTCTTACCATATCTGTCCAATAGAAGATATACTGAGGAAGTTGGGGGAAGCATATACTATGACCAAAAGTAGGGATTTTCTCACTTTAAAAATATGCAGAGAAGTCTATATATATTTCTACAAATCAAAAGCTTTCAGAGGTTACTCAATGCATTTGTGACTTTGATGCATATTTCAAAAAGATCTACCAATTTTAAAATTACTGCTGAAATATGTCATCTTTTCCCCAAAGAATAACATACAGGCATCAGAATACACAAAAACATCAATATTCCTTAACATTTAAAAAGGAATACAATATACCAGAGAAAGAACTAGGGTGACAATACTCAACAGCAAAATGACCAGTTAATCATAAAATTGTAACATTTTCCATTTTCTCTAATAACTTCATCTGCATTTTTTGTGGGATGATTCCCTGAATATCTCCAAATCTTGAATTATAGATCAATGAACTAAAATGGAGACAGTATTGGCTTAATTTTCACTCATTTCTACCTCCCACCCCACCCCCATCCCTGACTCAATAAGTCATTGTAGGGTATACCAAATACTCTTCTCTCCCCATGGCCACTTTCAGACTCTTCCTGTATCTTCACTACTCACAACCTCTCCTTATTCTAGGTTCATTTAATCTATTTTTATCAGCCAATCAATATTATAGGAATTATTATCTACTAACCTCCATGACACTTCCTTCTTGTAATTCAGTGAATTCACTGAATTCAGTGCTTGGTTTACAATCTTTTTCTCTATCTCAACGTCTTTTGTCAGACAAGGGAATTTCAACATACATATTGGAATTTCTTCATATATCCTAACTTCTCAGTTCTTTGGTCTACTCAATTCCCCCAACCTATTCCTCCTTGATCTTGCCAATACCCTCAAGTTTTCCATTTCTGTGTTCATGGACTCTGAAATTCTGTTACCTGATCATAATCAATTCATCCTTCACTCTGCCATCCAACCACTTACCTGGTTCTTCATTCTCATGATCTTTAGTCTCTCCACCTCTCAGTTCTTTCCAAGAACATTACTCCTACACTGATTATACTCTTTTCATCTTGACCCCTTAGTGAATCAATTTAACTTTAAACTATCCTCTACACTGAAAACTCTGTGCCCTTGTCCCATCATTGATTATTCATTGTCTTAGATATCCCCACTTTTACCACCTTTGTTCCTATTCACAAGCTGCTAAATGAGGCTAGAGAAAGATGTATCAACTACAGATTTATGCTATATAATCTCAACTGGACCCTCACTGCAACAAGGTAATCCTTTCTCACCTCCTTAATTGATTCACTATTCCACTAAACATGAGAGTTTAAAAAAAAACCTTTTTATCCTTCTTCAAACTTTTCATGGCATTGTCTAGACCTCACCCTCTCAGATGAAGATCTTGCCTATACTTCATCACAAAAAATAAGACTCTTCTTCTTTTCTTTTCCTTCTCCCTCATCTTATGACCCTCAGACATCTTACCTTACTATTTACTTCATCATCCCTATCATACATGCCAACTCTTCTCCTCTTTATCCCATTGCATCTCCTACTGATTATCTCTACTATCATTCTTTCTGGGTCCTTTTTCTATCTTCCTCTTCTCTCTCTCTCTCTCTCTCTCTCTCTCTCACACACACACACACACACACACACACACACATCTTCAAACATTCTTTTACCTTGACTGCTTCCCTACTAACTAAAACAGGCCTATATCTCTCCTGTGCTTCAAATAAACAAACAAATAAACTCATTTGATCCTGCCACAGATGGTCACAACCATCCTATATCTCTCCTCTCCTTTGTGGCTAAATTCATGGAAAAAGTCATCTACACTTGATACTCCACTTTTTTTCCTCTCATTCTCTTCTGAACCCTCTGTAGGCCAGGATCTGACATCATAATTCAAATGAAACTGCTGACTCCAAAGTTGGAGATCTGGTCAATGATATCTTAACTGCCAAATCCTTTTTTACCTCTCTGAAGCCTTTGGCACTATCAATCACCCTCTTCTGAATAGTCTTTCCTCTATAGGCTTTTTATGACCCTGCTTTCTCTTGGTTCTCTACCTGTCTGCAATTCTTCCCCATTTTTCTTGGCTGTATCTTCATTTATGTTGTACCCACCCAGGCTCTGTCCTAGGTCTTTGTTTCTCCCTTGGTAGCAGAGGGTTTTTAATTTTTTTTTTTTTTGCATATCATTGATATCTTTGGCAGTCTAGTAAAGTCACCTATGCATTTCGTCTTCTTTTCAGAATGGTTTTAAATATAAAAAAATAAAATATTTAGGATTAAAAAGGAAGTCAATTATATCTCAGAGTGTTCTTGAGGGTGGGAATCAATTCTGATTGATTAACAATTAAGGAGAAGAATGAATATTATGATGAGAGGTGGACCCTGGGGAGACATGACTTTTATCACTATTGCTCCCAGACCAATCCCAGCCTTGGGCAATCTAGATAAAGGCACTTTTCAATTTGAGTCTGTCTGAGTGGAATATGATGGGCTAGAATTCACCTTAGATTCAATTGTTTGTAAGGCTTTCCAGTAGGGTTAGGTTTGGTTCTACTCAGGATCAAAAAGCATCTACTCCATTTGGAAAATCTCATCCATCAACAATGTCCTTAAGAGACTGAATAACCTACAGGTTTCTGGTTTTTGAATGAGGAAATAAGAAGGGAAAACCTTAATCTTAACTTAGTTATTGATTATTATTAATATTTCTTTGCTCTCTGGGTGAACCCAAAATGTCCCTTCCTGTGTCAGCAACTACAAGGCCAGATGAAGCTGACAAGAACATTCTTCTGTTTATGAGAGCCAAGGACAAGGCACTTTGAACCTGACACTATCTTGAATAACAGGATTTTTCTTTGGTTTTCTTATGTTACATTATGTCATATTAATAATAAAAGTAATACAGACACTCTGGATCTATAATTTCAATTGGCACCTTAACATTCTCTTATCTTATTGAAAACATGCATGATTCTCTGGTTTAATGAGAATAAATAAGCATGTTATAGTATATGTACAGCCTGATTCTGTTTGTTCCTTGTTCAAACTTTTGGTAAGGTGAACCCCATTCTGTTTGTTCTTAGGACAAACCTTTGTTTAAGGGGGAAACTGATTCTGTTTTTCTTTGGACCAAACCTTTGGTAAATGGTTGATGATATATAAAGAAGTACACACACACACACACACACACACACACACACACACACACACAGACAATGTATATATGTATATATGTGTATGTGTATAATGTGTCTATATATGTATACGTGTGTACACACACACAAACACATTTAAATATAAAAATCCTCCGGCATTTAACACCCTTCACAACCTGGCCTCTTCCAACATTTCAAGTCTTAGATTTTGTTCCCCTCTATGTCCTCTGTAAGCCAGCAAAACAGATTTATTGTTACTTTCACATAACACTCTATCTCCTAACTTCTGTAGGAAACTTTTTTCTGATATCTCTTATTCTGACCTAGTGCCTTCTCTCTGAGACCTGCAGACATATGTGCACATACAAACGTATTTCAAAATTTTAGTGGAGTATTAAATTTGTTGAAATTGGATTGTCATGGAATATATGTTAGTTGTGATTTTTGATAGATTATGAATAGCATCACCTCACAAAACCCTGAAAGGCAGTATAAGGAAAAACAAAAGTATAGAAAGCTTGATACAAGACACAATGAAACCAGATCATCTCACAAGCATTTATAATTTAAATTAGGATATCAACAAATACATATTATGTGGAACAGATTTCTCTAAATAAACATAGCAATATGTTCTTATAATTGTTGACAGAAGAAGTATCTTTCTCAGTGCCTGATATATTTTTAAGAAAATAGAAAGATAAGAAGAAATCAAAGAAAGTAGCTGAATCTAGTTGAGTATACAAAGAAAAACTTCATGCTTCAAGCAACACAATGTTCTAGGTTTGGAGAGAACAATTAAGATATATCTAAAAAGGAAACATTTCAAGAGAGTGGAAAAATCATGAATGGTATTACTAACAGCATTTTTAAAGAAGACAATGACTAACTAATGTCTTAAGATTTTAATTAAAACTAAATCTTGATGAGAGTTGCCTAAATATATATATATGGAAGTTGACCTTGCTGAGAAAGCATGAGAGAATAACCAAAAGCATTATTCAGTTGATTCATTATCACAGGCCATATTTTCATGGTTATACAATTGACTCAAATTTAGAGGAAATTGAAAATTCAAGAATCAGGGTTTATTGGTTTAGTACAAAAATATGAATTGTCAAAATAAAATGCAGCTATGGGGCAAAATGAAAACACTCAACAAATTTTTGTTAAATTGAGTTAGTAATGAGTCTAATAAATACATGAAGATCTTAGGGGAGAAGCTCCCACAGAAATAATTTGACTATCTCTTGATTATCAGTAACAAGCAAGCTATAATACAG
The DNA here is from genome assembly GCF_900497805.2 of Vombatus ursinus. Classification (NCBI taxonomy): domain Eukaryota; kingdom Metazoa; phylum Chordata; class Mammalia; order Diprotodontia; family Vombatidae; genus Vombatus; species Vombatus ursinus. The sequence continues at coordinate 24,844,334 of NW_020954562.1, read as the reverse complement.
AGAGATATATACTCTATAGTTTTTCTTTACCATGTCATAGAAACCTCTTCACCTTGCAAACACACCACTCTGGACTATGTCTCACACTGGAAGTGTATGCTTCTTTGACTTCTCCCTCTGATTGTGTGGTTCTTCTCAGGATCTTAATTTTAAGAAATATACTCAGGTCAACCATGTTTTTATTCCTGTCCAGGTTGCACTCCTGACTCTCCCAGTCTTTCTCAATATGCCCTAAATCAAGTACCTTCATCTTCTTACCCTATGCCTACTATCCCTTTTAAGTATTGACTTCCCTCAATTGAGTGTGAGCTCATTGAGGCCAGAAAACTGTCTTTCTTTCTGCTAGTATTTGTATTTCCTTGGCATATATCGAGTGTTCCAGGAAGACTAGGACCATCAGTGATGGGGTGCTTGAGTGCTTGTGAAGAGGTGGGGGGGTTATGATGCACTCCTAGATGCACAGAGGCACCCCAAGATCGCGGGAGGTTTTGGGGCACTGGAATAAAAAGCCAGATCACGGTGCTGAATTTGCCTGAAAGAATTCAACCCAGATCTTCTTCCAGCCAGAGAAAAAGTTTATTAAAGATATAGCATACAGGCCAGATCATGACCGTGAGGAGGAGGGGGCTTGAGAATCTCAGCCTCTGGGCTTGAGAGGTTCTCAGCTTCAGAATGGGGTCTGGGGGCTAAGGTGGTCAAGCCAGGTGACCATGAGAATCTCAGCCTCTGGGGGCATGAGAAATTCCCAGCATCTGAGTGGGGGCCAAGATGAGTCTTAAGTACAGAAAGACTGTGGGAGGGGTCTAGGAGTGGCCAAGCAGTTTGGAGTGATGGGAGGAGGGGTCTAAGGAGATCTGGATGGGAGTGACTAGTAAGCTGGGGTGAACAGAACTCCTCGGTCCTAGACCTCTTGGTGCCCAGCTAGGATTAAGGGTGGCCACAAGCGGGGGGGGTTGGTTGGGTCCGTTTGGAAGGTAATAAACAATGAGAATAAATAATGAAGGGAGCTGAAAGGGGGGAAGTTTGCTTTCAAATGGAAATAGGGCAGTTTCTAAAACTTTAAGGTTTTCCTGGGACTGGTAGACAAATTGAAGCCAGGTTCTTTTGGGGGCCAAGAAGGAAAGCGCATTTGAATAAGATTTCAAAGAGAGAATCTAAAAGTTTTAAGGTTTTTCTGGGAATTGTAAACAAAGGAGCCAAATTCCTTTTGAAAAGGGGCAAAAAGGAAAAGGGGCAAAGGTAAACCTCTTCACTTGTGTTTGGGTGCTTGTGCTTGTACTTGGACCCCAATTTCTCCCTAGTCTCAGAAACACTGTCTCTGACAATCACTCCCTAGCCCAAGGACATTGTGCCTAGCAATTACTCATGTGTGGGCCCCAGCAAGACTCTTATTTCTCTCCCTGGTACAGCTACACAAAGCTGGGTGAGAGAGTGCTGGGCTGCTCAGGCCCCAGCCCTCAGATCACATCTCTGGAAGCCTCCCAATTCCTTAGTAAGTTCCTGTCTTGTGAGAAAGCTTTCCCTTGTTGCAGTGCTTTCTCTCATCAAGACAGAGGGAGAGGGGTGCCTTGTGCAGCCGAAGGAGTTTTGTCCTTGGCCAACCCAAGGACTCTTCTTCCTGTCAGATCCATACCTCTGTCATCTCCCTCCCTGTCCGGTATACTCCCTGTACTTTCTCATCCATAGCTCCCAAAGACACCTGGACCTTTAGATTACCTCATCAGTGTCCCTGGCATTCCTTTCCCATGCCCTTTTCCATATAAACCCTGGTTCTATCCTCAGTCTTTTGCAGGTTCCTTAAGAATCCTTGCCTGCTGAAAAACTTAACAATAAATCTTTGCTACCTTGACTTAAAGAATGCTTGAGTCTGTGAATTCATTTCAGACCACCTGTCCTGGACTCTAGTCTTTGAAGGGTCTCGACCTCTCAGATCACAACATCAGGGCTTGCTAAGTTCTTTGTAAAGGCTTCTCATCTATCTTTGGTGTCCACCTGATTCACCCAATTCTCATCTGTGGCTCAAGAAGCCATAGCATGCACAGTGGCTACACCCCAGTAAACCATCTCAGCAGTATGGCTAAACCAGATTTTGGGTAACTGATAGGCCTCAAATCTATTGGTGTCCACCCAACCATGTGAAGATTTACTTTGGTGGAATGGGTGGATGAGAGCAATTTGTTGCAATAGCCATGAAGGCAACTGAAGCAGGTTCTGTGGAGTGCTTAGAGCTTGATCAGACATTAAAGACGCCAAGTTCACCCACTGCATCCCAGGCCATTGCCAATCATCCTGACTTTTGTCTTATCACTAGACTTTGAGGACTCTGGAAGAGAAAGTGAAGCTGATGACTCTTTGCAACTCTGTCTAACAAATCCAATTCACACACAAGTCGTCACCCTGTGATGTCAAATAACAGTATTTGTATTTCTGGAGATTAGCACAGTAACTGACACATAGTAAGCACTGAATTATTTTTTGACTTGATTTGAATTAAAGATGTCATATGCAAAATCCAAAAGGAAGAGGGTTTCCTTGTAAGCTGGTGATGAACTAGAGATATTCCTGTTTGCATATGATATTGTGCTGGGGGTCTCAATTTGGTCCATATTTAAAATATATCAACCTTACAATCCACAGAGAAAAATAAATCAGTAAATAAAGACTATCTATTGCCCACTTATGCCATAGGATCATACATCTACAGCTGAGAGGGAACTCAGAGGCTATCTATTGCAACCCCTTCATTTTTTTAGCTAAGGAAACTGAGGCCCAGAAAGGTTAACTAATTCTCTAGCCTAACAACACTAGTATTTGAACTCAGATTGCTGACTACCTAACCTGTGCTTGTTCCACTGAATCATACTCAGGTATGTTTTACCTCCATTGGGTAAACCTTCCTTAATCTTTTCAGAAGAAAGTCTGCTCTTCTGCAAATTGTTTTAAACCTAAAGCATTTTACCTGAACCTCTCCCTTGTGCCCATCATTACCTTCTTCATATAGTATCTATTTGTATGCAAATTTTTTTAAAAATTAAAAATTGAACTGCTTTGTGGCAAGGTCATTAAAAAACAATCTTTATAACCCCAGAGTCTTGCAAATTGTACTTAATACATGTTTGTTGGATTAAAGTTCATCAAAACTGCATTTCCTTCAAATATTTTAACATTGTGATTTCATCCTAATTTTACTTAGCCATATTATTTTCCTCCCACCACCCTTGACTTGTCAAAGTAGTTGAATAATCTGTAGAGGGACATTGTGGTATATGTGGTGTCCAAACTGTTAGCTTTGGAGAAAAGAGACCAAGTTTCAAATTCCACTCTGTCCTTTAAGTGGACCAAAATCTTAACTTTTGTGTGCCTGGGACAGCTTCTGAGGGCTTATATGCTAAGCTATACATGAGCTGTAATTTGTTTGGGTGGGGGTAGGGAAATTCTCACATCAATGAAATTATAGTTCTTTTGTTCTTCCAGCATATTTGTTAATATATTCTTATATTCCATCTAAACTATACAAATCTATTTTGTATTTTGCTATTTTATTTGCCCAGAATATAGTCAGTCCTGTAAGTGTGATTTCCTGGAAGTTTTATAGACAATCACAAAGGCTAAGTGAACTTATGGTTTCCTACTCACATTTCCTCAGGGTACCTTCATTCACAGAGTAATTGAGTTATCTGTATGGCCTGTAGGGCAGCTTCCAGGCCTTGTCTCCTTTGAGTAGCCACAAGTCTTCAGCCAAGTGCCTTATAAAAATGTAAAGGATTGAGAAGCAGTCCTAAGCTACTTGTCTGTCTCAGAGCAAGTAGCTAGACCAGTTTTTGAAGGATTTCCTAAGCACTATGAGACATTAAGGAACAGACAGACTTCATAAAAAGACAAGAAGTGAGGCCATAAATGCAATATGATTAGCAGCTTCCTCTTGTGTGGAAAAACTTGGCTGGGCCACAGCAGCAGGGGGTTCAAGAGAATTAAACTAAAATAGTCAAGTTTAAGTAATAATCTTTAATGAGTGAATATATTGGTTGGTTCCTTTTTCATTAGCTCTAAAAAAATAAGCACTTTAGGAGGTAATATTTATATCATAGGGTAAAAAGCTGAGTATTTTTAAAACTTCGAAATGATTTGAAAAGATTGCTCTTTCTGAGAAGTTCCTTTCTTCCATTACTCCGGCCATTATTCTCATCTTTACCAACACCCTCCCCCTTCCCCATTTTCCCCCAGGATCACCTTTCCCACTAGTATTGAATGAGTCACCTTTCACCAGTTCAGGAGTTCTTAACTTTTTTTTTGTCAGAGTCAGAGTCAACAAATAGTTATTAAGAAACTACTATGTACCAGGCACTGTGCTAAGCACTGGGCATACAAAGAAAGTATGATGGTCTGTTCCCTGACCTCAAGGAGCTCACAATCTAATGGGAGAAAACCATATATAAGAAGCTGAAAACCTCGAAAGATTTTCCTTCCAATGTCCACCTGTTCCCTCCTCAGTGGCGGAGGGTGAAGAGGATGTATACCCAGAGGCAGGGGATGATGAAGAGGTGTGAGTTTCAGAATTGGATTTCATCTTTCAGAAAAAGGAGTTTCTGTAGATCATGAAGTTTAAGAAAATTAGCTGCATGGCACTTGAACTTAGCATTCCGGAGAAGTCTATAGACCCCTTCTAAGAATGGTCTTTTTAAATGCATGTGATAAAATACTCAGAATTAAAAACGAAACCAATTATGCTGAAATATGTACTATATACCTCTATATATATTTCCTTTATGCACTTACATATTATATGTGTTCGTGTATGTTTACATATGTGTATATACACGTATGTAAATGTGTATGTACACACATGTATGTGTATGTGTGTATTATTCACAGACCCTTTGCAATCTCTCCATACACACTTTCAGGATTGGTGGACCCCAGGTTAAGGAATCGTAACATTAGAGGCATAATTAAGAAAATCATCAGAAGGGGCAAAGGTGGGTGGGAGAGGTATAGAGTTGCCACTGCTGCTGGTTACGGGGCAGGTAAGAGAAGCTGAGATAAAGTAAAGTCCTAGACCATTGGTTTTCCAGAAGGTCAGTAGTGGGGCAGGAGGCGGGGAAGCAGATTATTATTTCTAGTAGTTGATCATGGGATCACAGTTGTAAAAAAGGAGGGGACTACAGAGGGTATCTAGTTCATCTTCTTCATTTTACAGGTGAGTAAATTGAGGTCTGGGGACCTTAAATGGTTTGTCCAAGGTCACATAAGTATTATTTTGTTGTTGTTCTTTAGGGGTTTTCAGTTGTGTCTAGCTCTTTGTGACCCCTTTTGGGATTTTCTTGGCAAGGATACTAGTGTGGTTTGCCCTTTCCTTCTCTAGCTCATTTTTACAGATGAGGAAACTGAGGCACAGAAGGTTAAGTGACTTTCCAAAGGTCACACATCTAGTAAGTGTCTGAGGTTGTATTTGAACTCAGATTTTCCTGACTCCAGGCTTGGCACTTTATCCACTGTGCCACCTAGGTTCCCTAGGTAATACCTAGACTTTCTCAGTGCCATCTAAGTTACCTACCCTTGAGCAACATTCTAGTTTCCTTATCCCCAAGCTTTCTCCAATGCTGCATTTCATATTCCTACTGTTTTAATAGCATTGTTTTTTTTTCTATATGGCAGGAATCAAGCTTTTAGATTTTGTTTCTGATATTTGAAATAGAACATGAAGATAAATGGCAGCCATCTTACAAATCACAGGTCTGACCACAAACTACCTTTGTTCAATACTCTTTGGCGGCTCCTTATTGTTTCTAAGATAAACTACAAACTCAGTAGTGTGGATTTTAAAACACATTTAGTGTTTTTTTTTTAAACACAGTCTAGTTCCAGACTTATTTCACATTACTACTCTTGTTCATGTGAGGTTCTTTTGAACCAAATAGATCGATGAGTTGTTCCTTAAACTTGCATTCTGTTTCCCACCTTCATACTTTTGTACAGGCATTTCAACTTCCTTTAATGTTAAGATCAGGTGCCTCTATCCCAAAGGAAGACTATCCCCATCCCTCCAAGAAGTAGGTGATTTCCCTCCTCAAATAGTTGTGTATTAATTTATCTTTGTACCTGTGGAATCTTCCAATAGAGTGGAATTTCCTTGAAAAGAGATTATTTTCTATTTTGTCTTTGTGTTCACAACATGTAGCATAAATACCTTGTTCTAGGTATTTAATATATGCTTGTTGAATTGCATAATCAGAAAAAAGCATCAAATTAGCATCAAATCAACAATATCACAGAAGTCATCGTACCATTGGCATTTATATGTAATGCTTGTATATTTCTTAGCATCTCTTCATCAGCTCAATGTCCAGATAGAAAAATATGCCAAAGGAAATGCAGAAATTAAATAATATTTAAATTTCAAAGCCTCTTGACCCAGAGCCAGGGGACCTTTGTGCTCATTGGTTTGCCACTAACAAGCTATGTGACCTTGGACAAATCATTTATCCATTCTAGGCCATAATTACTTTTTCTGTGAAATAAAGGGGTTAGGTTAATTGACCTCAAAGATGCTTTCCAGCTGTATGACTATAATTCTATAATTCAAAACAAAACAAAAACAAAAAAAAGAAAAAAACATCAACAACAACAAAAAAAAACCATGGAGCATTATGATGAATACTCATGGGAGAGAGAAATTTTTTTTTTCAATATTAAATACTATATTCAGTACTATTAAAAAAAAATCTGTGCTGGCATCATTGTGATTGGCAATCATCTTTATACTTTTGCACTTTGATTAGTGATTTCATGATTTACTCTATCTATAAAATTCACCACCTGATAGGAAAACTTGGGTTCATGAACCACTCCTCATTTAGCCAAATTGGTGCTTAGAGAATAAATATTCTATAGGGAAGCCTTACTTGAGGCTTCTCCAACTTCGTAGGAAGGGTAAAGCTTGTGCTCTGTTGGTATAGGCTTTAAGACCTCAGGGTCACCTCAATGACATGCTGAGGCATCAGAGAAAGACTTACATATGTGGAAGCGTGAGAGAGGAGAGATAAAAAGTAAAGTAAAAAACTCCATTATCTCAGTGGTATTTCTATCCAGGAAGACCTGCAACAATCCACAACATACCACAGGTGCTCACTTATATTAAATGTAAAGGTTTAAAACAAATTTCATCCTGTCTATTCATTCCAAATAGTGTGTCAACTGACTTGTTATTTTTTTCCCCTTTGCTATTGGACCTATAGCATTGTAAAATGCTTTAAGATTTACCAAGTGTTTTCCATGTGGTTCATGAGATCATGATCTCCTGAACAAGTCTGTATATGGACAGGGCTGTCTCTTGTCTGCCTTTTCTTCCTTTAAGACCTTTTTAAGGGCCTTGTGGGATATTAAAAGGACAAAAGAGCCACTGGATGTACACTGGCCAAGCCCAGAAGGATCTAGCTCTGAGGAGCAAATTGTTTGACCTAAGACATTAGGTCACAGATCTGGTAGTGAGATACTAATACTCATTCATTTTCAATGTCAAACTTGCTTTGTAGCAATCACCTAAGTTTGAGCTCACTGTCCCCAGCGACCATGAAGATAGAGGAGTAAGTTTTCCCTTGGTTTAAGAAAATGACAGAAAATTGAAATAACTTTAGATTGAGAGAGTTAATGTTTCAGTGTTGGACTTGAAACAAGCTCCCCTGACTTCAGATTCAGTGACTTTTACTCTACAAAACTGAATTAAATTTCTAGTTCCTAGTAGACATTTAATGCATGTTTGTTGATTGGTTAGATGACTTTAACCACACTTATGCTTGGGCTATGGTTTTTTGTAACATTGTCAGGCTTTTTGATAAGAAACAATAGATCAAAATAATCAAGTTTTCCTTCAAGTAGCATGAAAAAAAGGCTTGAAATCTTAAACTTGGGATTTTTTTTTTCTAATAGCCTAATCTCTCATAAACTGATTATGTTAAAAGTATCAGAGGAAAGTTAATAATTGTCAGATTTTGCAGAATGAATTTGAAATTACCCAGATGGTCATTCATTCAGTTGATTTTGGGGACATGAAACTTTGTCATTTCCTATTTTCAGAAATGGTAACAGTAATAGACTTGGAGGAATCAGACATGACTTAGGCTCAGGAATGGGAAGAGCTGTTGTAGGGCTTGGGGATCAATGATTAGGAATCATCAAAAACAAGGTGCATAGGTGTTTCATTTCCTAATTTGGGAATATAAAGACTGTCTTCAAGAAAGGTTTTTAGGAGTGTTCTTGATGTAGCCTAACAGCTTCATTAATGTTAGATGAACGATTACATATGATCTGGCCCACTAGAGAGGGTTATTTCATATGAGCTCAAGTACACGATAATAGCTCAAGTCCTAGAGTGTGAAAATTCATAGTTTCCTACTTTCATACACATGAAGTGAATGCTCAAGAAGAAGTCAATTAGATATACTACTGTTGATGAATGAGTGTTTTGAGATAGACTCCACAGATAGAACAAGATTCTTAATTAAGACTATTACTCAAGGGAGTAGGGAATCAGACTGGTAAGAAAGACTGCATGGAAATTTAGACAATAAGGTTTTCTGTAGGGGGAACTAGATTTTATATGCATCTCAAACCAACAAAGTGCAGTCTCCTGGTTATCCTCAGGGAGATGAAGAAAAGGATTTTGAGAAACTCACTTTGCATTTAGCACTGATCTCTGCCACGGAAGGCTGAAAATTAGGATGATGTGCATAAGTTTCCATGGTTTTTAACAGTTCTTGAGGAAAGTTGAAATTGTAGTTGTCTTAGTTTTCCATTGGCCACTATATTATTCATTTGTCCCTTACACAAGAAACCACATGATAGATCTCCCACCTTAAATTCAGTGACAAGAAAGTGCTTTTCTTGCAGATGGATTTGGGCCCTTTTGCCTGACAACGAGACCTATAGATCCTGATATGTTCTCTTTTTTTACCTTTTCTTTTACTTTTTCCCACTTAGTTTCCAGAAAATTCAAAAATAGACTCAATGAATTCAATTAGATATAATAATTTGTATATCAAATGTGTGTATACATATATATATACATATACATATATATGTATACATACACACATATAAAATGTTTTTTGAGGGATTCATCTACCAGGTTAAAAACTGAAAAAAAAATCACACAAAATATTAACAATTATAAAAGTTTTATGTTAGCAGGGAGCAAAATGAAAAAGAATGAAAAAAATGTTAAAGAACATGTAAAGAGACTTTCTTTAAAAGAAAATGGTGTTGAATAGAAGGTAAAAAGAAGCACAATATGAACAATTTCTGCCATCATCACTTAAACAAAACATAGTTTATATGAAGTTAGAATTCAGGAAACAAGTACTTGCCAATGAGATTTTAACCCTTGGAGAACATCAAATCTTTGAAGATGGGTCATGTCTGGTCTGGACTAACAATATAATCTCAAATGATCTCAGATTCATTTGACAGCACCATGTTTTCAATAAATCTGTTTGGAAGCCCATAAAGTGATTAGGAACTAAGTAGTAGAAGGAGGCATTGGAAGTAAAGCAGAGGTGTTCCTGTAGGTGTTCCTGTTTTCAATTATGAAACTGGAGACTGCTGTAAATGCTTAGAATAAATTAGCCAATGGAACAGTTACTAACAATTTCAATCCTAATTTCCAACTTCCTGTAATATATAAAGATGTTTGTATATCGTAGGAAAAAATTTTTCATACTTGGAAGGCTATCTAGTACAACCTACAGTGAAAAAAGTATGGGTTCTTTTTTAATGTATCTGACAAGTTGTTACCCAAACTTTGCTTGAAGATCCCCAGGGAAGCAGAACCTATTCCACTTTTGGATTGTTTTAATCTTCATACATCATAGACAGCAGTGGCAACATAACAATTTAAAATGGAATTTTTGTTTGTTCACTCCACTGATGGAAGTGCTGATATATACTAGAATTCTAGAGGTGGAAGAGACCTTAAAGAATAAGTAGTCCAAACCTCTCATTTCACAGACGAAGAAACTGAGGTTATTTGAAATTAAAAGACTTGTTAAGTATTGAAACTTAGATTCTACTTAAAAAGTACTCTTACTACTTCACAGCTAATGATGAAAATCAGTACATATTTGTGTGGATGTGGCATTAAGTAGTTTCTTCAGAATATCTACATGCATGTGTATATATGTATATATGTGTGTGTGTGTATGTGTGTGTGTATGCACATATAACTTAAATGTCATTTATACTGGAATAGGATTTGAACTAAGAGTCAGAAAGAACTGAACTAAAATCCAGCCTCATACACTTTCCAGCTATCTGATTCTGGGCAAATCATTTGACCTATATGACTTAGTTTCCTTGTTGATAAAATTGTGGCTGTTGTTGAGCATAAAATGATGTGATATTTGTAAAGGATTTTGCAACCTTTGGAGAACTATGTAAATGTTTATTATTATTGTTGATACTATATATATACATATATATGTATATATATAGTTTTTGTAGTAAAATACTAGTTCAAATGAATTTTCAGAAGCTTGAGTGATGTGTTTCCCTATTACCTTTAAATTGTTAATGGAAAATACTCTATTAACATAAGTCCAGGTACTTGTTCCTCTCTACCCTTCTCTTACTCTCTTCTCATTGAATCAAAGCTACAATTAGATATTTGTAAAGCACTTAGGATATTTCCAAACACATAGTAGATGCTTAGTCAATGCTTATTCCTTCCCTCCCACTTACTCTCTCAGTCCCAGGTGTGAAAAATGAATTTTTTAGTAATCATTATCTTGGAAACTCTGAGCTTCTCACCGCCCTTTTATTTCTAAATTCAGTCCTTCTTCAGAAGGATATTAAGATGTAATCTAAATGGGTCTATTCCTGCTCATTATGTTGCCTAGGCAGGTCTGGGAAATGTTGATTCCTCCCTATTGTCAAGACAAGTGATATGGAAATTGATATCTCTTTGAACAGGATTGAGTAACCAGTGTCAAGTACTGAAAGACCCTCATTTTAATATGGGCCATCTCCCAGAGTTGATTGGTGTCCTTTGGGAATACCTGCTCTTCGAAGGGTACATAAAGCTGTACAACCAAAATCTAATTTGAGCCAGTTTTGAACTGGGCCTCTTAGCGGGGCCCTGTTTTGGACTGAACTTCCATGCAATACATGTCAAGTCACCTTGAGAGAAATTCAACTGAACACATGCACCTCAATTTCTTTGTCTCTTAGAGCTGACTCTGTTTCAAAATTGGGGTTCATTTTTGGGGTGGTCCACACAGGCAACTCTCTAAGATCATAAATTACAGATGAATCTCAATTCTGCATCAGTGGAGGTTACTTATATACCTAGAATTCCCTAATGAAAACTATGAAAACACCTTTAAAAATTACTTTAAAAAATTTAAAAAATACTCCTCCCCCCCAAAAAAAGTCACACACTGCCTCACCTAAATGATCTTCAGGAACGTGATGTAAGAGATAGAATACTGGGTTTGTAGTCATAAGACAGATTTAAATCATGGCTGTGGTACTATTTGGTATACTTGAAAGAACACTCATTTAGAATCAGAGAACTTGGGTTAAAATTTCAGTTTTTCTACTTGTTTCTTGTGTGATACTGGTCTCTATTTACTTATTTGTAAAATGAGGAGTTTAGTCTAGGTGATACTAATAATCTTTTTCAACTTTAAAGCCTATAATCCTACCATGTGCAATTTAAATAACTTTATTCTTGTAAGGTTGTAAAATGAAGGGGTTGGATTAGATGATCTTTAAGCTTTCTTAAAGCTTTAAATTTTATGAAAATTATGATTTTTGTGTGTTTTCTACATGTACTAAAATAATGCTAATCAAAGTAAAAGTAGAAAAATGGTACTTTCTGATAGTGTTCTCTACTGAGAATAGAAATGAGCTAGACTTGTTTATAAAATATGTACGACTCAGATAAAAGGTCTTTGGACTATAGAGCCTGTATTTCCCAGATAGCATTTAGATGACCTTCACCTTCCAGATGTTCCCATTAGCCTATAATGGATTTCCATTTCATGGGTGTTTAACTTCTTAAAATAGAGCAGGAGATTCTGATTCTGGTGCTTATTCGAACTATCATAAACTGGGTCAGAAAAAGAGAACCCAGCTCTATCTTCAAATGGACTCCTTTCAAAAACAAATTTACATTAAATAGTGCAACTGACTCCTTAGTGGAACAAAGGAAATAAACCCAAACCTCTTCCTATTTGTATACAATATTTTCAAAGAACTGGTGATATTTTGAAATGAAGAAAGGAAGTAAATTGAGGTGTATATGTTTGCATTGTATTTGTAGTATATTACCTATATACATTTCAAATACTGAGAAAGGAGCTTACTGAACCTGGTATTGTATTTTATATCTTTCTGGTATTTTCTTGGCATTTGCTCAGATGAAAATATACCAATGTAACCATTCAGGTAAACAGAGCATTTGGTCATGTTACTTTGTGGGTTTAAAAACACAACAGAACCAAACAAAGCCTTTCCTGGGAAATTTAAGGAGACAGTGAGGGATTCTATTGTTGCTTAAAATCTTAGTTGTTTTGTCATGAATTCACAAGCACTTTTTGAGCCAGGACTGGAGAGAGAAAAAAGTAAGAGACAATCAAAATATGATGGCACATTGGTCTTGTCTGTTGGTGATTATTATCAATTAAACTAATGGAAATGTGAATAAGGTGGGAATGTAAGCAAGTTTTCTGAATATCACCTTAAAACTTCTTTCATTCATTAATTTAACATGTGTTTATTAAGTATCTATTACATTCAAGTCATTGTGTTGACATTGTTAATGAGTTAAAGAAGATATATTTTACACTTCCATAATATCTGACCTTTCAGAAAACTAATTTATATATTCTTAATATTTTAACATAAATTGTTATATTTTCAATAGTACAGTTTGAGCTCAAATGAATTTTCAGAATCTTGAGTCATGTATTTCCCTATTACCTTCAAATTGTTGATGGAAAATACTTGTACTAATGAAGCTCATTGGATCAGTTCATAAAATCAACAAATATAAATCTTTTGTTAAGCACTTATTATATGCCAAGCATCGTGCTAAGTACAAGGGATATAAATACATGAAAAAAAAATTTCCCTGATGTCAAGGAACTTACATTCTAATGGAGGAAAGACAATATACCAAAGAGAGTTGGAAAGTGGAGGGGCATAGTGGTTAAATAAGGAGAATACAAAGCAAAGCAAGGAGAGGAATGAAGGATGGGTGATCTGGATCCTCCTCAAAACAGAAGTTCTTAGAGGACCTCACCAATGAGGGAAGATGTCCACAGAGGAGAAGGAATGTTCTGGGGTGAAAAAGTCACAATGGCTGAAGGAACATTCAAGGTGAGAAGGCAACTGAGGCATGGTGGCAAAGTCATTTGAGTCAAAAATAGAGATAGGAGAGCAATAAAGGATGACTTTATTGTGCTTTTTAAAAAATTAATTACTTTTTAGTTTTCAACAATCACTTCCATAAACTTTTTTTCCTCTTTTTAATCACGGTAATTTTATTTATTTTTTTGTTTTCAACATTTACTTCCACAAGATTTTGAGTTCCAAATTTTCACCCCATCTCACCCCTCCCTCCACCCCAAGATGGCATGCATTCTGAATACCCCTTCCCCTAGTCTGCCTTCCCTTCTATCTCTCCCCTCCCCGTTTTCTTATCCCCTTCCCCTTCTATTTTCCTGTAGGGCAGGACAGATTTCTGTGCCCCATTTCCTGTATTTCTTATTTCCCAGTTGCATGTGAAAACATTTTTTTAAACATGTGTTTTTAAAACTTTGGGTTTCAAATTTTCTCCCTTCCTTCCTCCCCACCCAGCCTCATTGATAAGGCAAGCAACTAAATATAGATTATATATGTGCTGTTATGCAAAACACTTCTATAGTAGACATGCTGTGAAAAACTAACTCTATTTCCCTTAATCCTATCCCACCCCCCCATTTATTCTATTCTTTCTTTTGACCCTGACCCTCCTCAGAAGTACTTGCTTCTGATTACCCCCTTTCTCAATCTGTCTTCCTCTCTATCATCCCCCTACTCTCTTGTCCCCTTCCCACCCCCATTTTCCTGTAGGGTAAGGCAGATCTCCATACCTAATTGAGTGTGTATGTTATTCCCTCTTTAAGTCAAATTCTATGAGAATAAGATTCACTCATTCCCTCTTACCTTCCCCTGTTTCCTCTCCACTGTAAGAGCCTTTTCTTTTCTGTTTTTCTTTTTTTGTGAGATAATTTACCCCATTCTACCTCTCCCTTTCTCCTTCTCCTAGTATAATCCTCTCTCACCCTTTAATTTTATTTTCCAGATATAACCCCTTCATTTTCAACTCACCCTGTGCCATCTATCTATCTATATCTATATATATGTACATATAATTTTCCCCCTCCAACTACCCTAATACTGACAAAGGTCTCATGAGTTACAAATATCATCTTTCCATGCAGGAATGTAAACAGTTCAACCATAATAAGTCTCTTATGATTTTCTCTTTCCTGTTTACCTCTTCATGTTCCACTTGAGTGTTGTATTTGAAAATCAAATTTTCTATTCAGCTCTGGTCTTTTCATCAAGAATGCTTGAAAGTCCTCTATTTCACTGAATGACCATTTTTTTCCCCTGCAGGATTATACTCAGTTTTGCTGGGTAGGTGATTCTTGGTTGTAATCCTATCTCCTCTGCCCTCCTGAATATTATATTCCCTGCCCTGTGGTCCCTTAATGTAGAAGCAGCTAAATCTTGTGTTATCCTGATTGTGTTTCCATAATACTTGAATTGTTTCTTTCTGGCTGCTTGTAATATTTTCTCCTTGACCTGGGAACTCTGGAATTTGGCTACAATATTCCTAGGAGTTTTCCTTTGGGGATCTCTTTCAGGCGGTGATAGGTGGATTCTTTCTATTTCTGTTTTGCCCACTGGTTCTAAAATATTGGGGCAGTTTTCCTGGATAATTTCTTGAAAGATGATGTCTAGGCTCTTTTTTTGATCATGGCTTTCAGATAGTTCAATAATTTTTAAATTCTCTCTCCTGGATCTATTTTCCAGGTCAGTTGTTTTTCCAATGAGATATTTCACATTGTTTTCTAATTTTTCATTCTTTTGGATTTGTTTTACAGTGTCCTGATTTCTCCTAAAGTCACTAGATTCCAATTGCTTTATTCTAATTTTTAAGGAAGTATTTTCTTCAGTAAGCTTTTGGATTTCTTTTTGCATTTGGCTAATTTTGCTTTTTAGGGCATTCTTCTCTTCATTGGCTTTTTGGACCTCTTTTGCCATTTGGGTTAGGCTATTTTTTAATAGCCTAATAGGTTATTTTTTTCAGTATTTTTTTGGGTCTCCTTTAGCAAGCTGTTGACCTGTTTTTCATGATTTTCTTGCAAAACTCTCAGTTTTTCCTCTACTTCTCTTACTTGCTTCTCAAAATCCTTTTTGAGCTCTTCCAAGGCCTGGGACTAATTCATGTTCTTCTTGGAGGCTTTGGATGTAAGAGCTTTGGCTTCATTGTCTTCTTCTGGTTGTATGGTTTGATCTTCTTTGTCACCAAAGTAAGATAATATAGTCTGACTCTTTTTGTGCTGCTTACTCATGATCCCGGCCAATTACTTGAGTTTTAAACTCTTTGTTAAGGTAAAAGTCTGTTTCCAATGTGGAGAATGTACTGTCCCAAGCTTTGGGGGTTTCTACAGCTGTTTTCAGAGATACTTCTAGGAACCTGAAAATTTTCAGTTCTTCCAAGGTGCTATGATAAGGGGCAAGATGTTTTCTCTCCACCACAACAAGCTTTACCACACCAGCATTCCTCCTCATCCCAGGACTGCCCCTCAGAACTGTGACCCAGATCCAAGCACCGGTAAAGCAAGAGAGTCCTGTCTCAGCACTGGCAAAGAGATCCCTGCAATCCCCCTCTGATCAGCCACTTGATTCCCCCTCAGTCTGTGGGCCAGAAGCTCAGGAAATAGTCATGGCCCTGGGGGTGGCTGACACCTAGCTCCTTCTCTCACTGCAGTCACAGACTTTTCCCACTAACCTTCTAAGTTGTCTTTGGCATTCGTGGGTTGAGAAGTCTGGAAACTGTGATAGCTGCCCACGATTCAGTCCTCTGAGGCCTACTCCAGGGTCGCTTTGGCCTGAGTATCCATGCCGAACTGTGCTCCTCTCCCCATCCAGCGTGATATACCTTTCCCATCAACCATCCAGGCTGTCTTTGGCTGGAAATTTGTTTCACTCTGTGTTTTTGTGGGTTCTGCTGCTTTAGAATTTGTTTAGAGCCATTTTTTATAGGTATTTGGAGGGGTTTGGGGGAGAGCTCAAGCAAGTCACTGCTTTCCCTCTGCCATCTTGGCTCTGCCCACCATAAACTTTTGAGTTTTAAATTTTCTCCCCCTCCCTTCCCACCTCCCTCTCCAAGATGGTATGCAATCTAATATAGGCTTTACATATATATTCCTATTAAACATATTTTCATATTAGTCATGCTATAAGGAAGAATTAGAACCAGTAGAAGGAACCACAAGAAAGAAGAAACAAAAGAGAAGAAAAAAAGAGCAAATAGTATGCTTTGATGTGTATTCAAACTCCATAGTTCTTTCCCTGGATGTGGATAGCATTTTCTATCATGAGACTTTTGGAGATGTCTTAGATTCTTGCATTGCTGAGAAGAGCTAAGTCTATCCAAGTTAGTCATCATAAAATGTGGCTGTTACTGTGTACAATGTTCTCCTGATTCTGCTCCCTTCACTCAGCATCAGTCCATACATGTCTTTCCAGGTTTTTCTAAAGTCCACTTGCTCATCATTTCTTATAGCACTTCTTATAGTAAGTATTCCCTTACATTCATATACCACAACTAATTCAGCCATTCCCCTATTGATGGGCATGCCCTCAATTTCCAGTTCTTTGCCACCACAAAAAGAACTGCTATAAATATTTTTGTACATGTGGGTCCTTTTTCCACTTTTATGATGTCTTTGGGATACAGCCCTAGAAGTGTTATTGATGGGTCAAAGGGTAAGCGCATTTTTATAGCCCTTTGGGAATAGTTCCAAATTGCTCTCTAAAATGGTTGGATCAGTTCACAACTCCACCAACGGTGCATTAATGTTCCAATTTCCCCACATCTTCTCCAACATTTATCATTTTCCTGTTTTGTCATGTTAGCCAATCTGATAGGTGTGATGTGGTACCTCAAAGTTGTTTTGACTTGCATTTCTCTAATCAATAGTGATTTTCTCTTGTGCTTTCCATCAAAATAGAAGTTCCAGGAAGAACTCACTAGTAGGAGAATGGAACTATCTAGGTAGAGAGATGTCATTAAGTCCTACTACTTCATTTTACAGACAAGGAAACTGAGGGTAAGAGAGGTTTGGTGCCTTGCATGGTCTTAAAACTGGAAATTATTTGAGGCAGGATTTGAACTAAAGTTTTCCTTAGTCCCCCACAAGTACTTCACGTTGTCATCTTTGCTCCACCATATAACAACCACTTATAAGTAGAATGTGTCCCAAAATCTATTTTGAATTGGGGATAAATTTACCCTTACAAATAATGTTACTACTCATGGTCAGATTGTCAGATTGTCTATCACCAGTTTATTTAATCCAAGCTATAAGTAGAAAAATTCATGCTCACATGGAAAAGTGATAGAAAGAAATATGGTTCTAATATCAGCATTTAAAAGTTAAAGGTGTGAGGGAAATGCAATATTTCCTCCTTTTTTTTTCTAGTGAGACAATCAGGGTTAAGTGACTTGCCCAGAGTCATACAACTAGTAAGTGCCATGTGTCTGAGGTCAGATCTGAACTCAGATCCTTCTGTCTCCAAGGCCAGAACTCTATCTACTGCACTACCTAGCTGCCCCATAATATTTTTAATATGATGATGATTTGATTTTCAAAGGCCCTTTCTATCTCTTGAATGGAAGTATGATTGGAAAAGCAAAACAAAACAAAAATACAGGCCAATTAGAAGATGAGGAGATGAATGAAATTTTAGTGATGATTTAAAAATATTTTAGGAACTTATAAGGCCCTTAGCAATTCATAAGATCATAAATCTGGAGTTTAAAAGGAGCTCAGAAACTATCTAATTTGACTCCCTCATTTTATAGCATAGACCAGAAGTTTCTAAACCTTTTTTAAAAAAATTACTCAGCACCCCCTGGGAATCTACTTTCTTTAACCATTGAATAGGTTTTTTTTTAAATTTGCATCATTTCAAAAACATATAAAATATTTTTAAATGATGCGTCTTAAATTTAACAATTTATTTCAAATCTGGTTTTTTTTCCTGCCTTGAAATTTTGATGATGCAATATTGCATCATGTAACTGTCTAGTATCATATTGTAAACAGGTCATTACATGCACATATTCCTGCCTAACCATGCTGGACTTCCTAACAATGAGTGACACACTCACATGCCAACACTTGCTTGTTAATACCTGTCAGTGACCTTGACCACTGATCACTTATAACTTGTATTTTGTGTCTTTATTGGAAAATAATGTAATCACTACAACTTTCACTCTATTACAAAACAGAGACATGTATGAATGGTTTTCCAAAATTTTCTTCTCTTCTCTTCTTATGTTTCCATCGCGCCTTATTTTTATTCAATGGTCCCCAGTTGCACCCACGGCTACTACCACCCCATCCCAAAACATTCTAGCATTCCCCAGGGTTTGGTATTGCCCATTTTGGGAACCTATGGTATAGACTAAGATCCAATGGATTCAAGTGATTTACCTGAATTTGAATACAAAATAAACATAGAAGTTGGGATTTAACCCTAGCTCCTCTAACTCAGAATTGGTTCTGTATTTTGTCTAATATCCTCTTGTAACTTTAGATTCCTCCCCTCCCCCCTTGAAAAAGATATTTATTTAAAATCCATGAACCAGTGATTAGCTTTCTATTCAGTATAATTTTAAGAATTTCATTCTGGTGTTTGGATTACAAATAAAGATGGGAGACAAATAAGCAAGAGAGAAGAAAAGGAGTGAATGAACTAAAAAAAAAAGTATATGCTCTATGTGTTTGGGAAAGATTTCTTGAAGTATAATTAATTTAGTTACAGACCATTAGAGAATGACAAAAAAAAGTGTGCATTGTAACCCAAGTGCAAAATCTCCCTCCCGAAAAGGTGAGAAATTAGATATCCAAGAAATACTGGATTAGGCATTTCCTGGTATGAGCCAGCAGGTGGCACTCCAGGCCCAGATCAACCTAGAACTATTTATTTTCACTTGTTTTTGCAATTTGGCAAGTGACTACAAGTTTATTTCAAGCAGTTTGTCAATTGACAATCCAGCTCATAACTATGCCCTAACAATATATTTGTACTCTCTCTCTCTTTCATAATGATGATAATTGTATGCCACTTGAAAAGTGAGCATCTGTTAGGCTACCCCAATTCCTGTGTGTAAAAGGTGCTTCCTTACTCCTTATAGGGTCTTTATGGAAAGCAAACACTCAATCTTGCCAAGAGATAGTGCACATTTAGATTTAATTATATGTCTAGCATTCTGTAAGAGATTAGGACTTTAATAATGCATTTCATAAAGAATATATTAGATCTTTCCAAATATTCTTTCATAAAGCTCTTTATTTTAATTTTCCTTCATTTTTCATTTTGAAAGAATATTGTTTTGAGATTGGTTGCCAATTGTGAGTTAAACAAGGTAAATTGGGTTTGAAGCATTATTGCCACCCATTTATTAATAGTAAAATTAACTTGACAAATCTATTCCTATGGTCTTCACTATACAGTGACCTCTATATTACAACTAAATATGGGAATCTTCCATTGAAAAATAGAATTTTTTGCAGGTAGAGTTCATAAGAAGAATTCTAAATTTAGACAGAAACAATTTTACTTTAGTTATAATGTTTGATTTTGGAAGTATAGCAATTAAAGTAGCAAAGAAAAATACATTGAAATTTAATGAGGAGTTATTTGATAAAAATCATTATTAGCTCACAACTGCACAATTCTTACAGCTATTAAAGAAAGAGGAAATAACTATGTTCCATTCTAATGAGAAGTGAAGTGAAATTGTTTTTTTTTCCTACGTGGTAAACAAAAGCAAGGTCAAAATGCAACATTGTCACTATCTTAAAAGGTGCTCAATGCTAATGAAATTAATTAAGCAATATAAATTGTTCATATGTCTAGTAATTATAAGCCTATGATCACAATTTTAGAGTTGTTTAGAACCTTAGGAATCATGAATTTTAACCCTGTTTTGCAGATTAGGAAACTGAGATCCACAGAGCCTCAGAGATTCAGAGAGTTGTGACTTTCCCAAGTTCCTGCAGGTGATGATGATGATGGTGATCACAATCTTAAATGCTCTTTTTTTGGGGTCACTAATTTATATTTTATTTTTAAAACACATTTTTTAATGTTCATTGTGGAGGTAAAAACAACAACAACCTTCTCTCCCCTCCTGTCAGAATTCCACCTTGTAAAACAGAAAAATAATTAGGCAAAAAAAAAAAAATCTGATACAGTGACTACATTTGACATTGTACAAATACTGACAAATAGGACTTTCTGTCCCTATGGTCTCCTATCTCTCTACCATGAAGATTACATGATCAAATAGGGAGGCATACTTTATTATCTTTTCTCCAGGATAATCATCGATTTCTAATTCACCCAGAGACGAGCTTTTTTCTAGTAATCTTTTAATTTGCGTTGTTTTAGCCTTTGTATATATTGGTCTATAGATCTGTTTACTTCATTTGCATTCAGTCATTTGCTTAGCTGTGTCTCACTCTTTGCCAAGATTTTCTTGGCAAAGATACTGGAATAGTTTGACATTCTTCTCCAGCTCAGGAAACTGAGGCAAACAGGGTTAAGTGACTTGCACAGGGTCACGCAGCTGGTAAGTGTCTGAGGCCAGATTTGAACTCATGAAGATGAGCTCATAAATAAGTCATGCATAAATTCACACAAATCATATTTTGATTCTCTGAATTCCTAATATTTATCATTTCTTACTGCAAAATAATATTCCATTCCAATATTATACCATGATTTGCTCAGCCATTCCTTAATCAATAGGTATATAATCCCCCTGATTCTTTGCTTTTGGTACATGGAAGATTTTTCTGAGGTTCAGGGGTGCCCCACAATGTTGGCATGCAATGTGGTCTCAAAAGATTTCACTCAGGCTATCTCCAAATCAAGTAAAGGCATTTATTGTGGATAACACACACACACCAAGCAGGCTCCTCTGCCCCTTAAGGGAGATGCCCTTAAGGGATACCCCAGCATAAATGGGGACAGGGAACTCTTTAATGAAGACAGCAGCTCCTTAAGAGAGACAGCTATCCCAAGGGAGATGGCTGCTTCAGGGAAATTTCTCCTTAAGGGAAATGCCCCCCCCAGGGAGATGCCTGCTCCTCCTCCTCCTCTATTCTGCATCCTGTTTTCCCTCAACTCAAATCATACTTTCTGTAGGAGGTTTTCCTCTGTCCACTCAGCTACTGGTGCTTTCCCTTTGAGATGACCTTCCATTTATATTGTATATATCTTTATGTACATAATTATTCTGCATGTTATTGCTAAAATGTGAGCTGCTTGAGGACAGGGGCCATGTTTTTCCCTTCGTATATATCCCCAGCTTTTAACACAGTACTTGGCTCACAGTAAGTATTTAATAAGTGCTTGCTAACTCATTGATATAATGATTAGTGAGTTGGTCTTAGAGTCAAGGTGATCTGGGTTCAAATTTTACCTTTGATACACACTTGCTATATGACGCCTGGCAAGTCACTGAACTCATTGCATTAGGCAGCTCTTTAAGACTGTAAATTAAAGGAATACTATTGTGCTATAAGAAATGATGAACAGGCTGACTTTAGAAAAACCTGGAAAGACTCGTATGGTCCAATGCCGAGTGAAGTGAGCAGAACCAGGAGAACATTGTACACAATAACAGCCACATTGTGTGATGACTAATATTGATAAACTTAACCCTTCTCAGTAATACAAGGATCTAAGGCATCTATAAAGGTCTCGTGATGGAAAATGCTATCCACAAAGAAGAAAGAACTATGGAGTTTGAATACAGATCGAAGCATACTATTTGTTATTTTTTTTTCTTCTGTTGTGTTTTGTTTCCTCTTTCTGGTGGTTCCTCCTATTGGAGGAGGCATTCTTACTTACAACATCACTAATGTGAAAATATGTTTAATAGGAATGTATATGTACAGCCTATATCAGACTGCACACCATCTAGGAGAGGGAGGTGGGGAGGGAGGGGGAGAAAAATTTAGAACTTAAAAGTTTATGGAAGTGATTGTGGATAATTCAAAAATAAATTAATTAAAAAAAGACCATAAATTACAGATTGACGATCTTTGTCACTAGAGTAAGTTTCCACATAAGGAGTTCTTACATGATTAAAATCATAGGTCTTGACAAAAATAAAACAAAAATAATAATTCTCATTTATATCATAATTTTAACCCAGTTCTCTATTCAGTTGTGTTTTCTTTTTAAATGGAAGGGGTAGCTGAGGTTTTGGAGGACTAGAGTGAGCGAGAGGTACAATAGGCCCTTTGGAGTCTGCCCTGCTTAGACTACCTCTACAATTTTGCAGTCAGTTCTCATTTTAAGATGGGTGCTGAAATCCTAGAATATGTTTAGGAGGGAAACTAGAAGGCTAAGAACTCCTGGTAATGTGCCATGTTGTGGCAATCAGGAATGTTTAGGCTGAGGAAGAGAGGATTTGTGGGGGAAATAATAAACAACTCAAATATTTGAAGGATTATCAAATGAAAGGATGTTTTGCTTGTGCTTGAGAAATAAACTGGGATTGATTCATAAAAAATTGTAAAGAGGAAGCAAATATTGTTTTGTTGCAGAAAAACAAAACAAAATAAAAAAATAAAATAAAACTTTCTTCTCAACTAGATCTGTCTTAAAGTTGTATACTGGCCGCACGCTGACCTTCTGCCAGCCGTTCACCAGTACCCACTCCTTCTATAAGGAGTACACTACCAGAGTCTTACCCACACCCGGGTCTTCGGTCCTCAGCCGGATCACCACACAGAGATGAGCCATCGGGAGGCGCCAACACCAGAGCTTTATTCACAGGCCAACACAGCAAGCCATCATAGCAAGCCCAAGCAGCAAGGCCAGAGCAACAGGGCAGGAGCCAGGAGAGAGCGCGTGTTCTGACCACGCTTGTTCCTAAAAACCTACCTAGCCCCTCCTCCCCAGCCCGCTTACTAGCCAATGATTGTAGGGTCAGATACCGGAAGGGGCTGTCTGAGTTTAGCACACCAAGGGGGAGGGAGTGATGTAGGAGGCCAGGACCGGATATAGGAAGGAAGCATCTGGGAATGGCGCATAGACAAGAGTACGTGACCTAGGAAGTCAGGCTCAGACACTGGGAGGAGGGGTCTGGGTCAGTGCTGCACAAAGGGACCCAGAAAGTCAGGAAGGTCACAAGAGGCGTCTGGGGATGACGTTGCATATAGGGAGGGGACGAAGCAAAGGGAACTCAGTCCTCTGCCATCCCACTCCCACGTGGCACCGCCCCTTGCCTCAGGAGCTCAAGCTCGGCTACTTCCTTGCACCCAGCTTATCTCATAGCACTGCCCAATTGCCTCAGGGCTTCTCCGTATCCAGCCCATCCCAGTTCACCACGACTCTGCCTACCACAGCCCCTGCCTCTACTTCCAAAATACCCAGATCTTACCCTACCCTTGCCACAGCGCTCAACCTGGTAGCTGCCAACATCAGACAGTCCCTCACAAAGTTGAGTATACTTATTTAGAAGTTAGTGAGCTTCCCATTACTAGATGTTTTCAAAGGGCATATGGATATCCATTTGTAAGATGTTTTCTAGAACTGATTTGTGTTAGGTACAGCTTAAACTAAAAGGCTATTGAGACCTCTTCCATCTCCTAGAATCTGTGGTTAACTTTTGGTCTCCTTGCCTCAAATCTCTTTCCACTCCAGTCCATTCTCCATACAACTGCCAAAATGATCTTCAAACCATGTCACTACCTCTCCTCCCACTCAATAATCTCCAGTGGTTCCCTATTATCTCCAGTATCAAATGTAAAAACTTCTGTTTTGCATTTTGCCCCCTGAGCAGGGTGGGGAGGACACAAGGAGGTACCCAACATGTTCTGTGGAGTCCAAACCAAGCAGGTCTAGTGATGGAAAGTGGAGAGTCAGCTGGTAATTTCAGCTTATCCTGGGTATGACATCATGTTCCCTAGAGTCCAAACCAACCAGAGCTGCTTACAGAAAGCAGAGTTATCTGGAAAGTTCAGATCCAAGTCTTCTATAAAAGAAAACTTTGGGAGGAAACTAGTGCTCTGCCATCCAGCCCTCCATTCAGAAGGGAGAGGAGGCTGAGGGAATTGACAAAGTGTGATGAGGACAACCTGTGTTCGAATGCTTCAGACATGGCCCTAGCTAGCTATGTGACTCTGGTCAAGCCATTTAATGTTTCTGTGCCTCAGTTTCAATAACCATAGCACCTACCTTGCAAGGTTATCATGAGAATCAAATGAGTCAATATAAGTAAAATGCTTTACTAACTTTAAAGCATCATATAAATATTATTATTTTGAGTAATAGCATTTATGTAAACTTTGAGGTTTGCAAACCATATACGTTATCTCATCTGATCCTCACAACAGCTTCCATGTTTCATCTGCCTCTCTGCTTGGTTAGGACTCCATCACATTAGCTCATCACATGAAATCTCAGCTTATCCTGGGTGGGGTATCATGTTCCCTGGAGTCCAAATTAAGCAGAGCCACTAATGGAAAGGGAAGAACCAACCAGTAATGTAGCTCCTGATTGTACCCATGTTTCTCCCAACATGCAACAGTTTGACTATAACTTTTGGAACAACTCCATGAGATAGGTGCTATTGTTTGTTATTATTATTATGTTATTTATTTATTATATATTATTACATAATGTATAATAGCACAATATATTAATATTATATATTATTATTATCCTTATTCATATGAATCTATAAATAATATAAGACTCAGAAATGTTAAATGAGTTGCCTACGTTCACATATCTAATACAGGATTTAAACAAGTCTTCCTTATTTCAACTCCAGTATTCCAGATATTACAACACCTAGCTATTGAGGACCACATTTCAGGGGAGAAGAAAAGAGGGAAAGAAGAAGACATGGTGGAAGAAGTGGGAAATGCTGATGGAACATTGTATATTTTGAGAAATAGAGTAAAAGAATTAATGTTGCAAAAGATTAGCAGTTTTTCCTCATGAATTTAATATACTTAATTGACTTCTTCTTTCATTAAAACCTTCTTTCCATATTTCAGTTGCCATGATTGTTTGTTCCATCTTTTGTAAAAAGAATAATTCCCCCAGTCAAATTTATGCCTGAATTTCAAACAGAGGTAATTCATAATAGATGTATCTTGGAAGCAAATATTGCAATTAACAAGAGATTCTGGAGTATATTTTGGAAAGGCATTGGAGTCAATGGATTTGTAAGCATTGTTAGAGTTAAATAACTATTTAGGCATCCATCTTAGTCAAAGCGTTTTCTGAAATTTGTTAAGTTGGAGTAAATGGGTGGAGATTCTTAGGGGAAAAATGTATGAATTTCAATAACGAATGAGGGAGAAAATTTGAGAGACCCTTAGCTCTAGTTTAATTAGGATTGATTAAGTGCTAAAATGATAATGAAACAAGGGAACTGGAGCTATTAATTGAACTCCAGGTTGGGATAGAAGGCAGGTTTTCCCTGAATTGAAATATGAGAAGCAGTTCAAAGAAACAGGCTAAGATTATTCTGGGCTGTTTAATGATCAGTCATATGAAATTATTGTTCTGATGTTAACTTGTAAAACTATGGAAATAGAAGCAGCTTAATTTTCATAACAATGACATCATTATGCTACTGTCATATTACTATATTACACAATTTCCTTTAATCTATTCTAATTATTTATCTTGCTATTTCATATTCAAATACTAAGCAGACATAGCAAACAGTTTGTTTTCATCTGATTACATGTGTCATTTTAAAACATTTTTCTTGGATTTTATGCTTCTTAAATTTTCTTTTTCATTATTCTCCTAGTAACTATTTTAATTTATTTGATATACAATATCCCTAATGTACTATTTTCTGTAATTTATAGAGCTTTCTGTAAAATAGTTAATGCCATAAAACTCTTTGGACTGGAGTTTTTAGTAAATAGCAGTTTCACTGTATATTTCTTCATAAAATTTCTAAACACTTGTTGGGTGATATAATGTGATGTTTAAAAATACATATACCTACATAATTCCAAATGTTCAATGATCTTGTAATTTTACTCTCTATAGCTAAAAATAATCAAGATCTGAGTAGAATAATAGCACATTAATAGATTAATAAAAATGTTTCAGTTTAATCATAGATTTTTTTCCATCATTGGTGAATTACTTGTTATACTAATTTTGTCCAATTATTGATTAGGACTAACTGAAAACATGAAGTATTATCTCTAGAAAGCAAAGAAGCTTTTTTTTAATGTTCATTAAACTGTATTAGCCTCTCTGCTCATCATGTGCCATCCATTCTTGTGATGAGTTTTTAAAATATTTTAATGTAAATATAATATTAATTATGGCTACTACCTATTGTTTCCTGCATTATCTTTGGCTAGTCAGTTAACCTCACTATAGAGAAGGATATAAATGAGGAGTGCATGCCAGACTGGGTAAAAGTATGGAAAATGATGGAATGTAAAGTTTGGGAGACAGCTAGCAGGTCAATTTGGATGGAATGTAAAGCAAACGAAAGGAGCTATATGAAATATGTCCAAACAGGAATGTAGGAACCATATTGCAGAGAGTTTTAAATGTTAGACAAATAAATTGGTATTTTATCCCGGAGGCAAAAGAACCAATGATGATTCTTTAGAGGTGCCTAAGATGTCAGTAATCTTGACTTTCTTCCTAATGCAACTAATACGATTCTGTTTTGTTTTGTTTTGTTTTGTTTTTGGCTAAGCAATGGGGTTAAGTGACTTGCCCAGGGTCACACAGCAAGTAAATGTCAAGTGTCTAAGACTAAATTTGAACTCAGGTCCTCTTGACTCCAGAACCAGTGTTCTATCCACTGCACCACCTAGCTGCCCCATATGATTCTATTTTATTTAAAGGTTCTGTAAAGATATAACACCAGTAGTCGGGGAGGAAAAGATTGTTTTTGACCACCATCAGCCTATCATTATTTGACTTGTAGAACTGACCTTAAATTTATAATGTGCTTGTAGAAATGCACACAATTAGAAAACTTCTGTTACCTGTTATACAAATTCCTTTTTTCTGCTTGGAATGTTTTTCTACGTTCTGCAGAAAAATTCTGCAGAATGCAGAATTCTGCATTCATGATTCTGCAATTCTGCATTCATGACTCAATCAATAAAGATTTATTAAATGCCTACTGTGTGGCAGGCAGTATACTAAGTACTGGGGATACAAAAAGAGGCAAAAGACTGACATTAACCTTGAGGAATTTACTATCTAATGGGGGAGACAACATACAAATAAAGATATGTAAAGCAAGTTATATACAAGATGAATAGGAGATGATTAATAAGGAGAAGACACTAGGATTAAGAGGGTTTGGGGAAAACTTCCCATAGAAGATAGGATTTTTGATGGGACTTAAAGGAAACCAGGGAGGTCAGTAGTTAGGGTGGAGGAGGGAGAGAATTCCAGGCATGGAGCACAGTCAGAGAAAATGCCTTGAGCTCAGTGATGGATTGTTTTGTTCATGGAATAGTCAGGAGGCTAGTGTCATTGGATGGAAGAGTATGTGCTGGGCAATAAGGTATTAGAAGACTAGAAAGGTAGGAGGGGGCTAGTTTATGAAGGGCTTTGAATGCCAAACAGAGAATTTTATATTTGCTTTTGGAGGCAATAGGAAGACACCAGAGTTAATTGAGTATGGATTGGACTTTGAGGAAAAATCTTTGAGGAAAATCACTTTAGTACCTGAATGGAGGATGGATTGGAGTGGGGAAAGACTTGAAGCAGGCAGACATATCAATAGGCTATTGCAATTGTCAAGGTGTGAAGTCATGAGGGCCTATATTAGAGTGGTGGCAGTGTCAGAGGAGAGAAGGGGGTGTATGCAAACATTCAAGAGAAGAAAGAGAAGTGAAACAATTTTGTAATTACCTGACTAAAATTTCTTAATATAATATTTTGGTTAAAAATTTTTAGGCTAAAGTTTTTTCAGCATCATAAATGGTATGGGCTTTGGAGTTTGAAAGTAATTTTTCTAACTTCACTAGAAGGCTTTCTAAAAACTTTTTTAAAACTAATCTATTAATTTCCTAGTAATCCATTATGACTCTCAGCTATAATTTGAATATTATCTGAACCTCTTTACATGGAAAAAATAGAGAAATATGCGGGCTACATGATAATACTAGTAGGTTAATTCAGTAGCTATTAATGGTTCAAGGTCATCTTGGAAGGAGGTTGTCACTGTGGTGCTCTAGGTATCTATGCTTATCACTGTGCTAGTTATTATTTTTAGCAATGACTTAGATAAATGAATAAATGGAACAATTATCAGATTTGAAAGTGACACACAGATAAAGGATAATTGATAAAATGGATAATAGATAGGAATCAAAATTATCTTGCCAGGCTGGAACATTGGGAAGAATTGCCCAGGATGAAATTTAATAAATGTAAAGTTTTATAATTGGGTTTAAAAATTCAATTTCCCAGGTACTAGCTAGAGTAGAAATGGTTTGCTAGCAGTTATTCTGAAAAGACCTTTAGGCTTTCATGAATTGTATGATTAATATGTATTAATTGTGTGAATAAAGCATAAATAAAACTAACAATGAGAGTACTGACATTCTGCTTGTCAGACCATATTTGCAATATCATATTTAGCTCTGGGAACCATGTCTTCTGAAGGACTTCATTAAGATGGAGTATATTAAACTCTGAAAAGATTTGAATTTGTGGTATATGAGGACCATTGAAAGGAAAGGAAAATGTCTAGCTTTGCAGAGGAAACATTTAAGAAGGATATGATGGCTATGTTCAAGTACTGAAAGGAATATTGTGTGAAAGAGGTATTAGACTCATATGGGTTAGTTCTAGAGGACAGAGCTTCTAGTTATGGCTGTATCCAAAAAAGAAATAAATTTAGATTTGATATGTTGAAAAAAGTTTCTAACAATTATAGATGATCTGAATAAACATGCTCACTAGATTCATAGAGAATATTTTCTAATGTACGGTCACTTATGCTAAGCCTGATACCATAGAGGAAAGCTACAAACTGTCAAAGGTATTTTCTTTTCTTAGCCACCTGTGAGAAATTGGTTTCACTTTACTCAATCCATGTTTTGTTCTATGGATGTTCATTTCTGAGTCTTCAGGGATTTTCTGTAGGCTATTTGTGGGACACAAGTGTGTTTGATCTACACTGGTGTAGATCATATGAATGATGAAATAACTGGCAAAACTCCTTAGTTATCCAGCCTAGAATTGTCATGTTTACTAAAATAGAAGTCAGCATGAGATATTGGAAAGTCCTAGGTAAAATTTCATGGTAGAGAGTGTCTAGGGCTTTTATGGTCACACCAAATCAGGTCTGGGTCAAGGGAGCATGCTGAATCTAAGCAACAACTGGTGGCAGGAAGATGAGGCACCCAGAGAAGGTAACAGGACAGAACAGGATGTATCAGTAGTGGGCTAATCAAAGTTCAAAGTCAGATACTTTTCTGGCAGGGAAACAAGACCCAATCAAGTCCAATTAAAGCATCAGTGAGAGCTCTGAGGGATTGTTGCTTCAAGAAATTTTCTTTGCAGAATGAGATCCTAGCAAAAAGAACACAAGTCCCACTACTGTGCATCTACACCAATGTATCAGAATTACAATATAGTATGTTGAATAGATAAAAATTTCAGAATATTAAGGCACCCCAGAAATTATCTATTCCAACCTATATGTAAAAGGGCCTGAGGAAAGTCATTCAGTCTTTGCTTGAAGACCGCTAATAGTTATTCACTTCCTCTGGAGACAGCCCATTCCACATTTGCATGATCTATTTATTAGGAAGTTCTCCTGACATTGAGTGTAAATTTGCAGATTCAACCCATTTTCCCCCCACCTAGCTCTGCCCTCTGGTGCAAAGCAGAACAAGTTTAAGCCCTCTTCTATATGACAATTCTTGAAATACTTGAAAATGTTGATCTCTCATGCTCCTTCAACCAGTTGTCATAGGGAATGAACTCAAGATCTTTGACCAATTTGCTTGACCTCTTGTCGAGCAAATTGATTCCCTAGGTATCAATTCCCTTTCCAAATGTGGTGACCAGAAATGAACCCAATATGTTAGATGTGGTCTGACTAAGGCAGATCACATTAACTCTTTTGGAAGCCACATCATATTGCTGACTCACATTGAGCAAATCTATTAAAATCCCCAAGTCTCGATCTACCATTTAACTATCCCTCTCCTCTACTTCTAGTAAAGTCAATGTCTTTGAACTCAAGTATCTCCATTACATTTCAAGTCATTAGATTCTGCCCCAGTTTTCTAGAATAGAATACTATGATCTTTTCACATCCTGTCATCCAATATATTAGTTCTTCCTACTAGCTTCAGATTTGTCTGTAATTTTGATAATGATGCAATTGGTGCCTTCAGATAATGTAACTTTGATAAGGGTGTTATCTGTGCCTTTGAATATCCAAATCACTGATCAAAATGCTGAACAACCCAAGGCAAAACAGATTCCTAGGAGTCTCTATTACAGAGCCTTAAAAAACCTGTGGGTCCAACAACTCCCAGGTTCCAAGCTCTCCCTGGAATTTCTCATTCTGTTCTCATGCTGTGAGTCACTAAGGTTTTTTGACTGCATATTTGCCAGTAGCTACCCTCCACTCTCACAACAAAAGACATGCCCAGAATGTACACAGTACCTAAGCACTACTTCAAGTACTGACTTTCATTTTTCCATGCTGCTCTATTTGTAACACCTGAGCAAGGTTTCAACTACCTCCTACCCCCACCCCAACACAGATCTCTGCCTCCTTGCTGTTGTTCTTATACATCTACCATAACACTGAAATTATCTCTTTTCTTTTTTAAATTGTTCATAAGATTGAGAGAGGAGAGATAGAGAAAACTTTCCTTTGCAAGTTACTACAATCTGCATGTTTTCTCTGGTGGGCTATGCTTTAGGTTCCTGACAATGATACTATCTTCCACTTACCCAGGCTCATTCCAGAATCACCCTGAGGATGCAGCCACATTCATCTCATGTACTGTGTTTGGAAGAACCTACACTAGTGGGAAGGATTGGATATTTTGACTGTACATGTACAAGGAAAAAAGATAACATTGCCAGCTTGTCCTAGAGGAAATTACAGTCTCTCTCTGTCTCTTTCTCTCTTTCCCCCCTCCTTCCCTTTCTTCCTCCCCCCCTGCATACACATGCACACAAACCTTTCAAGCCATATATTTCTCTCTTTTTTTGACATCTCCATCTTTTCTCACCTCATTTGCCACTATACTGTACCTGTAATGACCAAGGTTTCATGACCACTGAAACTGACATGCCATTTAGGGTTAAGTAGTAGGTCAGGGAGAGTGTCCTCAAGGAGTCAGTGTCCACTGAAAACCTCACTTGCTCTCTCTTCTGCCTCTGTGCTTCAATTCCACTATATGAACATCTCTCAGAATCATGTTAATTTTAGCCAGATTTTAGAGTCCACAGAATGTACTTCACTCTAAGTTTCCTATTCACACACACGCATGTACACTTGTGCAAAAAGGATGGCTCAAGAAGTGTGACTAGTGTTGACTACAAGCAGTATTGGACATGCTTATAAAGAAAGCAAGTTGGCTTTGGCATCAGAAAAACTAGGTTCAAATCCTCTTTTCAACATACCACATTTGTGACTTTGAGCAAATCGCTTAACCTCCCTAAGCCTTGGCTTTCTCCCTTGTAAAATAAGAGGGTTAGGCTAGATGGCTTCTGAATTCTCTTCTGATTATAGACCTACAAAAGTGTGATGCAACTTATGGCTATGGAAACTGCCACTCAGACCATTTTTGCATCTACATAGTGACGGTCCTCTTCTTCTTTTTTTCTTTTTTAAAGCAAAGATTTCCAACTTATATTTAAGGACTATACAACCTTGAATTTGTTTACATACTATCAAAATGATACATACTGTTTGTTTTAAAGTTTAATTCAGAGATGAACCATTATCATTACACTACTCTGTATTCATTATTAGAATCAGAAATTACTATTATATTGATTATTTGATAAATATTCAGAAGACTGGACAGAGAATATTAATATGATGATAATCTGAGCATTAATATATTAAATTCTTGCAAGTAGTAAATGAACACTTGAAAATAGCAAAAAAGCAATAATAATTGTATTTCATAACTTCATACTCTTTTGATTTTAAGTTTACAAGACTCAAGGTAAATGTTATATTTGTCTTCATGACTTTTCCTAATACAGTAAACCCTACAATACACATGACAGATTTTTATCTACAAAATTTTTATTTGTGTCTATTTTCCTGATTGGTGGAAATCAGAACTCTAGTCACCTGTATTGAATCTTGTCTTTGCAATACCAAGATTGGCCAGTAGATGCCCTAAGAGATCTCTTGAAAATTTAAGCATTGAAACAAAACTGAAAAATAGGTTCATTCACTGTTCATTTTCATCTAATGAGTAAGCCTTTTTCTACTTCTTGAATGATGTAATACCTGCCAATTTTTAGACTCCCTGGATAGTGAAATTCCAAAGTTTCTTTCCCCAAAACTGCTTGTTAGAAATAGAATTTTGACATTAATTAATTTTAAAGCTGATTGAAATAGAATTATAACCTCTATATTCAATGATTACAATCTTATTTTTACCAGAATATAAGGAATATTAATGAAACATCAATAAGGTGATATGAACTCAATAGCATTATAATATTAATTTAATAATCAAAAACCAATTCCAATCTTTTAAAGAGGTGACATAAATCTCTTGAGTTGCTTGTATTTTTCTGGCTTTCCTGAAAATTCTATCCTGTTCTGTGACATAGCTTTTAACCATGAATGCAATATTTTTTTTTATACTGGAAAACTTTTTATTGTAGGTAGAAAGGGATAGCTGGACACAGTTTAGATGATTCCAATTTTCTTGGTGACATCTAAAGCATCGTAGTCTGGAGCAAGTTGGACATAGGCCTTCTCTCCATCAGTTCGGGTCAGCATGTTGACTTCGGCCACATCGATGTCATAGAGCTTCTTGACCACCTGCTTGATCTGATGTTTGTTGGCCTTGATGTCCACACAGAAGACCAGGGCATTGTTGTCCTCAATCTTCTTAATGGTGGACTCAATGGTCAAGGGAAACTTAATGATGGCATAGTGGTCAAGCTTGTTCCTCCAAGGGGCACTTTTCCGAGAGTATTTGGGCTGCCATCGAAGTCTTAGTGTCTTGGGTCGCCAGAAGGTGGGGGACATTTGGATCTTCTTTTTGTGGCTATGAACACCCTTCAACACTTTGACCTTCAAGGCCTTGGACTTAGCTTCTGTCTTGGGGGGGACCACCACTTCCTTCTTCGCCCTTGGTGCCATCTTGGAGGAAAGGCCATGAATGCATTGTTAAAGTTTGTTTTTTTTTTAATCAGAGGTCTCTATTTTAAGATTTACAAGCCAGTGGATAAGTTTGTTCATATGAATGAGGTTACTGAAATGTATTTACTATATAAACATAGTAAGATAAATCTATATTCAGCTTTCCCAACTTTTACTTTACAAGGCATGATTCTCTAGCTAAGGACTAAAATATTTCCCTTCTATATGTATGCCAATTTCTGTCATGCTCATAAATATATTATCTCAAGTTGTAAAGCCACCTGGAGACCTGACAACAATTTAAAATTCTCATCTCATTACACTTTCATCATAAGGATTGTCATTATTTGCCATA
The DNA here is from genome assembly GCF_900497805.2 of Vombatus ursinus. Taxonomy (NCBI): domain Eukaryota; kingdom Metazoa; phylum Chordata; class Mammalia; order Diprotodontia; family Vombatidae; genus Vombatus; species Vombatus ursinus. The sequence continues at coordinate 24,810,291 of NW_020954562.1, read as the reverse complement.
TTAATTTATACCAATTTTAAAAATACAACTGAACATCCAAGTCTGAGAGTTTATTGTACAGAAACATTGGGTGATTCTAACTCCTTTTGAAAGTTGATTCCATTCTGACCAGGAGGAAAAAAAAAGTTTTTTTCTACCATGTTATAAACTTTCAGAGCCCAAATATAGTTGCACTGAGAATACTGGTATGCTATCACTCCGAGGAAAGAAAGATCATTTCTGAGAAGTGGCTGATCTATGATTTATGATATCTGGGAATCTGATCAAAGAGAATGAAAACTAAGAAAGTAGATAATATAAACTGCATCTTGGCATCACATATGTAGAGCTGGAAGGAAACATAGGGCTCTGTTAGCCCAACACTTTACAGAAGAAATTAAATTTCTTTGAGATTAAATGACTTTCCCAAAGTCACCCAGATAATACTAGTAATAGCAGAAATAGAATTAAAACCCTGGTTCTCTAATTCCCAAATCAGTGCTCTTTCCTTTATACCATGATCCCTGGCAAGTGGCATCTTTGTAAAGTTCATTTTCAATCACTGTAATATTTAAAGTAATTTTCCTTTACTTTTTAAGATGATACTTAAAATGATTAACTGAGAAATTATTGCAATTCATGCTCCTAGATATGAATAGCAAAACTACATCCATATACTTTCCACAATGACCATGTATATTCATAATTTACCTTTTGATTAGCTTATACAATTGACATCTGAATGTCCTATCACTGTTTTCATCTCTTCTTTTGATATTCATGGTGGTCCCATAGTCTTTGAATTAAAAGAGGAACTCCATTCATTAAAATCCAATGTCAGGTTGTCAGTCATTATCTGAGATTTCCCAGAATTCCATAGTTAGATAACATTAATTAAACTTGTATTCCAGTGAACTCTTTTTTGAAATAGTATCACTTCAACTCAATATGCAATAGTTCTTTGAGTTTACCACTTGTAAACATTTTAGAAAAAGTGCCAATTTGGAGTGAGGAAGGCTTGTATTAATTCTTACTTTTGACATGCATATGGTGTCTCAAAAGTCTTAGTGTAGTTTTAAACTATTAAAATTTTAAAATTAAAAGTCCATATTTTAGATGGAAAACTACTTTCTAATGACAAATATATTTTTTCACAAAAGAGAGGGGAAGGAAGAAAGAAAAGAAAGAAAGTACAATTAAAAAATAACTTGGTAAGGGTACTGTAATACACTGAACATTTGATAGTATACTGACAAATAATGTCCAAATCAAACAGCCAGAAGAAACTGGGGTGTGAAATTCTGTTCCAACAATTCTTTATGCCTAACAACTTATTGCTAAATGAGGATACCTTCTCTATAAAATGCAAGTCCATACTAGAATAAAGAACAGGTAATCAGGGTAATTTTCCTATTGCAGGATGATAGGAATTCATTGGACTTGAGCTCAGAAATAACTCTATATTGTGATGATTATGCAATCTATTGCATAATTAAACTAATTAAAGCAAGCTTGATTCATTTTTCCCATGAGCTTTTCACTCTCCTCTACTTTATTATAATATACAAACTTAGAAATAAGGAAAATGACCTAAGAACTAGACAGTGCTCTAAAGCTTTGGTTTTAAAAATAAGTATTTTCTTAATTAGCTGTTAACATTTTTATAATTGATTCAGAAAGAAAAATTAACAAAGTATACAGTTATTATCTTTAAAATATTTATAGTATTAATGTGCCACACATATGTTAAAATAATTATAATTTTAAAAGAGCCAGGGAAATTAGATGCCCCAACTGCAGTCCAAAATATATATTTAGAGAGAGATAATAAAATAGAGACACAACTGACAGATAAATGTCTCCACATCTGTATATACACATTTATATACACATACACAGCAGAACTGCACAAAGAGCTGTGTGTAGAAGTTAATTATCTCACTTAAAAAGGCTTAAGTGGACATTGTAATTTCAGATTAAAGAGATTTTCCTTGAGCCTCTTAGTTGCTATTTTTGGCGAATTTTGAATTGGAAATTTACCAACTCCAGATCAATAAACAAAGCTTCCATCCACATTCTTATTTGAAGGCTTAGATTGTGTTGGAATTTTCAATTAATACACATTAATATGTATGTGTGTATGTGTTAATGAGAATGTTACATTTATCATTTTTACTGAAATGTATCTGTGATCTCATCATTCCAGGAGTTCCCTCTAACAAAATAACAGTTGATGACTGATGATCCTATTCAATTCTTGTCTATATTCTCTCAAAAGGTCTACCACATGTGGAAAAGGGCACTCAATGTATCATAAACATTTCTCATTTTCTACCAACATCAAAAGCGTACTAACGCAACACCAACATTTATTGCTTATTCTTGTCACATGATCAACTCACCTTTTCCTGTCATATAAATTTCTTGAGACATTCTGTTGGACTTGTGTTTCAGCTACCTCACATTTACTATGCCCCTTACATTTCTTATTCTTTGGAGGTAGTAATGTTCCATGATTCACTACCACATAGCAGCACCAACAAGTTGTTAATATTGAAAAGATAATTTCCTGAAAACAGCACAATTTGCTCTTCTCTCCCTTTTCAAATGTAGACTTAGCTTATTGTCTGTGCTTTTTGTTCCAAATACATGTTCTATTGGACAAACTCTATACGACTACATTGCAAATTTATAATTTTACTCCAAAATCATTGTTATTCCCCAGGAAACACCATGAAGAGAATAATTTGGTTTATTTGCTACCTCTCCAACTCTGTCTCTGTCCTAGTAAGACTTTTTTTTCCATCTTGGGTCACTAACTCACTCTACTTGTTTTTCAGAAGTCTATATAGGGTCCTGTTTATCTAGCTTTTTTTTTTCAATTTGTCATTAACTATTACCAGATGATAAAGATAAAGGTATTATATCTACCTGGCATATTTCACTTAAACATAATAATGATGAAAAGATTAATAACAAAATTGTTTAATATAACTTTATAATGTTCATTAAACTTCCATATATATTTTCCCCTTTGATTCTGATAACCATGAGCTAGTCATTTCACCAAAAAGGAAACTGACTCAAAAAAAAAAAGAAAACAAACAACTGAGTGACTTGCCTAAGATCACATAGATAGTAAGATTTGAAGTCCAATGGTATTTATTTAAATTAATAGGAAACAATAATGATCAAAAACCCTTTAAATTCCCAAGGAAATGGTTCTCTAATGATATTGACATGACAGATTGGGGTGGGGAGATATTTTGCATAACTTTGGTTTGTTTAAAATAGAAGTCATATTAAAGTGCTCTAGCACCTTCATATAAAAATAGATGTTTAGATCTGAGGTGGTAATATGATATCTCCCCTAAAATTCTACTCTAAAACCTATTCATGGTGTGGAGGTCATCCTGAGTTCTCAAAAGCAATGCCAGTATAGCACAAGCCTATGCATTTTTCTAAGTAAAGTGGAAAGGTTTTAAGTATGGACACATCAATAGAATTGCATCCAAGAACCAACCTGTGTAAGATGAGGGACATTGATTTCCCTCCCCCTGCCCAATGACCAGAGGTGATGAATAATTTGGTCATAGAAAGAAGTTAGCAAACTATGTCCCACAGGACAAATCTGGTCCATCAAGTAAGATTTTTTTTTTTAACAAAACTATGCTGACTAAATTGCTGACCTCTAATTTACGGCAACTGATGGTTGTTGGTGTTGCCCTGCTTAATGACATCATGGATCTTTCAAAGTAATGAAATGTGTATTTATGCTGCATGGCATGAGAGCAGGTGTCTATTAAAAGGGTAAATGGCCTGGTTTTACTTGCCATATTTTAAATGTCAGAAAATGTTCAAATTTAATTTATTTGGGTGTTCAAACAGAATCCAATAACAGCTGTCTCAATGCCTGCTAAGTCCAATGGATGTGAACTAAGTTAGTATTTGATCATCAAAACTTATTTAAAAAGAATTCTGCTTGAGTATTTAGCTTACTATGTATCTTGCCAACCATCATAATGTGCTTAGGGCACTGGCCTCCAAAATTGAAAAACTGGGGTTCAGGTCCTGCCTCTGATATATACTAGCTGTGTGACCCTAGATTAATCACTGATCTCAGTGTCCTAAACAGTTCTCTAAGGCCCTCAGTTGCAGAGAAGGTATTGATCTATACTGTTAGAGAGACTTTTTTCACCCAGGAGTTGCTTATACTAATAAAATCTAAGGTCAAATTTAAAATCCTTTTGCTACATGTTTCCATTGATCCATTTGATCAAAGCCTCTATAATCCACCTAAATTATAAATTAGAAAATTAACATGAATCTAAAAATCCTGTGTCTTGAATAGTGAAGGTAATTCATAAATGATTATTAAATTAAATTAAATTGAAGTTTTAGGATATGTTAGACAGAAATACTAAAGTAGCATAGAATAGAAATTTAGAGTGGGAGGAAATATTAGGAATGAATTGTGTAAAACTGGTCATTTTATAGATGAAGACTATAACGTACAAAGAGTTTACTTGATTTGATCAGTCAAATGGTTGGGAAGTGGAAGAGCTAGGGTTAATACCATTTTTTCTCAATCCTGTCCAGTTCTCATTCCATAGAACCATATACCTCACTTTAACATTACTAAAGAATAACTCACTGAAATCTGAAAGCTAATTTGATCACAGGGTCAAAGTCCACTTACTAATTTAGAAAAGAAATATAGACAAACTACTAGTCTCTTCCCATTAAAATACATTCATTTGTTAATAGGTGAACTATCAGGTGCCTTGGCAAACAAAAAAAAAGGATTGGAGGAAATGTGACACAAAAATGTGACACATTTTAATAGTTTTGATGGTGGGATTTGAAGAATATGGATATTGTATTAACAGGAGATAGGAGAGATCCTTCTAAGAAAGATCCAATTCTGTTCCCTAGCCAGCAAGGACAAGAAATGGTACTCGGGTATCAATACTTGGAATAAAAAAAAAAAGAAATGGGGGTATATATAACTTTGCTAGTTTCTGGTAGGGCGGTTTTGTAGTTAGCCTTATTTATGCTGTGTAAGTATCTGGGGACCTGAGAAACACATTTCTCTATTGCACCACCCTCAGTGCCTTATTTCCTTTCAGTGTTGGCAAATGGACACTGGAGAAAGTCTAAATCATTATTTTTCCATCCTTCCTCTCTTGATTTTCTCACACCAATTTCCAATACATGAATAAGTAATTTCATTATCTAGGGCAGGTCACAATGAATTTATCTTATCTTCCTAGGTCTAGCCCAATGATTCTTTACAGCCAACTAATGAAATTATCATTTACTTTCCTAAACTGGACATAGACAGCAAGGTAGAAGAAGGTTATAAAGTACAAGTAGTATATATGATTTGTCCAGTCAAATGACTAGAAATTAACAGAGCTAGGACTAAAACCAAAATCTTCCCACTCCTTGTCCAGTACTCATTCCACAGAACCCCACAACCTCAGTTTAACATTGACTAAAGAATAACTCAGTGAAAAGCTGGCCTCAAAACCAGGAAGACATGGGTTCGATTTCTGACTCTGGCACATGAAGGTGTAGTTGAGAGTTTGCTTGAGTCTTATCTCATATACTTATTAATTGTGTAATCCTGGACAATCATTCAATCTCATCTAGAAAATAGGAATATATTAGCACTTATGTCAGGTGTTATAATGAAAATCAAATGATATAATTCATAAACCGTAAAGTGCCATAATAACGTTGTTTTTATAGCAATAGCTAACATTTATATAGCATTTGCTATGGGCCACACATGCTAAGTGTTTTACAATTATTGTCTCCTTTGATTTTCACAACAACCCTGGGAAGTAAGTGCTATTATTATTTCCATTTTACTGATGAGGAAACTGAGGCAAACAGAGATGAATTGATTCTCCTTGGAGAACACTGTTGGTAATTATCTGGGGCTGGATTAGAACTTAGTTCTTTCTAACTGCAAGTCTGGCACTGTGCCACCCAGCTGCTGTTATGCTGGCTGTTGTTACACTGTGACAGTCATCGTATCTATGCTAGTTACCTCTCAGTATTCTATACAATGATCTAAAACTTTAACATGCCTCTAGGTATAAATCAGTGATCCTATGATTCTCCTAACCATAAGTTATAGAAAGGGTGCTGATTTCCATTGTTTGAACGACTTTCTGATACCAGTTAAATTATGCCCATTCTCTATCCCAGTCCCTATCCTTAACATGGACATAAATGGACATAGTTGTAAACTTCTATGTTTGTTGTAAAACTTGTTAAAATCGCTTGCATATGAACAACTTTTCATGATTATATTTGCTTTGGAAATACATTATATTTAGAAATTATACATATAATTATATTTCTACAACCATATTCTGATATTAATATTAGTAATCATAGAATGCTAGAAATTGTACCTGGGAGGAAACTTGGAAATAATTTAATCTTAGAGATGAGTAAATCAAGATTTAGAAACATGAAATGACTTGTTTGTGAAGACAGGTGTAGTGAAGTGCTCTCACAGGTGGAGAGCACTGGCCTTGAAATTAGGAAGATCTGGGTTTAAAATCTGCTTCAGACACTTGTTAGCCACAATCATGTCATTGAACCTGAAGTGAGTTTCAGTTTGCTCATCTGTGAAATAGTTATAATAACAGCACCTTCACAAGGGTTATTGTGGAAATCAAATGATATCATGTTCCAGGAATAGCACCTAGCAAATCTTAAAGTGCTATATAAATGGCCACTATTATTATCACCTGATAGCACAATAAGTTTAACTAATCTTAGAAAATTTTGGAAGTGGTTCTCCATGGTGGATGGTGGTCCTGTCTGTTCATAGAATTTACTACCAAAGACAAAGTAATCTGTGAAGTTTAGTTTGACATGTCTATTTCTTGATGTAGTCATCCCATAACTCAGGACTGGGACAAAAAAAATAATATCCACAGGGATTGTTTCATAGCCCATTTCACATGAATTATAAAATGCTTTTTTCCTGCACCATTCTTTAAGAAAACAATTGTATATTATTCATAATAAATATCATATAACCTTCAGGACTCCAGAAGAGGATGCTTAATTATTTTGTGAGAGTTCATTGGTAACAAAACATTTTGTTGTTGTTGTTGGTTTTGGTATATTTTAATTTTTTTTTACTCTGAAATATGTAAACTCCCTTAAAAAAATATTTTGATATTTCACTCTCAGGATCATCATGAGGTTAACGAGGGGGCAGATCTCCAAGGAGATCAGATAGAATCTAGAATCTGAAGGGAAAAACCAAGACCCCACAATTCAAGAGGGGGAAGTGGAAAAAAGGAGAGATCTATACTTTTTCCTTCAACAATAAGTTCATGTCTACATACCATTATATTTCACATGTAGTGTTAAACTTTAGTATTTTTTCTTTCTTTCTTGAAGCTCTTAAATCACTTTCTATCCAGGAGGCAGAGTTCTGCAGCAGTGAAACTCTTAAGCAGAGCAATGAGCCAGGGGGAAGGAACAGTGAAGGAGATGGAAATACTTCCTTTTCCAGGATGTTTTTCTAAAAGAAAAAGGAAAGAAAATGGGGAAAAAATAGAAAACAGGAGACTAGGGTTGCAGAGAACTGAGCTAGACAAAGAGCAGAAATTTGATTGGAACTGATCCTCTATAGTTCTTTCCTTTTTGATGCAAACATTGAAGCTCTTTGAGCTGGTGCTATACACGCAGAGATCATCAGGGTGCAAAGAAGCAGCAGCCTTCCTGGCAGCAATGGCTCCTGCACAGAACACATTATACTTGGACAGGGCTGAATGGTAGTGGGACAGAGAGTCCACAGAGAGATCCACACCCACCCTAAGCCTGGAGATTGCTTCTGCAGTTGCCACCCCTAGCTGCTGACCCAAAGTGCTCCCCAGTCAACTCGGAGGCGCCCACCTCTTGGGGGCTGGTATGCAAATTAGATACGTCAGATGGAGGAGGCGTGACACTCCAGGCTTGAGTGGCAGCGGCTCTAGGATGGAAGGGAGGGGGGAGAAACAGCTTGGTTCAGTGACTGAGACAAACTAGAGGTGAGAGGAGCTGGTGCTGTCCACGGAGCTGCTGGTGCTGAACCACTGGACGCACTACCTTCCTGGTGCTCCTGCGCCCCAGAGACAACGCCCTCTACCACACCTTGCACCTTGAGGAACCTCTTTCACTAGCACACCCCCGATCAACTTGATAAGGGGAAAAATTGTATCGGACCTGGGAGACTTCTCAGTTCATCACCTGGACGCCCGTTCAGGCGCTTCATCAGGAATTGTATAGTTTTCGACCAAACTGCTTTAATCTCTTTTTTCCTCCTAGCAGATACGGTCCGTTGCTTTTTTCCTTTTTAAATTGTGTTTTATATATGCACGACCATTAGGTGCGACGACAACAACAAACATTTCCTTGAGGACTTTTATTACTGTTAATAACGGGTAAGTAGAACGATTTTAATGCAAATTGCTATATTAAGTGGGGAGGACAGTCAGAACATAAGCTTTAAAATAACAAAAAAAAAACTATAAAGTTGTGAACTATAAGTCTTAGTCTAGGATGATTGCAGAGGGAACATTTGGGGAGGACAGCATTTAGGGATCATCATTATTATCTGCAGACAAATTATTATTTTTACTGTTGTAAGAGAATCTAGTGACATTAATCAAACAATGAAAGCTGAGAAGTTCAAGGCTTTCTGCATTTGTAAAGTTAGTATCGTCATGTTTCCTCTTGCTTTTTAAATGAAAATATTTATCAGACACCACTTCCACCATAGCACATGAGAAAGGCACTGCCTTGGGTAAGCAATGAAGAAAATGTTAGCAAAAAGCATTAAATGAATCAACCAACAAGTTGTTCTAAAGAAATGTCACCTTAAAATGTTATTTATTTTCAGTGGGCAAGCTTCTGTCTGATAAATATTAGCTCTGGGATCCATAGCACCTATCTGGAAAGTGCAAGTGAGCACTTGAAAGGTTTTAAAGCTAAGAAACTGAGGGGAATATCCCTTATATACTTGACTGGGTGTTTCTGGGTGTGCTATAATACATTAGATCCAAATAAAAAGTTGGGAAACTTAACCTCTTGAGGACTCCCTACTCCAAGGTCAATGTCTGTTTGAGAGTTGCGGGTTGTTTGTTCTACTATTGACTGGTGAATGTCAGGCCTTCCCCCTGGCTAGTAGGAAATGTAAATGGGGAGTTCTGATTTAATAATACTGTGTTAGGTTGTATTATAGTCACTGCTGCTGCTGGTAATTGAATGGAACTAGGAAGCGTGGGCTGAAAAAAATGTCTTGCTATTTCAGCAGTGTTTAACCTTTTGCATGCTCAATACAGAGCTTATCTCCATTTAGGGGATTTGCTATGGAAAATGTGTTCCTTTTGTAACTTGGCAGTGTGTTCTGAGTATGTATAGAGGGAATTTCTGTGAGGAAAAACACTGAACTGGCAGTTTCATCTAATAGCAAGGGCTGCTGTAAGGACAGTATTAAACCAGGGTCCTCTGTTTCTTACTACTATGTATGGCTTTATTTGGTAAGAAAGATGGGTTTGCCTCAGGAGTAGAACTCAGATCTACCCATTACCTATTTATGATTCAGTTACAACAGATCAATTATGGAGCATGATTGGAAATAAAACAGGAGTAAAGCAAACAAACAAAAACACCTTAAATTTAAACTATAACAAGCCTGGTAATTAAAATTCTGCTTTTTGGTCTTTGGATAACATTTATTTTCTATGTGTGAAATGCATAACTGTAAGATGCCTGTTCAGCTCTTGTTCATGCTTCCATTTCTCAGCATTTCAGAAATATTTGAGCTTAAAGTTAAATTCTGGTGAATTTATAAGGCATCTTTGAAGGCTGTGTTCTAATTCTACTATTGTTTAGATAGAGTTAGATGGCTGTAATCTTAAAGTCATTTTAAAAATCCTTCTGATGTTTTTTTTTTCTTTTGTTAACTGTACAGACAACCACCCCTGCTGAAGTTCTTTGAGATTCTTTCTGAAGTTGGATATTGATGCATGAGCTAAATGTTAAATTTAGGCTTATGTGCAAAATGTACAGGCATTTCTATGAAGTTTTCAGTAAAATGCTAACATATTTAGCTAGTTATAATTAAAGTATGCAAACTGCTTTGTATTAAAGTGTTTTTTTGTTGTTATTATAGCCTAGTGGGCCCAGAAGTTAATATTTTAAAGTAAAAGGGAATGCCTCTTTACTTTTATACATTTATAATGTTTTAAACTCATTTTTAAACATGTAAGTATTCATACTGAAGCAGATTCTACTAAATTATGAAACTTTATGTGGAAAATTCCTTGTCCTTGTTTGGGACTTTAAATCATTTTGCAATGGTGATTTTTTACAACAAACCTGTGAGAAATGTGCTTGGGGTTAATTTTGTATAAATCATCAAATAACATAACTGAGTTTAAGTAATTCATTTATTTTTTATAAGTGGAGAATCCTTAATCTCATATCTTGTAGTCTTTTTACATTAGCAGATGGCCTGCTAAAGTCCCAAAATCTTTAGTCAAAGTTCAATATTGTCCCAAAATCATTGTTGACGAAATCTTACAATCAAAGTATACTACTTGAGTTGATGCAATTGGAACTAAAATACATTCACAAAATTAATATTTCTAAATCTAGTTTTTCTTACACTTTTATGTTGGATATCTGAATTTTTCTGTTTTATTACCTAATTCACAAAGCAAAGAGTTGAGGCTTGGTTCACATACCCAAACTCACAGTTGAATGGAGGGAAAATTGCATCATTGATACAAAATGTGAAATGTCCAGTTCTTCGACTTCAAATGATTTACAAATATTGTGTCACATCACTGCTTCTTTACTGCATTTGGCAGGATGAATGATAATCTATCTTAATTATACATAGATTTTCTTTTAAGAAACATGTAGGCTTTGGAGTTAGAACTTGTTAATGTAAAATTCCAAGAATTTTTTTTTATTACCACAGACTCTTTTCCATCTCCTACTCAACCAAAGGATCCATGAGGGCAAGAGTCATGTGTTGTTTGAGTTAGGTATCTCCCCAAGCCCTTAAAATTTCCATTTAATAGCTTCTTAATAAATGCTTATTAAGTTGTATTTGATGAGTTGGTATTTTAAAGGAATTTGTTTTGTTATTAAGGCAGAACAAATATGGAGAACATTGCTGTTTAAATGAAAAGTCTATAATTTTTATCTTCTCCAGTTTTATGTCAGTTTTAGTCCTGACTCTTGTGAGACAATGGCAAATTTGAAGTGAAATTTTCCTGTCCAAATTATTTTTCTTACTAATATGATGAAGTCATGCATGCTTTCTATGAATATTTGAAAGTTCATGAAATACTTTGAGCTTCTTATTTTAAAGACTATATAGAAATTCTTAGCTTTGATTTCTTTTCATGTTGATTTCTTTTTGTTCTATTTATTAGAATGATTTACTAAAAACAGTGTTGGAGTTGATATCACAGGACCTAAGTTCAGATCTCAGGTCTGTCATTTACCACCTGAGTGATTTGGGGCAAATTGTTTTATCTCTTTGGGCCAACAGCTTCCCCATCACCAAAATGAGGGGTTTGGTTTTGATAACCACTAAGTTCCCTTCTGGTTCTTAATCTATGACCCCATGATCCAAAAACAATATTCAGGATTCATTCATACCATCTCACAGGGTTGTCATGAGGAAAGTCCTTTGTAAACCCTGAAATGCTACATGACTGACTTTTTATCACTTACTATTATGATTGTCAAATATGAAATAAATTGAAATATTTTTAACTAAAATATTTTTATAACTTTGGATGATCTATCATTAGCATATTGTTCAATTATTTAAGTGAGTTCATGAGTTGCAGCATAGTTTACCTGTATTCCTCCCTGTTTCAACTACACTGAAAAGATAATTTAAGCATATTTCATGGATTTAACATATAGCAAAATTTTAAAGACTTGTATGCATTATTAACAGCAAACTCTGGCTACTGTTGGTTCCACAGTAGCACCTACATCTCTAGTTCTTATTTTACCAAACAACTTTAATTAACTGTGATTCAATACTTCCAGTGGCCCTTGGGTATTAATCAAGCAGAGATGTGTTGTGGTATCCCTTGTGGATTCCTCTTATTTTCCAGTTGTCTTTGTTATTTCCCAGTAAATGAATTGGTCCCTTTGAGCTTTATATCATCTTGGTGTTTAATAGGTTAATATCATTACAATTAATGAGATTATGTCTTTAATACATCAACTCTTACAGTGTTTCATAAAATGTATTCACCATAACATGTATTCCATTTCAATCTAAGTCATGATAGAGTATAGCACAAACATTGAGGGGTTGTGTTCATAGTGTTTTGTGGGGACTACTGTTGAATATCCCTGCGGTGGAAGGAACAAGAGTAATGAATAGTCTAGAACATTGGACAATTTCCACATCAGAAATAGTCTATTACATTATTAAAGAATAACACATTCATCTTCCTAATTGTTTTACTGAGGCTAGCAATAAAACTAGTTTGAGTACCGTTCTATTTTGATAGAGGGGACAGAACAGAAGGATGCTAAATATCAGGGGGTAGACAGATCAGAATTGATATATATAACTTATATTCATATTTAGTATATGTAATTATATATATATATCATAGATAATCCAGAAAATGGAAATCCCATTTGTATATAATCAAGCAATTACTCATTTGATCCTAAAAAATGTAAGATTCTATTGTTCTGATAATCAAAATGATGAGAGAGAAGGGGGTTGCAGGCATATCTCTGTTCTAATTAACCATGTTCTACTAGACATAATCCTCATGAAGGTGAGGATTCTGTATTTCTTTTTTGTATTCCTATTATAGCATATAGTACAGTATCCTGCACATATCAGGTATTCAATGAATTATTGTTGGATAAATAAGTTCTTATAAACAACAATGGAAATCACTAATCATAACATTGTGTGTTGAATTTACTTTTTGTCAACATAATGAGTCTTGTGTAATAGTATATTTTAATCTTTCAACTTTTAACTTCTTGGTTTTTTTTTAATTTAAAGGCAAGAAATTAATATTACTTAATGGAGCTTCTGCTATTGCATTAAGTATTTCTGTAAAACTGAGTTACTTAGTCAGTTCTTTTGCATGTCAATACAGAGAATGTTCTTCCAAATCATAACTGTTTCATAATAGGGTTAATCTATGACTTTCAAATGCAATCTAGAAGATCTGAAAATGATCTTTTTTTTAGTCCATTGATTTCACTTTCATATCTTCCTCGCAAAAGAAATTAAGGGAATATTTACGTGTTTCTGTTTATTCTTTTTATTCTAGTGTCATACTGGAGTATTGCAAACACTATTCGAGAGTCCATAATACCAAAACTACATTTAGAAATTTGAACCATTGACTCCAGGTTCTTAAAGCTAATTACCTGAATTGAACTGAACATGAGTAGGGTAAATGAAACAAATTGCCATTTCAGAGCTTAAAAATGCCTAAGAAGTATCATATATCCTTCATGGATCCTTCTCTGTCTGTCTGTCTGACTGTCTCTCTTACTTTTTTTTGTCTGTTTGTGTGAGGCACTTGGGGTTAAGTGACTTGCCCAGGGTCACACAGCTAGTAAGCATCAAGTGTCTGGTCTGAGGCCAGATTTGAACTCAGGTCTTCCTGGCTCCAGGTCTGGTGTTCTATCCACTGCACCACCTCCCTGCCCCCACTCTTACTCTTCAAATAATAAAACAACGTGTATATCTATAGGTGTGTCTGCACACAGCAGATACTTAATACATGTTGGTTTGGTTAAAGCAAATTGAACCTTTCAAATTATAAGCTTAAGATAGGTCTATCTCCATTGAACATACTAGGCAGAAGTTTTCATGTATGACAAGTCACACCTCTAAGGATGCCCCAAAGGAAGGCTATATCTTAGGTCATGGGGCATATATATGATTGCACTCTAGGGATTATTGATCTCCAGTAACCTTTAGTCTAAGATGTGTGGTTGAGCAGTTCACCTATCTTCCTTTTGAGAGGTTGTTTGGTGTGATCAATCAATAGGATGTAACAAGACTCTCTCTCTCTCTCTTTCTCACACACACACACACACACACACACACAAACACACATCTATATCTATGTATATATCAGGGGTAGCAAATGGCACAGTGGATAGAACACTGGGCCTGGAGTCAGGAATTCCTGAGTTCAAATCCAGCCTCAAAAACTTCCTAGTTGTATTACACTGGGTTACTTTTCAAGTTACTTTCCTCATCTGTAAAATGAGTTGGAGAAGGAAACGGCAAATTTCTCCATTATCTTTGCCAAGAAAATCCCAAATGGGGTCATAAAGAGTAGAACATGACTCAAACAACTGAACAACAACAAAATATATAAGATATCATCAATATAATACAAAGTTCTTCGGAAGGAAGGGAGCCATTAGTTGGGGGGATCATAAAAGGCTTCATACAGAAGTTGGTGTCTGAGCTGCAACTCAAAAGAATAGAAAGATTATTTGAGACAATGGTAAGGGTGGGAGAATATTTCTGCTATGTGGGATAGAGAGTTCAAATGCAATAGAGATGTAGTTCTATGGACCCAGAGTCGGGAGGCAAAAGTTTGATTCCAGCCCCTGACATTAACTCATTTTCTTACAATAGCCTTAACTTCTCTTAAAATCATTTTCTTCATTTTTCAAATGTAGATAGCATTTGCACTAGCTAACTTAAGGAACTGTTTTTAAAGAAAGCATTTTGTAAGCTTTGAAGTGCTATATTAGTGTAGTTTATTATTTTGTTGGGAAACAGCTGGTGGGTTGCTGTTAGTTATTTTTACCTTAGTCACAATAGAGTCCAACAGATTACATGTAACCTTCACAGCTTTTTATTGTCTTGTTTATCTGACAAAAAGAGGATGACAAATATTGAACTATGAACTAGAATTCTGTTTTCTTGTATCCAGGCACTCCTGTACAGTATAATTTAGACATCCAATTAAGTTTCTTACCAAATTTCACCTCTGGGAATTATACTTGTTTGCAAGTTTTCCCTTGGCATTTCCTTAGCCTAATGTGAATGAGTCCACCAACTCATTATATCTAAGCAACTAATAATAGAGCAGCAACATAGCATAATGGAATGAGTCCTGATCCTGAAGTTGAGCCTGCCAGTGACCAATTTATTTCATTGAGCCTCAATTTTCTCACCTGTAAAGTGAGGATAATAGACTTTAAACTACTCATATCACAGGTTGTTGTAGTGAAAACACTATACATATAAAGTACTACAGATCATGATTATTCCTGCTAAAATCATTATTTAATCTCTTTTTGAAAAAAATTGAAAAAAATTCTGGTGGGCCTGCATCATGCAATTACAGTGCTAATGAAGTTTTCTTCTTTGTACCTAAAGTAATATTTTATTTAATCATATCCATAATTCAGAAAATTTTGATGTAGTTAGCTCTGATTTGGAAGGGTTAAATATGAATGGTGTGTGGTAAAGCTAATACTGATTGTTTGAAGTAGGTTGAAGTTCACCATTGATTTGCATTTGAATTTGGTGTCCTGCAGAGCTTTTTAGAAAGACATTGAAAAAGAATCCATGTATAATAAAGTGCTTCAGAAGTCCTAGAATATATTAGGACAAAGCTCTGAAGCATAATTCCAAGACTTTTTTTTTCCTATAAGAGTACTTTTATTATGAAATATATTTATTAGAGTAATATATTCATATAGTCTTCAATTTTATTTTGATGTTAGTAAGGCTGTCTATATCTGCTATGTTATAAATGGAATGTTAATATAGAAAATATTTTCCGGGCAAAGTTGAGTCAATTAGTGTGATTGGTTTGTCTATAATAATGAGATTATATATAAATGGGGGATGGAAGATTTGTTAAATTTGTGACCCTCTCTATCTTGTTAATTGAAAAGCTTCTTTAAGAAAATTAGATAACCAGAGATTTAGAAACTTTGATCACTACAGTTTTTCACAATTAAAAACTTCATTGCATCATATTTCTTAGTCCCACCTATTAGCGAAATACTTTTGATGCAGCTGTGACTACAATCAATTATATTGAAAAAACATTTCAAAGTGAGGCAAAGCACAACAGATTTCTTTTTACACCACTGAAAAATTTTACAGTGATTTTTTTTTTTACCAGGACTTGGAGTCTGTCATATGATATCTTAGAGAGATAATAAGTTTAAAGGGACTAGGACACATTCAAGTTTTTTTTTTTTTCCTAGCTGATATCATAGCAAGATTTTATTACATTTTCAATGAAAAATATGTGTGTATTTATATGTGTGTGCATGTGTGCTGTACAATATGGAAAAGGAAAAAAAAGGAAAAAAAGTACTTGATCTGAATTCAGTTCTTTGGTTTCAAAATTGGAATATTATGTATATTTAGCAAGTAGGAATATGAAAATATAACCTTTCAATGATAATTCAATTCAAGAAGCATTTATTAAGCACCCACTGTATTCTAGGTGCATGTGCTATGCTAGTTATACAAACAAAAAAACCCCAGTTCTTGTCTGAAGGAGCTTACATTCTACTGAGTACAAACAGGAAGTACACAGATTAAATTAAGTTTAAAATATATTTACTATATAAATACAAAACAGTTTTGGGGGTGGGAAGAACACTAACACCTGGGAGCACAAGAAAGGCCTTGAGACTTGAAGTAAGAGCTGTGACTGGAGTAGGGTGCTTGAAATTGATGCTTTTCTCAAAAGGAAAAGAGCAGGCAAGAAGGAAGGGTGGAGTAAATAGCACTGGATATTAAGAAGATATAACCTTGTAAGCAAATCCAGGAAAGAGAAGGGAAAAGTTAGTCAAGTATTTAAGTATCTACTATATATCTAGTAGTGTGCTAAACAGTAGGAAAACAAAGAAAATTGAAGGACAGTTCCTATTCTCAAGAAGCTTATAGTCCAATGGGGGGGGGGGACATTCAAACACCTATGCACAAACAAGCTATATAAAAGATATATTAGTGGAAAAATAAGGCAGAAAAA
Organism: Vombatus ursinus; assembly: GCF_900497805.2. Classification (NCBI taxonomy): domain Eukaryota; kingdom Metazoa; phylum Chordata; class Mammalia; order Diprotodontia; family Vombatidae; genus Vombatus; species Vombatus ursinus. Next base: position 24,793,255 of record NW_020954562.1, on the reverse strand, counting down.
GCACTGAGATTAAGAGGGATCAAGAAATGTTTCTTGTGGAAAGTGTATTTTAGGTGGGACCCAAAGGAAGCCAGAGAGGCTGTGGTAAAGCTTTGGAGTGAAGTTTAACACAAGCAGAAACAGAAGCCACATTCCATTTATACTATAAACCATTGGGACAGAAAGAGGAAACAGAAGAGAAGTTAAGAAACAGTTCATTCATACAAATGTGAAATAATAGTAAACATATGCTAAAATTTTCTCTTTGTTAGAAATATAGCAAATTTTTTTTTTACTTGCCTCAGTGATAATTTCCCAAAGATCTGGTAGGAACAGATGTTTTTAGTACCACAATAATGTTTTTTAATCTTTCACCAAATACTAAATAATAATAATAATAATAATAATAATAATAATAATACTCTCTGTGCCCTATGTACTAGATATTGTATTATGTATAGTAGATGATACAGAAAGAAATGAAATATAGTCTATGCTCGTGGAGCTTACAGTCAGTTACAATGTTCAGATTAGTAGATATTTTCCCCTTACCCCAATAGATTCCTAAATAAAATAATGGATTTAAAGCTTACATTTAGAGCTTATTATACTAACTGCTGCCTTAGTTATCATTTTTAATGGTATTGTCAAAATATATGCCTTTTACCTTCTGTTTTAGCCAATTTCTGGGTCAATCTGGTCACCTATCTAGTGTTCTACTCTTAATATCTTTGGATATGCTACCTTCTGGTTTTAGCATATCCTACTGGGTAGTTCTTAGACTGTGATGTTATAAAACGACTTCTCTTCTAGCCTTTCTCCTGCCACCCCAAAACATGACTTTGTGTTTTAGCTACTACACCCTTCCTGTGGGGTCTCCAGTACTTTTATGTATGTTTTTTGATAATGTCTACCTCTGACCACATGCTTTCCCTTATAGTTATATGCTCCAATGACATATTCCAGCTTCACCAAGTTTGACAGCTAAATGTATTGCCTCCCCACCATTAATTGTGAATATGTATTCTTCAAAAGTCAGAAGATTTTTAAATCTGTGACTATTGTATTATATTAGAAAGTTTAAAGCTACATGGAAAAGAATCAAAGCATTTTATATGGAAATTAGTAGTGAGATATGCTAATAGGCATATGTATAGGGAAAGGAAATGTGACAAAGGATAAAGAGTGTTGGATTTGGAGTCAGTAGAGGCCTGGGTTTAAATCTTGCTATACTTAAGAGTTGTGTGTTGCTAACAAGTTATTTAGCCTCTCTGATCCTCATTTACTTTGTTGTTTGTCCTTCTTTCAAAGAGGACCAATGATATCAGGAGGGTGATGTCTTGACTTGTAAGTGAATTGGATTTAAGTGAGGCAGAACTGTGCAAAGTCATCAGCCTCGCTCTCTCCTCCAGCATCATTAATGTCCAGTGGCAAGACATAGGTCAGGATGGCTGGTGATGGCCCCAGATGCAGTGGGAGACCTTAACTTTTTTAAGCTAAGGTCTTTCCCAGGTCTCAGTTTGTCTGAGGCAACACCCATTCAGTAGTTAAAGGTTAGGTAAGAATTGAGGCAAAAGATGGCCTAGTTTGCCTTCACCATAGAACCAAATTGTTGTTCATCCTTCATTCTCCAAGAAGACAGATGACATCAGGAGGGTGATGTCTTGACTTGCAAGTGAATTGGATTTCAGTGAGTCAGAGTTGTGCAGTCATCAGTCTCACTCTCTCTTCCAGAATCAATACAGTCCAGTGGCAAGACATGAGTCAGGGTGACTGACAACGGCCCTAGATACAGCGAAAAACCTTGGCTTTTTCAAGCTAAAGTCTTTCCCCTCATGTGCTTTACTGTTCATTGTAGAGTTTGCAGTAGGTTACCTCTAAAGTTCCCCCCAACTTCAAATCTCTGACCCTCTGCTCTATGGGATAGTCATTAAAATCTCTGATCTTCATTTTCTTCATTTGTAAAATGGGGATTATACATATAATGCCCAAATGAGATCATGTATGTCAAATGCTACGCAAATCTGGAAGCACTATAAAATTTTAACTACTATTATGTCTACTTTAGGACATAAAGTTGCAATTCATCATATTGGCAGCTTATTCATTAAATTAGGGAATTTACATAGATTTTTCTCCCTGCTGGTAGTTCTTGGGTCTATTGGGAGTATCTGTGTATATATTTTTCAGAAACACAGAGGTTAATCCAAAGGTGGAGTTGTTGCCATTTCCTTCTCCAGCTCATTTTATAGATGAGAAACTGAGACAAACAAGGTTAAGTGACTTACCTAGCATCACACTGATATAAGAGTCTAAGACCAAATTTGAACTGAGGAAGATGAATCTTCCTGACTTAAGGCCTGACACTCTCCCCACTGTGCCACCCAGCTGCTCAAAGGTAGAGCATGGCTTCTTAATTCCATGTCTAGTATACCACCTAATTCATTTTGTCTTCTCCTTATGTATCACCAAGAAAAAGTAGGGAGAGCATAGATGGCCAGAAATGACACTTAGCACTTTTCAAAGTCTGTATTTCCATGATTTTTTTTGTATCTATTTCTGTTTTTGAGGGTGCTGCTTCTCCTCATATGCTAATGATTATTGTAAAACTCTAAGGGTAAGGTTTAGATTTGCATAAGTTTCCCCAACAGCCATTTTTGGATTCTGAGCTATTAATTGGTGATTACATTTTTTAAAATATCAGTCTAGAGAGGAAGAATGATACAGTGGAAATAGTACTGGTTTGGAGTTTGAGATAATGTGTTCAAATCCTCAAACCCTATCTAGGTCATCTATTACAGCATAGGATTTGGCACACTTCAGGCACTTACTAATGCTGGTTGTGTGACTGACTACCTGGGTCACTTTAGTCAAGTCAGTTTCTCCATCTATAAAATAAGAAAACTTGATTAAATGGCCTCCGAGTTGCCTTCTATAGAGTTCAATATCTGATGCTAGTGTCTAGAAAAGTCTGATTCACAGACTATACGTGGAAACTGTGAGGAATGATTCATTAGACCCCTATTTTATTCTATCAGTATTAATAATTTTAACATGAACCCATAGGGATAGTAATTACTGGTAATTATTAACATTATATTTGGGTATCAATTATTTACATATAGTCACTTGCTTGTTATGGTGCTCACTTGCTTAACTATAAGAAGCTAATTAGAGGATCTCTACCCTTTCTGCTGAGTAGATTATCAAGCTTAGCATGGCAAAGATGACCTAATGATATGGAAAGTCCCCTAGCTATTTTTGATTGTTCCTCCATCCTTATCATCCTGTTATTGGGGGAAATAGGCCTATGGGCATTTGACCAACAGTAACTGATGAATGAATAACCCTGTCTTTGCATTGCCAGAGCTACCTAGGACTCTATTGCCTAATATGGACCAGTGAATGGCCATCAGCTCTACCCATATTTGGACATCCTCTACTGGTCATTGACTATAGGAATGAACTAAAGATTCTCCTGAAAGGTCAAGATATAGATTTATCGACCAATGAGACTCTATATTTTACTTTGCCTTTTCTGTATCATCAAGGTATCAAGCACCATAAAACTAAGGCCTGAATGCAGGGGGCATGACAGATCATAGGAAGATCTGAGGTCCCATTCATTAAAGGAGGTCTGGTCTCTTTAATAAGTAGTTATCGGAGCTCTGTCTCAATTTCATTTATTGTAGGTTGAACAACTTTGGATCCCACAAAACAAAACTTAATTTAAAACTTCTCATATGTAGTTACAAAATGCCAACCCTTTCTAATTTAGTTTGCGCCTCTTCTTTTTCCTTCACTCCAAATATAGAGAAATTTCTAAGATCAGTCTCTAGACTTCTGCTCTTTTCCTATACCCTCTTTCTCCTTCAGAGTTCTCACTTCTTTTAAATTCAGATATTAATTCTGCTACTGTTCCCAAATCTATAGTTCATGAACTCCTAGTTTCATAGAATTTCATTCTGCTATCTGCTATTGTCAAAACTCTATGTGCTCTATTCTGGGCTGGCTATTTCTCCCCAAAACTAGTGTCTTTATCCTAGGTTAGAATTATAAAATGTTAGAGTCATGGAGTTAAAACTCATCTTGGAGGTCATCTAGTTCAATTTCCTCCCTCCCATATGCCACCTTTTCCCTAGTTACATAGCCTCAAAACTTGTTAGTTAAATTTGACTAATTTCATTCCTTCATACCTTATATCCAGTGAGTCACCAAATCCTGTCAATTTTCTTTTTGTAGAATTTGTCCCTAATATCCACTTTTTCTACACAACTCCAAGTCTCTCACATTTCATGCTTATATTACTGCAAAAACTTCTTTTCTTTTTGTTTCTTTTACTTTCCACTGAATCTTCTTAATCTAACTAGTTATATATAGTGAAATAAGATAAATCTTCCTTATGTATGTTTTTTTTCATCATAACAGAACCCTTCTCAAAAAAATCCATTAGTGATGGTCTCCTCTCTATTTATACAATTTTATTTCCTTACTAATTAATTTTGGTCTATGCTCTCAATATATTCATGTCCATCTATAGCATAAGAATCATAGCAACATACACTTACAGCTGGAAGGAACCTAAGAAGACATTTTGTCCTACTGCCTCATTTTACAGATGAGGAAACCAAGGCCTAAAGAGGTTAACTTAACCTTTGAGGTCACACTATTCTTAAAATATATCTGTTGTTTCTGAATTAATGCCACAAACATTTCTTCTTTCAGTCTTTTCCAAATGCTTCTCTTACCTGGAAAGCCATTTCAATTCTCCTTTGCCTGATCCTCAAAGATCTACCTCCTCAAAAAAAATCTGATAGCAGTTATAGTGCGAAATACACATACACACACCCACACATGCATACACCCACCACACACACATAATATAGATATATATATACACACACATATATATACACACATATACACATGTACATATACGTAATCTATATATGAAGAGCATTAAATTATATTTGCATGCATATATATAAGTTAGTATTTAGAAATATTCCATTTCATATTATTTACTGTTTTATTTGTATCTTTACTTCAGATAGATAGATAAAACATTTATTATGTATTTATTACATGCCAGTTTCTATGATGAGGGCTGGTGATTCAAGTACAAACTAACAAGGTCACCCCTGTCTTCAAGGAGTTTACAATGAAATAGAAAAAGAAGAAAAGAAGAGCCAGCAAAGGAGGGGAGTACAAGTGAAGCAGCAACTTGGCATGGAGCAGACCAGGAAGTTTGGGGGTAGAAGCTGTGCCTCACTAAGCTAAACCAAAAACTCATTTATTTGAGCAGAAGGACCTAGTGGGCAGACTTTTGGTTACCAGTAAGGATAAAGTAGAAATGATGGTCAGAGTTGCAACTTTTTGAAGGTAGGGACTATGTCTTAAATTTTCTCCCTATCTTCTGCCTCCATTCACTGAAATATACAACACCCAATGTGAAGTAGCTACTACAGATATTATTATATCCATTTCATACATAAGGAACTGAGGCTCATGCTTATCTAACATGTAAGGTTCTTAGGTGAGATTTGAATCCAAGTCTTTGCTACATTTGAGTCCAGTATTCTATTCCTTCAACAATACCTTGACTGCTCTCTAAATATACAAGATGGGTTCACATCATCAGATTTTTTTCTCTATATATATGTATTTTGTTTTCCAAGAATTTCTTTGTTCTCCTTCTACTGGAAGACCCTGTAAAATACATTTTTTAAAATCATTATTATCCTCTTTCTTAAGAAAAGTTCATATGTTAATGAAATATTAAAATCCATGTCTTTAATAAGGTATAGTTTTCACAAAGAGGAAAAAAACAGTTTGTGTGCAACTTTTATTCAGTTGCATTAATGTGATCTAGGAAATGCAAATACAATGTGAAGTTATGGCATATCAAGTCAAGTTAACAATCATTTATTGACTATCTACTAGGTGCCAAGCCAGTGGCAGGCACTGTGCCAAAGAAAGGTAAAAAGAAAAAAAAAAAAACAAAAGGACAAAAACAAAACTTTCAAGGAGCTCGCTGTCTAATGGAGGAGACAACATGTAAGCAACTGTGTGCAAAGAAGATATATACAGGATAAAGTGGAATCAATTTCAGCAAGAAGATCCTAGCATTTAAGGAGGATTGGGAAGGGTTTCTCATAGAAGGTGGTGCATTAGCTAAGACTTGAAGGAAACCAAAGAACCTAGGACACAAAGGTGAGGGGGAGAGATCCAAAGAAAAATCTATTCCTCTCTCTTTTTTTGGAAAAAAATTTCACAGTTTAAAAAAAGTAATCTTTTTCATACATTATGACATCTGATTTTGGTTGTGTTTTTTTCCCCCATGACATAATTAAACAATTAAGAACTGTTTTGATTAAGTCAATTTTGCCTAGAAAGGATCTTAGCAATAAACTTCAGATACTTAAGGACTAAGAACTCACTGATATACATATGTTTGTAATGAACAACAGAATAAATTGGTTGCTAGACTCAGACATCATAGATGACTAATACTAAAGTTGAGCATCGGCCTTGTGAAATGCTTACAGAACATTCCCCACGTGTTCTAGTCTTAACTTTGACACATACTGACTGTTTCAGTAGTACAATGCAAGACACTTAATTTCTCAATGCCTCATGAAATGTCCTAAACTGACAAATTTCAAAGAAGGCTGTGATATGCCCTGGTAAGGCAAAGTTCCTTAATGTGTGCACCTCATTCCAATGCAATTACAGGTCTCGTCCCACATCTGAAAAATAAAATTCTAAAACATTTTTTCCCTTCTGGATTTATTGCTTTCCTTGATTACCTTTCACAATCCAAATAGTTTATTCCATGTTTCTGGAACTTAGCACAAATTCTCTTACACAATTTAGGGGCATTTTGAGTGAAATATTAGCTTTCATAAACACCAAGGACTGAACTATACAATTCTGCTGAAGGATCAACTTTGTTTAATGCACTTGGATCTAAGTTTTGTTTAATGGGAAGCTAATAATCAAATTGAAAAACAGGCCTGCCCACTTTTTAATTTATTCACTACTATAAAAAGTGATTTGGAAACTATTTGAAGTCTATTTATATTTCACATTTGAATTAACTAATTTATTATTGTTTTTCCTGGATAACATGGTATGAATTGCCATGCAACATTTAAGTGTAACCTGATTTGTAAGTTTGCTTATAGAAATTCATATTAGCTAAATGATTCTGCTGTCACAGCCCATCAATTTTCTTCACCATTTGAATATTGACAACAATTAATAATAGCAAATATTGGCAAGTTTATCCAAGAAAAACAGCCCTGGCTAGATATAATTGTATTTGATAACATTAACTAAAGGAATTATTGTTTCACACTCTATCCAGCAAAATCTCATCTTAAAAAAATTTCGGTGTTTGAATCTACCAGATAGCATAAAATGTCAAACAAAGGCTCTCTTGTTTTGTTTTTATTGGGGGGAAATTGCTGATATAAGGCAACAATACTTTCTCTCCACATCATATATGAAAAACTAAGGTTTTCATCCCAATGAATTAATAACCAAAGTCTTAAAGATCCATGTCACTTGTTTTGTTTAAACATTTTAGCTAATGCTATAAGAGCATTTAAGCTAAAAAAAACAAAACAGCAATTTGTGAAATGAAGCCATGGTCTGTGTGGATCACGTTGTCCATTTAAACAGTTTAAAATTCTGGACAACTTCAAGTATAAGCTTCTTTTATTTTCCCCGAACACTTTAGTGCTTGTCAGTCTCTATTCTCTCATGTTCCCAATTTGCAAGTTGAGATCTTTTTGTATCATCAAATCCATTTATCCCAGATGCTCAGGCATTAATAGAGAAAGGAAGAAAAACAAAACAGAACAGCAAAAAAGCTCTGGCTGCTTTTTGTTTTGTGCACATGCTTGAAAAACTGCTTGGTTGGATTAGTGCAGTAATTTAAATGCCCTCCTTTCCCAGAGAGGGTGACATCATGGAAGGGCTTAAGGGAAAAGAAAAGAAAAAAGGGAAATAAGGTTAATGAGAGCCCACTTATAATATTCACTTATATGTAACCTTTGTGCATTTAACACAACTGATTAGATTAAAATAGAAAGAATGGCTTGAAAAAAGTTGAGGAAATGTGACCATTCTGATTCTCTAAATTCTTTTCCTGTGTATATCTTTGTATCTTTGTGTATATGTGTGTGTGTGTGTGTGTCTTTGAAAGCCTTAATTAAGTTGGATACAAAAGAATATAGATGAGAAAAGGCCACATTAAAAAAAAAAATCCTTCCTAACTGTTCCTAGCTTCATAATTGTAAACTATGTTGTTTTTTTTTTTTAAGAAATCATAAGAAGGAATTCTCTAACCAAACATCTCTAACTAAATATTTTCCCTTTTTTGGCAAATAAAATGGTCTGTTTTGCCCATTTTCCTTGAGGTCTGAGGTTAGCCAAAAGCCTGTCTGTCCTTCATTTTGTTTATCTGTCTACGGGCAAATATTATGGCTTAATTGAGAATGATGGAAGCACTGCTGTGTGCCCAGCTGTGAAAACAGCTAGAACAGGACTGGACACATCGTTAATTATATATGTTTTACCGAACATCTCAATGAGGTTTATAACTATTTAAAAATCAAAAGGCCTTAGAGACCTATCTTGGTATTACCTTCCTATGTGTTTCCCTTTTCATTCAATTGCAGAAGATAAGGATGGTTTTGAATAACTTGATAAAGTTTTTTATTTTATTTTGTTTTGTTTTGTTTTATTTAACCTCTCTGAATATCAGTTTTCTGAACTATAATACTAACAGATTGGACGAGATGCTTTTTAAGATCCCCTTGAGTGCTGACATTCTGTGATTCTGGGATTCTGGGATTTTAACAATGGTTATACATCTGGTACGGCCCTACATAGGAACCAATACTTTCTTTTGTTTCTTTCCTGGAGTGCCAAGAACACAAGTGGTCTGTTCAAGGCTGCTCAATAAATGTTGACCAACTGACTAGACATGCTCAGAATAAAAGATTCAGAGAAAACAAACCCTCTAAGTGTACAAGTGACCACCACCAATCATATTGATACCTTAAATTAGCTGGAGCACAGGGACTATCCATTCTGATTTTTTGTGGGTGAAGCAGTGACTTAGCGGTTCTCCCCACTGAAAGTTCTTTGTTCTGTTGTAACACTCAGCTCCACCCTTCCACCCCTTCCCAAAGGGCTTAGAGCCTCTATCCTCAGACAATGCTGTACAGTAGATGAGATGTTTTTGGTTATTTATGTCCAGACAAGAGAGATGCAGCTCTGTCTATAATTTTGAAATAGGTGACAATCTCAGGCAATTTGACATTGGATGCTTGCTTTGCTGTGTGTCTGCAGCTTTAGAAATGCAATATAAAAGCTCTGATACTAGGATAATCTCTCCAATTTTCTTTATGTTTACACTTTCAAATTTATTTTCAATATCATAGAGATTGTGAAAAGCAACTTTAGGGATTGGGAGGAAAGCTTTTTTTTCTAGGGAAACAAATGCCTAAACAATGGTGCCCTTAATAAAGAATGTCATATTTTAAAATAAATGTCTACTTGGCATCTTTTCACCATAGCTGCCCAATTCTCACAGTACCTAGCACTTAGTAGATTTTTCCCCTTTCACATGATGACAACTTTGGAACCAAATATATCTGTCCATATGAAATAGAGCCTGTGCACATTTACTGCACATGACTACAATTTATGGCAGATATGGTTTATACCAGTTGGTACATGCTGGCAGTTTGATTTGTGGTTGATACTTCATTCCGTATATAATACTGATGTTATTTATCGGCTTACCAACGGTTCTAATATGAATGTTATATGTGTGCAGTCTCTTCAGAGAAGTATTTCAAATACTTACAATTTTATTTTTAGAATGTGAGTTCCTTGAGGGCAGGAACATTTTTTTCCTTTGTATCTCCAGCCCTTAATATGATGCTTCTTGTTGTTATTGTTTCAGAGATAGAAAGAAGCAATCAGGAAAAGTTTTCATGTAAGCAGTGGTGTTTAAACTGAGATTTCCTAGAATTTAAGAGTTCTTAAGATGAAGAGCAGAAAAGGGTCTACATTCCGGGCATCAGATGTAGCCTGTGTAAAGGCAGAGAAAGAGGTTATAGAATACGAGAAGCATGTACACTGATTTGACTAGAAGACAGACTAAATGAAAAGAAATAAAGTGAAATAAACCAAGAAAACTAAGTTGGGGCCAATTATGAAAGGTCTTTAAATGCAAGGTTGAGTGAGGAGTTTGCCAGGCACATTGAAATATATAATTTATACTTCCAGTTCCATATTCTTCATAGTTGCTTGTATCCTGTCTTCCTACAACTTTCATAAAAGTTTATCTTAGATCCCACAGAAGAAGTCACCTAAGCTTATTTTATCATTAAATGCTCACAGGGAAATCAAACTGAAAAACTATTTGTCTGTCATTTATATTTCTATGACCACACTATTTTTGTTTCTGTTTGATGGAGGGGTTGGCATTAATTTAGTATAATGACCATGAACAGTGTACTCCATTCTCATTAGTGGTGAGGCTGTTGAATATTTCATATCTGAAATGAATGGACAATGCTTTGGCTTAACAATCACGTTCACTTCATCTTCTGGCAGCCCATGCCAATCTTTATTTTCAAAGTTCTTTGACTTTAGCGTGGATAGAATTTTTTTCTGAATGTCCAGAAAATATGCCTCTTTATAGGTTTCAAGCAAAGATAACATTTTGTTTTCTGTTGGTTTTTAACTCTAATTTCAGGTGGAAAGCTTGTTTTCCTATCTGGGTACACCCATGTTCACAGTTGGACATGTACACAGCATTAAAATTATCTTTAACTTTTCAATCTCCCTCATTCCTCATATTCAGGCTGCTGTCAAATCCCAATTCTATCTCCATGATTTCTCTCCACTGTGCCCCTATTTTTCTGTTCACAGAGCCACCACTCTTATTCTGGCCCTCATTGCCTCCGGTCTGGACCAGTACAAAACTCTCCTAATTAGTCTCCCTACTCTCATTCTCTCTGTTCTCCAATTAGGCTTCCACCCAGCTGCCGAAAGAATATTGTTAAAGCACAGGTCTATTCATATCATTCTTCTACTCAAGAAACTTTAAAGGCTCTCTAAAGTTTTAGGGTGAATATAATGCCCCCTATCCTTCCAGGGACATTTTGAGATCCTTTACAATCAGGTTCATCCTATTTTTCCAAACTCATTTCAGATTATTCTTGCTAAATATGTTGAACATTTTCTAGCTACTTGCGGTTCCCTGTAAACAACATCTCATCTTCCATCCCTTTAACTTTGCATAGGCTACTCTCCTTGTCTGTGTGGACATCATTGGTGGGTGATATATGGCTACCTCCACAATGTAACATAATATATCACTTCTCTCAGGTTTGTGTAGACACCTGTTCACTCTCTGGTTTTGCCCTCTCACTCCAATGTACTCTAAAACTAGTAGGTCTATCTTCCCCCAAAAAGAACATTGTCACATGGTTCTATTCAGGGCTCTAAGGGTTTTAGGGGTAATCCTCTGGATAGAAAATACACTTATCCTACTTGCAACTTTATCTCTTGAAACTCTTATTATGTGTTTCTATCTGCACAGTCACTTAAATAATGACACTTTTGTTGTTCAGATATTTCAGTCACGTCCATCTCTTCAAGATTCCATTTCTGGTTTTCTTGGGGAAGACACTGGAATGGTTTGCCATTTCATTCTCCAGCTCATTTTACTCATAAGGAAACTGAGGCAAACAAACAGGGTTAAATGACTAGCCCAGGGTCACACAGTTATTCAGTGTCTGAGACCAGATTTGAACTGAAGAAGATGAGTCTTCCTGACTCCAGGCTCTGGAGACTCTACTGCTCCACCCAACTGCCTTTGGACCTTAAAAATAGTCACTTACTTGTCAGTAAGACAAAATAAGTAATATCATATTCATATATTAAAGTATATAAATAATCCAAACATAAATATGCACTCTTACCCATGCATTCAGTATCTATGATGAAGAGTAAGACACTTTAAAAAAAAAAAAGCTAAGAGGGAAGCACATGAAAGAGGAAAACCCATGTCCTTAGGGTAACTCACAAGTCTACACTGCAGACATGAAGTTTGCTCAATGGGTCTTCCCCAAACCAATAAAATCAAGAAATGAAGAAACCAAAAGGAGTATTTCCTGTTCCCTCTCAATGCTAATGCCTTTCTTCTGAGATTACCTATAATTTATCTCAGATGGGCAAAGTTGCTTTCATATTGTCTCTCCCATTAGAATACACGTTCATTTGATACAGGGACCATGTTCTTGTATTTTCTTGTATCCTCAGTGCTTACCCTAATGTCTGTCACACAGTAAGTACTTAATATATGTTTGTTTACTTGACTTGATTTTATATCATTGATCTATTCAGGGATATCTGTGCAACAAAAACCTGCTTTCTGAACACTGTGCTTAGCACAGTACCTAGCACATAGTAGGCACTTAATAAGGACATTGATTTACTAATTGACTGATTATTTATATGTTGGTCCTCACTGCTCTTCAAATGGGCAAATCTTTTCCCTTCTCTTCTCTTCTCTTCCCTTCCCTTCCCTTCCTTTCTCTCCTCTCTTCTCTTTCTTCTCTTCTCTCATGGTTGTATATATATATATATATATATATTCATTTCTGAAAATGCTCATTCCATTGGAAAGCCATTTCTTTATATGCCCATTTTACCAGTTTTTATGAAAACAAAGTGCTTTCCAGCTTCTTTTAGGAATCTCAATATCATCTATAAATGCAGTAATATCTTGCACCCTTTGACAATTGATATCTCTTTCCTATATGTAATACTATTTTTGGTCCCTTTAACACTAATCTTTTCCACATGAATGGAGCAGTATTTTCTCTTTATCTTCTTTGAATCCCCATATCCCTTTAATGATCAACTCTCAGCACCTACATGAACCCCTTCTTATTGCTTTGATGCCACCTGCTGCCAAAATTACTTTTTACTTATTTTGTATATATTTTATATCTATTTAGCTTTATACCATCAGTAGAAAGTAAGCTCATCGAAAACAAGGACTATTTTATTTCTGTCTTTCTATCCCCAGCACAAGCCCAGTGTCTGGAGCATATTAGAAACTTAATAAATATTTGATGAATTGACCTGCATTGGATTAGGTTGAATATTTAGATCACTATAGACTTTTCTGCATAGGAGGCAAAACAGAATAGGTAATATGGCTAACCAATAAAGATTAAGAGTAACAGTCCATTTCTAGAGAGTCTGGAATTGGATCTTAAAAATAAGCCCTTCCAGCATTAAATCTTAAACATCTTTTCTCACATCAATACTTAAATTGATGGTCTGCCTGTTGGGATCAGGATTGGCTTAGTGGTTACACAGTATTTAGCCTTTTCTAACTAAAAGCAAAGGTATATATCCCCATTTTAATTCATCCAGATACAAGCGTTTCTTATGATTAAGCCCATATAGTTGTAGAAATGATATCTTATAGTCCCACTGGACTTTAGAACTTTAGAGGCTTTAGAACAATGGCAACAAGTATAACAACAATAATGACAACTTGTATTTACATAGTACTTTAAGGATTATAAAGTGCTTTCCTCACAACAACTGGGAGATAATACATAGAATTTGAGAATATAAAAGGGCCCCCATGTCCATGTAGTAAAACCTATAATGAAGAAATCCCTGTGGTAAAACACTTGACAAGCCCAACATCTGCTTGAAGATCTTTAAAGAGGATAAGCCTATAATTTTGCAAAGCAATCCATTCCATTTTTTGGATAGCTCCAAATGTTAGGGGGAAAAAATTCCCTGCCCCCGCCACTCCTAATATCAAGCCTATATTGACATCTTTGCAAATTCTACCCATTGCTCCTGCTTCTGCTCTCTGAGACTAAATACAAGAAATATAATGTCCCTTCCACATAATAACCTTTCAAATACTTGAAAAGAGTTATCATGTTCCCCTGGATTTTTGGGGGGCTAGAATTCTCAGTTGCTTTCCACAATTTTCATTTGTCATAAATTCAAAGCCCTTCACCATACTAGTTGCCTTCCTCTGGCTCTGTCTTCAGCTTATCAACAACGTTTTTTTATACTGTGCAGCCTAGTACTTTACAGCATATTCCATATGACATCTGACAAGGGCAGAGAATAGTGGAATTTTCAACTCTCTGCTCCTAAAATCTATTGCCCTCTTTATAGAGCCCAAGTTTTCATTAGCTTCTTTTGGCTGCCACATTATACTGCTGACTCCTATTGAGACTGAAGGTTACTAAAACTCCCATATCCTTTTCAGAACAACATCTGTCTATCTTTTCTTATCTGATACTTGTGGAGGTGATTTTACATTTCTCGATACTGAATTTTCATCTTGTTAAATTCAGTCTAGTGTTCTAGTTTATTATGTTCCCTTTAGATCCTGACCTTGTCATCTTGTATGCTAGCTATCCCTCCCAGCTTTATGTCATCTGCAGATTTGATGAGCAAACTATGACAGAAATGTTAAACAGCATAGGCCCACGTAAAGATCTCTCAAATATTCTATTTGAAACCTGCTCCAGCATAGACACTGAACCATTTACAACTACTGTTTGAGTCTAGCTGTTCAACCACATTTGAATTTATCTGACTGTACTATCATCTAATATTTTTCTCCACAAGAATAGTATGAGAAAATTTATCAAAAGATTTCTTTAAAATGTAGGTAAGTACATAGAATTACCTTATTTATTTGTGATCCTATTTAAAAAAGGAAATGAGGTTGGTATTGCATGATTTGATCTTGATGAAGTCATACTTACTCTTTGTAATAATTGTCTTTTCTAGAATTTTTTCGGCATTTAACATCAAGCTCACAGAGTATAGTTTGAAGACAGTTTTCTTCATTCTTTTCAAACAATCAGATGACATTTATACTTCTCCAATCTTGTGTTACCTCTACCATATTCCATGATTTTTTCAAATATCACTAACAATATTTCAGTGGTCACATCTGTCACTCCTTTTAGGACTTCAGGATGCAATCCATCTGGATTAGTTGACTTGAATTCAGGAAGAGTCGCTATGTACTCTTTTACTATCCTTTACCTTGCGTATCAACTCTCTACTGGATACTTTTGTTCAGTCATGTCAGGTGTAAAGATCATTCTAATTTGCTGACATAATAAAAAAAATAATAGAATTGAGCAACTTTGCTTCTTCTTTTGTCAGTTATTATCATCCCATCCATCCCAAGCAAATGTCCTATCCCTTCTTTTATGCTACTTTTTTCTTGTGGGTAGAAACTGTGTTTGGCCTCTTTTGTATCCCC
Source organism: Vombatus ursinus (assembly GCF_900497805.2). Classification (NCBI taxonomy): domain Eukaryota; kingdom Metazoa; phylum Chordata; class Mammalia; order Diprotodontia; family Vombatidae; genus Vombatus; species Vombatus ursinus. Next base: position 24,777,921 of record NW_020954562.1, on the reverse strand, counting down.
AACACTTAGCACAGTGCCTGACACATAATTGGTACTTAACAAATGCTTGTAAATCGATTGATTCTTCCAATATAATAAAACCATTTTTGTTGTCTGTGCTCCTCTCACCAACCCCAGCTCACTCAGAACTCTAACATCCCTGACATATTTTTCCCGTGACCTTGCATCATTTTTTTTTTCATTTTCTGTTATCTGGTTTTGCTTTTATCTTCTGAACATTTCTTTTTTTTTTAATCTGTGTTGATGAGGTCCCCATACACCTATATCATTCTCTTCAAATGATTTTCATCCCCCTCACCCCATCCTCTTCACTGGAATTGTTTCCTTTGTAGCTTCAGAATTTCATACTTGAGCAACTTCCAATCTTCCTGGGTTGATTTACCTTGAAGCATTTTAGCCCACAGAATCCTACCTATCTTTTCTCTGAACCCGCTTAAACCTACTTTCCCAAAATCTAGGGTACATGCCAGACTATGCCTGATTTTTTCTCTCCTCTTATAAATTATAGGATCATCCCAAGGTCCCACACCAGGAAACTGCTTCTCCCATTATTGAGAATCATATCCAGAATATAATTCCTCTGCCAGACAAACTGAGACCTGGGAAAGATCTTAATTTAGAAAGACCACGGTCATCCACCATTCTGAGCCAGCACCAGTCATCTCGACTTTTGTCTTGCCAGTGGATTTTGATGACTCTGGGAGAAAGAGTGAGGCTGATGGCTTTGTGCAACTCTGCCTCACTTAAATCTTGATGGTCAGCCTTTGGGATTGGGGTTGGTTTAGTGGTTACACAGTATTTATCATTTTCTAACTAAAAACAAAGGTATACACACATATATCACACTCGAGTCAAGACATCACCTCATGATGTCATTGGGTTTTGTTTTGTTTTGTTTTTTGACAATGAAGGATGAACAATAACAACTTGTAAGGGATAGAATTGTCACTAAGGAACATCAAGGGGTTTTTATATAGGTAAGACAAGTTATTATCCTGATTTTATGGATGATTAAACTAAGGTTTAGAGTCTGGGGCAGAATTTTAATCCAAGTCTTCTCACTCCAATTCAGTATACTCACTATTCTACATTGTCTTTAATATTTTACAAAAAGTACTATCATATCATGAAAATCATCCTCATTTGTGGATCAGAGGTCTTGGGTTCAAGTCGTGACTCTGCTGCAAACCGGCTGTTGTATAAGTCACATATCCTCTCTGAGCATTAGTTTCTTCATCCATATTACTAGGAAGTTTGACTTTCTAAAGCATTTTCTAATTCTAATAGTGCATCATTCTGTGATTCAGATTCTGAGACCCTCAAAAGTTAAGTAACTTACCGTGCATCTAATAACAAATAGGGGTAGAGCAAGGAGTAAGATTTTAAGGTCAAAGATTTATAGATCCCCTATTCCAATCTCCTCATTTAACAGATGGAGAAACTGAGGCCCAGAGAGGTTAAAGGGCTTCCAAGATCCATGTAGATAGTAAGTATCAGAAACAAGATATAATCTTAGGTCCAGAGTTCTTTCCACTGTCCCACATTGACCCTTCACAGTGTGACAACATGCTACCTCTCTCATGAACTGACCTAGCATTTTCAACCAATCTCATTCCTAAAAGCTATCATGACAGTCTTTGAATGATGGCACTGGTATTTCTAGGTTCTTCTTACATGATATAGTTATCAGAAGTAAATTCAATGACACAGAAAGGTTAAAAGCTATAATTCCATACAAATTAGCAATGTTTACTACATGTATGGATTTTTTATTTCCTTCTTGGATTTCTTGCTAAATAAGGTACTTTCAAAGATGTTTATCCCATATTCTCTTTAAACCACTTGATATTCACTTAAGTGATTTGAAGTATATTGATTTGTTAAATGCTTTGACACATTGTAATTTTTGCAATCTTGGGTAATAATAACTGACAAAAAAGTCCAGGCTAACAGATGCTGTGAGGATGGCAATTCAATGAAAAATAGATAGTGGCCTATTGTTAGTCTAAGTGAAAAATAAAAGCATACATTGAGATAGCTTCTTAATGCTTTCAAAATACTTTAATTGCATTATCCCATTCATTTTTCATAAGGACTCTTTGTAGTAGGTAATACAAAATAAAAAGTATCTTTATTCCCATTTTGTAGGTAGGGCACTTTTTAAGGCTTAATTAAACACTTTAGTAGATAGTATTAATGGAGCTGGGGCTCGAATTCTGGTCTTTTGATTCTAAACGTTTTTTTCTGTTACACCATTCTCCCCCTAGTTTCATTTTTTTTTCTGTTTGTTTGTTTGTTTGTTTGTTTGTTTTTGCTTCCTTACCTTTGATTTTCAATCAGTAAAATGAAGAAAGTAGATAGACAAACAGACAAACAATAGATAGATACTGTATGCCACTTAAATATTTATCATAACTAGAGTAGTATTTGTAGGACACAATCACATTCTCTAGAAATGAAGGGGAAAATGACATTTTGAAGGAGAAAAAAACAACATGAGACAAACCCATAAACATTGTCAAACTAATGATTATTTCGTGACAGGGAAACACAAAACCATATTTTAAGGATTTTTTAGAAGCAATATTTTAAAATTCTCAAGCAGTATTCATTGGTCAGCATTTGGAAACTTTGTAGCTGGAGGTATACTTGTGATTTTGTGGTTTTATTTATTTATGTACAGTAAAGTTTTGTGTTGGAATATTAATAGTGTAATAACTAGGAATTGTGCTTGGGTGAAAATGATGTAAAACTGTGCCATGTAGCACAAAGCATGGAGATGGGGATATAGATATCAAGATATTATAATGAGGACGCTGTTAGGAGGTCACCACATAGGGGAGAGCAGGACATGATGGAAGATGAGCTAACTCTAACCTACCACCTGGTAACATCCAATTTTAACTAATCATTTTTGTTAACTAGGCTCTAAACTCTGTTTTCTTTTCTATGCTGTCAAAAGACTAGAAATGTTGTTGGTGCCCTCTAAATTCAGCCTATGGTAAAGCTTCAGTTTCCCTAATTATGACTCTGAATAGTAATACTTTTGTGCCTCCAATGTGTTCAAATATAAGGAAGAATAACTTATATTGCCATAGCATGCTAGGGAGAAAATAATAAGGTGATATAATATGGCACAATGCCAAATGTACAAATATTAAATAATAATAATGATAACTAGCAATATAGAGCATTTTGGAGTTTGCAAAGCATTTTATGTATATCACCTCATTTGATCCCTGCAACACTGTGAGAAAGATATATCATGATCCTTATTTTATAAATGAAGAAACTAAGGTTGAGAGAAGTTAAATGACTTTCCCAGGGTCACACAGATATTAAGTGTCTGAGGCAGGATTTGAACTCAAATATTTTTAACTCTAAGTCTAGCACTCTATCCACTATGGCTCCCAGCTGCTAAGCTACTTATATATAGAAACAATGCTTTTACATACTATTAATTATTTAGTTTAATTTAGAGGGGTATATATTGTGGTGAGAGGTTCAAATAGACCAGAAGTAGAGAAGATAGGAAAAATAACTGCTGATTTGAGTTTGGGGCTATGAGGCATAGTGGATAGGACAGAGACCTTAGAATTAAGAAGGCCTGTAATGAACTAGGGTTCACCTTCCATTCTTTACCCAACATTAAACTTGATCATCCATACATTGAGGGAAGCTATTTTGTGGAATGATTTATTTCAATACTTCATGTATTAGTGTTTTGATCATGTAAGTACTCCAGTACTCCTTTCACCAATGTATACGGCAGCCCTTCTACAATCTAGTGGACAGTCTTCACCAATCAATCAACAAACAGTAAGCACTTATTCAGCATTTATTATGTGTCAGGCACCATACTAGATGCTAGCAATACCAAGAGAAAAATGAAAAAAAAAAAAAGAAACCCTTGGCCTAAAGGAGTTCAAATTCTATTAGAGAAGACAACCCAAGTAGAATATATGTGAGGTGATCTAGGGAGGAAGAGCAATAGGAGCCTGAAGAATGAGTAAAGACTTTGTGAAGGAGGGTTGAGTTGAGTTATGAAGAAAACTGTCAGTCAGTAAGCATTTATTTTTTAAATTTATTATTTTTTTAGTTCATGGAATAAAACAAGTATTTCCATAGCATAGTATTAAAAAGATTACACATGAAACTGCAAATCTATTTTGTACAACTTGCTATACTCTCCAAATATGTAATGAAGTTATTACGTAAATTTCTTTCTTTTTTTCTCTTTTTCTCTTCTTTTTTTCTTCCTTCCCCCACCCTAGAAGACACAAATGTGTGTATCTATATCTATCTATCTATTTATCTATCTGTCTGTCTGTCTGTCATCATTCTATACATCTCTTTATCAATTCTTTCTCTGAATACAGATAGTGTCTTCCTTCATATGTCCTTTGTAGTTAATTTGGCAGTAAGCATTTATTAAGCACCTACTATGTGCCAGGCACTGTCATAAGCTCTGAGGATATAAAGAAAGGCAAAAGACAGTTGATGCTCTCAGGAAGCTCACAGTCTAATGGGGACACAAAATAAAAAATAATTATGTACAAAAAAGATACACACAGATGCACACACATATGTGATAAATTTGATAATCAATAGAAAAAAAGGAAATAATAGTAAGAAGAGTCAGTAAAAACCTCTTGTAGAAAATGGAATTTTAGCTGATACTTGGCAGAAACCAGGGAAGTCAGGAGTCAGAGATGAGGAAGGAGAGTATTATGAGTAGGGAGTTGTTCTGAGGGTTACAAGGGCCAAACACATCAAAACTTTGTGGCCACCTGGGGATGAGCCTCTCTGAAGTTAGCTAAGATGGACTTCTACAACAAATTATCTAAATTGGGACTTCACATAGTTTATCAATGAGCCCTTTCTCATTGTTGTTCCAATTCAGTAGTTGTATTGCTAGATCTTGTGTTCTGATGACATAGTTTTCGAGAACCCAGGGTCATCTCCACAAAACTAGTTTCATGAATGTAAAACAAGAAAAATACACAAATCATTTTAGAAAGTTTTCACTAACAGATACCAAAATTCAAATATTAAATATTGTTGAACTTAGCTTAAATACCTTATATTTTTAGCCCTTTTCAAATGTGAGGCTATTTAGGAGGAATTGCCTCTCTACACAGACTAAGAGCTAGATGGAAATTTAGAAACCATTGATTCAACCCTTCTCCACCCTGCAAAAAAGTTTCCAGACAGAACTGAGACAGAGAAAGGTTACATTATTTACCCAACATCATAAAGAAGCAGGATTTGACTCAAGCCTAGTGAAGAAACTATTAGACATTCCATAATGCTTCACAATTTAAATTAATGATTGATTGGGGCAAAGGGATTATGTCAACTTTTTGCCTGCCTGAATGGTATTGAAACCTTTATACGACTTTCATTTTGCCTACTTAATTTTTAATATTAATATATAACTCAAATATAGTGAAACTTCAGTTATTATCTAATATAGAGAAGTCTGGCACCTCAACAAACAAAAACATCAATGTATTATTGATGACATGCAATCCAATATATGCCTAAAGGTGTGAAAATACAAGTTGGCTTTATTTTACTTTGTTAGCCCACAAGGTGGTAGTGAGCCAACATGTAGCAGGTGAAACTATAATAGCATGTTGGTTGTTGCCAAACTTGGACAATGATCAATACTGGGGGAGCAGGGGAGAGATGACAGCTAAAGATAGCAAGAAAATAATTTTGTAGAAGGCTGCTTCAACTTTACAATCAATCCTTAATTTTGCAAAAACCAAAAAAAAAATAGTATTGTTACATTGCCCAAGACCATATATAATTCTATACTTTTAGGTGTAATGATTGATTTCTATGTAACAGAGACAAATGACAAAAAAGTAAAGTGAAGTCAGGGATTTTTTTTAACATATACACACACTCCTCAGGTGCCAGGATCAGTACATATTCCTTCTAGTCCCCCAGGACTGTCTAAATCTCAATATTACAAAATTTTGATCATAATGGGACACTATGTCGGGAATAAAAGAGGCATCATGATAAAGTAGATAGAGTCTACTGGAGTAAGGAGACTTGGGTTTAGTTACACTTCTGACACTTACTAGCTGTGTGGTCATCGCAACTTCTCAGGAACTCAATTTCCTTAGCTGTTAAATGAGTTGAAAAATACAGGGTTGTTGTGAGGAACACATTTTTCAAACTTGGAGTATTATGTAAATGTGAGTTATTAATAGATTCCCAACAAAAGATCAAAGACTTGCTATATTCTGTGTCTTAGTAAATAGTGTATTTTAGAAAAGATTTCTACTAAATATGGTTGAAACAAGACAAATGCTTAAATGGTTAACCTTCAATTTAAAAAAATAAAAAATACCCAGTATACTTCATGCTCTAGCCATCTTGCATATAAATGAAATATTGCTATATTCCTTCAGGAAATGGGATATGACATTCCAAATCATAATTGTTGAAGGAAAGAAGGAAGCAATAATGAACAGAAGATTACCTTGAAAGGTCATCCAGTTTATTCACATGCTTTTTAATGGTAATGTTCTTGGATTATTAAAGAATAATAGTTTTCTTGCCATTTAAGAAAAAATATCCCCATATATATGCACAAACTTATACCTTGAAACACCACAAATCTAAGGTCACTGAGATAAAAAATGATGATTTTCTAATCTCTAGATATAGCTTTTATTTTGCATATATGCATACTTTTTAGTATTAAAGACAATCTACTCATATTTTAAAATTTTAAGCCTTTCCTTTATGCATTTTCACATTTGATGGGATATAAATATTGTCTTGTATGAGACACTGTTTAGTTAGGTATACAACTTTTAAGAACTTGGGATTCTTTTATTTTCTACATCACCAGTTTAGATTCACTTTCTGAACTCTAGTTAGGTTCATTTCTTTTTTCATTTATAGATTCTAAGGCAAAATTTTATATTCTGTAAGTTGGCAATTTAATAAGGCTCCAAAATTCTAATGAACCTGAGCTCTAATTAATGTGAATTTCTTAGCAGATCTCAATCCACCCTTGCCTGCTTATCTGTACAACTTTTGTCCCTGTCCTTCCATAAATCTGTAAAAGAGGTGCTGGTGGCCTCCCTTGTGATCTCTGGTGCATGTGAAATATTTGTTATCCATTCATTCCATCTAAAACTTATCTTTAAGTGCCTACTATATGATAGGTGCTTGGGATACAAGTATAAAGAATGAAACAGCCCCTATGCAAATGGAGTTTACATTCTAATTGTGGAAACAAGTACCGTAATGAGTTGGCATACATTTGATTCTTTGTGTTTTCCTGTGTCCTTTCTTTTAAGAATACATTCTTTTTTTTTTATTCCTCTCTTCTGAGTTTGACTCAACACAAAGTCACAAGAAACATTCTGAGGATTATTTTTGTCATTTATTCATGAGGGGAAATTATCAAATTTAGTGGGTCTTTTTTTTTTTAACAGAACTAAGAATTCTGAGGAACATTGTTTTCTTGCTACCTCTACTGATACTTGGTAGTAGAATGGATAGAGTTCTGGAATTGAAGTCAGGAAAGCCTAAGTTCAAATCATGTCTTAGATATTACTGGCTGTTTGACCCTGAACAAGTCACTTAACCTCAAGCCTCAGTTTTCTTATATCTAAAATGTGAGTAATAATAGAAGCCTCACAGAGTTATTGTGAGGATCAAATGAGACAACATATTAAAACACTTTGTAAATATCAAAGCACTATAAAATGCTAACTATTATTACCACAAACTTAATTATCATGCTACATGCTATATTATGGGCTCGCTAACTGTCATGAATAGGATACAGTTCCAGTAAGATATAGAAGTTGCTATCTCAATGATCTTAAGAAAGAAAAGTTTAAATTAAGTTTCCTTAGTGCTTTAGAATGCAAATTGAAAAAAGCAGTCCATTAGAAGCACATCAATAATGGTCTATAACCCAAATGGAAAATCTTTGCAAACACTTAAGCCATAACAACATAAAATACCAAGGTATACATTTTCTTTCTTTCTGAAAGTTCTTTGAGTTCCCTGGAAGGTAATTTAATTTACCTGTTTGGGACTAGCAACCAGTTTAAATCCCCTCTTGAACTGATACCTAATAATTGAGCTTTAGTTTCATCTTAGGCTATATAATAATGATAATGAATATATATTATATTATGTTATGTTATGTATCATATAATAATATAATATTAAATAATTAATAAAAATATGATAATAATGAAAAGTGAGATGAGCAGAAACAAGAGAAGTTTGTATACAATAACAACAATATTCTTTTAAGAATAACTTTGAGTATGCAATATTCCAAGACAATTCCAAAGGACTCATGATGGAAAATGCTGACCATATTCAGAGAAAGAATCATGGAGTCTGAATGAAGACTAAAGCATGCTATTTTCACTTTTTTTTCTTTCTAATGGTTTTTCCCTTTTGTTGTGAGTCTTCTTTCACAACATAATTAATATGGAAACATATTTAACATGATTGTACATGTATAAGCTATATCAGATTCTTGCTGCCTTAGAGAGGGAAGAGGGAAGGAAGGGAAAATATTTGGAGCTTAAAACCTTACAAAGATGAATGTTGAAAACTATCTTTACACAATTAGAAGAAATAAAATACTATTAAATAAAAAAAGAAAAGAAATATATTAAAATTGAGGGAAAAAATAACTTCGATTTACTAGGTCAATTAATACCCAAATTAGTAGCACATGTAAAGGAAGATGCTATAGGCATCCTGAGAAAGAACTGAAAAATAGATGCATGGAATGGTTTTACATATATATTTACATATTTGTGTCTAATGGTAGCCATCTGTAGGGTGGGAGAAAGGGAAAAAAAAAAGTTCCATGATAACTTAATTGTATATTTAAAGGGAATAGTAAGTTTTACATAATAGATTTGCAGTTTCATATACAATCATCTTTTTTTTTTCTATTCTATATTATGGAAATGTTTGTTTTATTTCTTGAGTTCAGAATAAAATAAATACAATTAGAAAGAAAAAAAGATTGGAATCCTGCTCCATGAGTCTATCACAGCTCTAAGAGAACTCCGGAATAGTTCATATTGCCCTGGAAAAGGAAACATTTTCCTGAATGATTGAGGTAGTTCACCATTCTGCCCTTATCACCCTTGGAGTAATTTTGACTAAAATACACAAAAGCTCATCAAAAAAAGAGTGTGGGGATCTTAGGGCAAAGGAATACCTTCAGGGAGCCTTCAAGCTGTGAAGTAAAGAATGAGACAATTATGCAGGCATGAAAATCTTTCTAAAATCTGTTTCATCCTCTATTAGACACTTTCAGTTACTTTATGTTGCTGAAAGGAGGGTTAAGGTCCAAATAGTTCTCATTATCATAGAATGAGAACTGGGAGGGCCCTTAGAGATAAACTAATCCAATCCCATTATTTTACAAATGGAAAAAAAAAGAGGACAAGGGAGGTTATCACATTCCTAAGGTCATACAGGTAGAGCATCACAGGCAGGATTTGAATCCCTCTATTCAAGAGCTCACAAAGAGTATTCCCTCTTTAATCCCCATAAATTTTTTTGTGAGCCTCTTAAGACTTTTGCCTTGCATAAAACCAGTAGAAATGCTTAATGCTTTTAGTATGTTTTTTTAACTTTAAAATATATTATTTATTGATAAATTTTGTATTAACATCACAAACATTTCCCACTTATGGCCCCTCTATATTGCACCCTCCCTTATGACACAGAAAAAAAAAACAATTAAGCAAGGACATCCAAAATATAATTCTTGTCTGACAATATATACAATATTATTCTGTCCTCAAAGTTCCTCCAGAGGTGTCAAGTTTTTGCCAAGATGCACTCCTCTCCTGTGCTGAGGGTCATGAAAGGTTTTTTCATGAGACTTCTATGTGCTCAGATAAAAATAAGCAGGGATGTTCCCTGCCAAATTGCAACAGAGAGGATATTTGTCCCCAGTGCTCTCAGTTAGTTGCCCCTTTGTATGCCTCTTTCCTTCTTCAAGTGCCCAGTACTTCCCTATTGTGTACCAAACTAACCCTTAATGACATAGCAAAGATTTTGCATTAATATCTATAATATGACCAAAAGTCATTCAATCTTGTGGATTAATGTTCCTAGCTAGATTTGGATTTTTCAGCCTTTTATCTCTAAAGGTGAAATGATAGGCAGAATATCAATCAAACAGGAGAGGTATTTTTTGTATCATGGATCTACTTCTCTTTGTCATATTATGCCTGAGACTGGCCTCAAAAGTCAGCTCACTTTAGGCATATTCTTAGTGGGAGGAGAGGGAGGAAGGAAAAGGATTCTTCCCCCAAAACCTTTAAAGAGAGACATAATGGTTTAGTGGAAAGATCACTGTTATACTTGAAAGTTATGGGTTACAGTCTTCACTATTTATTAGCTGTGTTACCTGGAGCAATGAATTTTCTTATCTTAGTTTTCTCATCTGTCAAATGAAAGGGTTGGACAAAAGGATCCCCAAAGTCCCTTCCAGCTCTAACAGTCTCAATGATTTTCTATGTTCTGAAGGTGGAGGAGAGAGAAAAAGATAAGTTGGCACAGATGGTTCTCTGTGCTGGCACCAGATGGCACCATGGACCTAGAACAGCTTAATTACTATTCAAAGCAGGAGACTATGTGCCACTGGCTGTTCATCTCTAAGGGATCATTGGCAAGCTAAGTGTTTGTAACTTGAGGAATACCTGTGTTTAAAAATGAGATACCCTTAAATTACTAAGTGACCTGAAGATTTCTGTAATTTTTCAATCTGGCCTTTGTCACACACTTCAGACACAGATTTGCTTGTCTATATTAAAGGAGCTTGAGCCACTTCCTCTTTTTTCATAGTGTTAGAAATACTCTTGACACCTAAAATTTAGTATCAAGAAAGTTTATTACAGAGAAAGTCCAGAGGATTAGACATTTCTGGCCAGAAGCCGGCTCCACCCCTCTAAGGGAGGGATGGGCCCTAAGTGCAAAGGCAAGCATGCTTTTATGCATTGAAATTCTACGAGAAACCTCCCAGGCCCGGATTGGTCCATCCCCTCCCGGGTTACACCCCTCCTTACATGTTTCCCCTTGATATGCTCAAGTATGTTCCCCCTCCCTTGGTCATACATCCCATGACTCATTAATGAGGCTCTAATTTTATGCAGGGTGTGTCAGATAATAGTAATGATGTTCATTAAGCAGGCACACTAACATTTTTCAGGTGTCCTCAGGTTGACCCTAACTGGTCTGAGCTGGCTTAACCTTATCTTGAATTTGGAGTCTTTTTAGAGCCATCAACTTACTTCTTATCCTTTAAGCCCTCACCCATCCACAGTGTACTACTTCCTGGAACTGTTCTTTAAATCTCTGCATTATTCTCTTTCTCTGTGGAAGCATAACCTTTACTTGACTCTCACAATAGCATTCATTCTTTTTGGAAAAATTCATGCATTTGGAGATATATATGTATATATATACATACACATATATATGTATATATATTATATATGCATTTATTTATTTATACACTCAAATATATATTAACATGGAGATATACAATATGTATACAATATACGATGAGACATGATATAGTGATTAGAGTGATAGATTGGGAAAGAGCAAGACTTTAGTTCAGAGGTCCTTACTAGCTGCATGACTCTAGTTTTAACTTCTCTAGACCTGAGTTTCTTGATCTGTAGTGAGGTAGTTGCACTCCATGAACTCAAAAATCTCTTCTCCTGATGGGGTATGGGCCCAAGCCAAGACCTTTGCCTCTTTCCCCAAAAAGAATTTGACTCCCATTTGTCTATGGTCCCCAGAAAACCTTTAAACTTTTTTGGACCTCACTCTAAAATAGTTACCTGAGGCTATATTCCACTCAATGGCTTTTCTTTATTGACTCTCCTTATCTTTCTTTGAAAGCCCTAGCCCCACCTTTTGATCTTATTCAGATGCCTTTCAAACTTCTTCCCTCCAGTCCCCTTCATTATCTATTCCCATTGTCTATTCAATCTCTCAGACATTCCCATCAGAGTTCTCCCTAAATCACCTAGACCCTTTCCCCAGCCCCTCCTCTGGTCACCCAAAATACTTGATTGTATATAAGATCCACTCTGACCCCCATTTAAATGCTGACACTTTCTCATGCTTGCTAGTCCTTAAGGGCATCACTAATGCTCGGTCTGCATGGTTTATCTCTAATAAACTTCTTCTCTGGCTGAAAGATTTGGATTGAATTCATTCAGGCAAGGCCAGTATGTTGTGATCTCAGGCTCCCAGCACCCCTAAACCACCTCATCACTACCATGTGTGAGACGGTGACCACCAAAATCAAGAGTCTGGAGTCTGAATCAGAGATCAGAAAAGGTCTTTATTCTTTTTTATGACAAAGGGCACAGCCCTTGTTGCTCAAGCCACAGGCCCCTGACTGTGAGAAGCAAAGTTTTATAGCCCTAACACATGCCCCCTCCCACTCTCTTACCTCTTCCCCCACTAGCTGGGTACTCAAGGCATACAATCTAAGCATGGCAACTAATACCCAATAGAAGCAAACATACCCATATTTGGTAGCTAGATGCATAAGTGCACCAGGAAGCAGAAGCAACCAGGAACTGCTTGTGCTTACGTGGACCAGGAGAAGGGGGAAGCTTAACTCAGGGTTTTGTTTTGTTTTGTTTTGTTTTTTTAGAAGAAAAAAACTTAGGCCTGAGGGAGCTGCACTTTAGGCCATCTCTCACAATCCTCCCTATTCTTTTATCATTACTTTGCAGTTTCCTCACACCACCGCTGATACAATTCATCTATTAGGCTCTCCTCATTATGGTCTTCAGGTTCAACTCTGTCCACAGTCTCCAGAGGAATCCACCCCGGAGCTTTCATCACCATGATTTTGATCTCCCCGCTACCTGACACATGTAGCATCTTTTGTACTGAGTTTTGTACTATTCGGATGATTATTTGCATCATACAAGGCAAGCAGACAGGAAGAAGTATTACCCCACTTATAGCAATAAGTAAGAACCATAGTACTGGTTTCCATCAGGAGCCCCCATTTAAATGCTGAGATTTTCTCATGCCCACTCATCCTTATGGATGTCACCTGGCCTATATGGTTTATTTTCAACAAACTTCCTCCCCCACCCTGGCTGAAAGACCTGAGCTGAACTCCTTCAGGTGGGACCCTTGTTTTATAATCTTGGGGTCCCAGCACCCCAAACCTCCAGACCTCATCATAACCATTATGAGAAATTAAAGGATCCTGACTTATACTACTAACAGATGTCAAGACTGAATACTTAATTCTGAAATTCTAGGCCAAATAACTCAACTTTATACTTGCATCTTACTTATAATAACCTCAGACGTTCCTGAATCAATCTATTGTTTAATAGATTCGATATTTATGCTTACAAAACTTAGGAATTTGCCATGAAAGAACAGGGACATAACTAAAGTAAGGGGACAATGCTTCCCTAGACTCATGTCCATTCCAGGCAGAAGTTTTATAATGACCAACTGCATTGAGCCAGGTTTAAAGTTTACCAGGTGTCATAGTGGGTAATTGAGTCAGGAGAATCCTACCTCTGCCATGCAGAAAAGTTGTTCTCCCAACCTTCCTATAAGAACACCCTCTTGCAGCTCATAGATGCAGCTCACAAACCTCTTTGCAAGTTGCTGACCTCATGGGTCAGTAGCTCAATCAGTTCCTTGTTAACCATACCTGGAGTTAGACTCAGAATAATAGTTCATTAACAGTTCCCAAGGTCTTAGATAGCAAATTCCCCTTATCAGATCTATACATCCCTATAGACTGGCTTATCCATTATATCTAATATGTATGTTATATATTATTATCTATTATCTATATTGGCCCTTCATTGTCTCTTTCTCTTACTCGGACAATCGACATTCCCAATCAAGACCCTTGGCTGATTTCCCCATGCAAATTAGTCCCTGCCTTGACAGCCTGGCCCATATGTCCCATCCCCCAACAAACCTAGACTTTAGCCTAAAGAAGGCCTGTGTTGAAAAAAAAATTTTTTTAAATTTCTAATGGAGACCTTGATATATGAGAATGATTCATTAATTCCAAATCAATACATATCAATAAGTTTTTCACAATAAAATATGTATGTACTGCAGGGCATACATTAAAAATTGTTTCCACAATTGTAATAAACTTGGAAACAACCCATTATCAATTTAGATGAATGCACTCCCAAATCATTTTGCACAGAGAATCATTCATCTCAATATTAATATGTTGAAACTATAACTTTAAACCACCATATATTTTTATAATAGTCAAGATTTTAAATGAAAATCTGCTATCATAGTCTTATAACCAAATATACCTCACTAGGTATTTAACAGTTTCAAATTATCTCATCTTTATCACTAAAAGACCTATTTCAGGTCAAGAGTTACTTTAACACCATTTCTACCTCACAATGATCCCTCAAATTTTACAATCTAAAAGTTTTAGAAATACAATACAATTTAGAAACAGTAATAACTTTTGCAACACAAACAAAAAACTTCAGATAACATTAATTGCATTTCCAGATTATCACATATAGAAATTATGTTTCTATTACTTGTTGGTACTTATTACTCTTGGTACCTTTAACAATTATATTAAATAATAATAATTCCCCATTTAACATATGCCATTGTATTAAGCATTTTACAATTTTATATAATAATTTTTTTCCATAACAACCATAATTATTTTTTTTTATAAAACAGTAAACTTAAATCCAATCAGGTCCCGATTTATAATCACTAATAATAAATATTTAAAAACATTTGTGTTTTAAATCCAATATTCTTGGCCCTTTCAAAGGAAATATTCTCCACAAATTTATATATTCCCTTAAAGAGACACATGGTGACAATTCCTGCTCTAATTCTCTCCCCTTTTCTTTCCTACTTCCTTAAGGAAACTAAGAAAAAGTCTCCTCTGCTTTTTAGAGGCTTATCAGATAGAGCCATCCTCCTGAAAATCTCAGGCTTCAGCAATTTAAACAGGGCTTAGTCAGGTCTTTTCACTCTGGTATAAGTGAGTCTAGCCTTTCTCTTTAGTCCATACTGCAGTATCTGTAGTAATGAGCAGCACCTGGAGTCAATTTCCCTCTTTCCACGTCTGGACAAGAATCTAATCACCAGGCTGGAACCTGGGCACAGGAAACCCCAGTGGAGGAGTTTGAGCAATGATTCCTTTCAATCAGGTGACTTCAACTCTGTTGAATTCATTTCCAAATTTCCTTACCTAGAAAATCAGGCATCTCTTCACTATTGACATTGTATACTGGTCACATCTAATTAAGGAACTAATAATAATAGTTAACATTCATAGTGTACAATGTTCTGATTCGGCTCACTTCACAGAAGACTTCCCAGGCAGTAGTGTTTTGTTTTGTTTGTTTTGTTTTCCTGAAACCAAGCAGGTCATCATTTCTTATAGCACAGTAGTATTCCATCACAATCATATATCAAACTTGATTAGCCATTCCTTAATCGATAAGCATCCTCTCAATTTCCAATTCCAATTCCACAAAAAGAGTGGCCATGAATATTTCTTTTCTACAAATAAGTCCATTTCTCTATTTTTTTAAATTTTTTTTAGATACAGACCTAGTAGTGGTATTGCTGAGTTAAAAGTCAAACACAGTTTAATAGCTCATTGTGCATTGTTCTACATTGTTCATCAGAATAGTTGGACCAATTCACAAATCCAACAACAGTGTGTTGTAGTGTTCCAATTTATCTATACCACCTCCAGTATTTATTATTTCCCTTTTCTGTCACATGCGCCGATCTGATGGGTGTGAGTTGTTTTAATTTGCATTTCTTTAATAAGTCGTAATTTAGTACTTTTTTATATGACTACTGATAGCTTTGATTTCTTCTTCTGAAAACTGCCTGTACATATTCTTTGATCATTTATTAACTGGAGAATGGCTCTTATATTTATAAATTTAGCTCAGTTCTCTTTATATTTTGAGAAATTAGGCTTTTATCAGAGAAACTTACTGTAATTTTTTACCCAGTTTTCTGTTTTCCTTCTAATTTTAGCTGCATTTGTTTTGTTTGTGCAAAAGCTTTATAATTTTATGGAATTAAAATTATAAATTTTACCTCTTATGATTCTCTCTATCTCTTGTTTGGTCAAAAACTCTTCCCTTATCCATAGGTCTGATAGGCACATTTTCCCTAGTCTTCCCTAATTTACTTATGATATCACTCTTTATGTCAAAATTGTTTGCCTATTTTATATGTGTGTATATATATATAGCTAGCTCCTAGATTTACTTATTAGTTCAGTGTTTATTTTTTAACTTTTAATTTTATTAATATCTTTTTTGATTTTCAGGACTTCGATTTTGATGTTTAAATGGGTATTTTTATTTGGTTCTTTTTCGAGTTTTTTTTTTAATTAACTGCTTTCTCAATTCATTGATTCACTCCTTCTCTGTTATATTTAAGTGAACATTTGGAGATATAGTTTTTTTCCCCCTAAGTACTGCTTTGGGTAAAACATATGCATTTTAGATTTTTGCATGTTGTCTCATTATTGTCATTCTCTTTAATGTTTCTATGATTTTGTTCTTTGACGCAGTCATTTTTTAAAAGAGTAAGATTATTTATTTTCTAATTAATTTTTAATTGATTCATCTAAGGCTTTTTATTGAATATAATTTTTATTGCATTATGTCTGAAAAGAATGCATTTAATATTTCTACTTTTCTGCCTTTGTGAGGTTTTTAATGTACTAATACATGGTTAATCATTGTGAAGGTAACATGTACCTCTGATAAAAAGGTATAATCCTTTCTATTCTCATTCAGTTTTCTTCAGAGTTTTATGATATTTAACTTTGAAAAATTCTATTCGGTTTAATTTCTTATTGATTTTTTATTTGGATTTATCTATCTCTGATAGGGAAAATTGAAGTTCCCCACCATTATAGTTTTATTATTTCCTCCTGTAATTCATTTAACTTTTCCTTCAAGAATTGGATGCTATGCCATTTGTTGCATATATGTTTGGTACTAACATTCCTTTGTTGTTTATAGTTCCTTTTAGCAAGATGCAGTTTCCTTGCTTTTTCCTTTTAATTGGATCTACTTTTGCTTGTGCTTTTATCTGAAATCGAATTGCTATACCTGGTATTTGTTTTTTTGTTTTTGCTTCAGTTTCCCTGAAGCATGATAGATTCTTCTTCAGCTTTTTTTTTTTTAAACTCTATGTGTGTCTCTGTTTCAAGTGTGTTTCTCACAAACAACATGTTGTTGGATTCTGGTTTCTAATTTATTCTGCTATTTCCTTCTGTTTTATGGATGAATTAATCCATTCACATTTATAGTGATCATTACTAACTGGATATTTCCTTCTGTTCTATTTTTTTCCTATTTATCCTTCTCTCTTTCTCTCTCTCTCTCTCTCTCTCTCTCTCTCTCTCTCTCTCTCTCTCTCTCTCTCACCCTATAGTTCCTCAAAAGTCTGGTTACTTAGGACCAAACACTTCTTTTACCTTCTATCCCTTTTATCACCCCACCCCATACCTTTCTTTTAGCCCATTTAAGATTTCTGTACCCTATTGAGTGTGTGTATATATTCTTCTGTCTTTGAACTAATTCTGTTATCCTTTCCTCTGTAAAAGCTCTTCCTTGCTCACCTCTTTTATGTGAGATAATTGCCCCACCTTTTCCTCTCTTTTCCCCCTTCACCTAGTTCACTCCTCTTTCTCATTTGTTCTTTCTCACCAGTTGCAAAATTCCCTTACTGTCTCTGGATTTAAAGTTTCCAGAGCTCCTACTGCTTCTACTGTTGCTGCCTCCAAAGCAACTAGTGTTGCTTCCATGTGGTCAAGGTCTCCCACTGCATCCAGAGCCATTACCAGTTGTCTTGACATGTATCTTGCCACTGGACCAGATGGCTCTGGAGGAGAAAGTGAGGCTTGACTTTGCACAGTCCTCCCTCACTTAAATACAATTCATTTGCAAGTCATGGCATCACCCTGCCGATGTCATTGGTCTTCTTCCAGAATGAAGGACAAACAACACCATTTTCTTTCAATCTTTCAGTCTTAGAGAACTGCTGTGAGCACTGAGAGTTTTAAATGACTTTGTCATGTTTACCTAGCAACTGTGTATCAGATCTTCTTGGCCTTCTGGCCAGCTCTTTATTCACTATTCCATGCTGTCTCCAATATTTTCCTATTTATTCCCTGTATGTTTCATATCACTTTCCATCAAACACATTGGATATTTTCCTTTCTCTACTTATTCCTTTGCTCATGCCTAAAGAAGGCCTTTAGGTCTTCTGTCTAAATATACTAATCTGTCATCCACATCTATTGAAATCCTTCCTCCATCATTTTTTAAAAAACAATGTCAACATGAACCATTCTCTTAGCCTTCCAAATAAATCTCTTCTTTTGCTCCTTTGCCCTCATTTTACCTTTCCAATGGCACTCATCACACTCTGCCTTATATTACAGTTTTCTGGTCTCTTTGTTTTATCTTTTTAATTAGGTAGAAAACTCCTTGGGGACAGGGTTTTGTGTCTTATACATCTTCATTTTCCCTGTAGCACTTAGCACAGTAGTTTAAATTAATTGTATTGGATGAACGATGATTAAAAAGTCCATGCTATTGGGAGAACTATCAACATAGATGCCAGATATAGATGCTGGCAAACTAACAGTGTGAAAATACATTAAATAAAAACATGGTTTGGTTGTGGAAATGTAATAAAAATCAGAGAAACATTGTGAACTGTTTATGACTCATATCTACTTATCATACAATGCAGATAATTTTGCAAACTAGAAAGACTGAGTCAGAGAAGGGAACTGATTCCATCTAAGTCTTATGAAATTTGCTGATACATAAAGAGGTTAAGTGATTCTATTAAAGTCACATAGCTAATAAATGTGAAAGACTTTAAACCAAGATATTCCTGATTACACATTCTATTTAACTGTATTCATGTCATGCTTCCTCTATTACACATCATATATGTTATTGTAATTTTTTATATCATGAGGTACAGAAAAATGTTACATTGTTAAACAGTATATTTGATTCTGACCACAAGTTCTACAAAGATTTAGTCATAGGATCATACAATTTAGACATAGAAAGAACAGTAGAGAACATCTTGACCAAACTTCACAATTAAAGTATGATGAAATTAAGAGCCAGAAATTTTAAGTGACTTCTAATCACACAAGTAAGTAATCCTCACAGTAAAGATACTCTTGCATAATGGACAGATCCTTGGATTATGTGTCAAAAGCCTTGTTTTCTGATTTTTGTGCCTTAAAGTAATTCACTTAAAGTCTCAGGGCCTCAATTTCTCCATATCTAAAGTGGGGTTAATAATACCAGCCTTGTCTTACCTTCAAAGGCTATTGATCAAAATGCATAATTCATATGAAAGCCCCTTGAAAATATGAAAGGCTTATAAATATAAAATACCATGAAAATAACTATTTTGTCATAACTTTCTTTTAAAATTGAAGCAACATTGATGATTGATCAGCAAATATTGATCAATTGTTTATAAATGAGTTTTTAAAAACCTCTTATACTTAAAAAAAGAGAAAAGTTCTTACATAAAAATCAAGCTGCACATAATATTTTCTTGTTGTTACTTTTGGTTGAATTTTAACTTAGTGATTTATTACAGTTAAAAAAAAAACCAAGTTGATCTAGTTATAGGAGAAATTCAGAGGCCTCCTGATGAGGAGAAGTTATAATTGAGTTCATTTTCCATTCTTCTGGGGCATGTGCTCTCAATTTTCTCAGCATCATCTTCAAATTCATCCTTGTAAATTGCTGATAAACTTTGAGTCAATGACGTATATTTTTTGTTGTGCTTCTTGTTTGTCTTGTAATGATGGTAACTGCCACAGAAACATATAATAGATGTTGTTGCCTTTTTTTTTTTTTGCAAAGAGGAAACAACAGAATAGAAATTAGATCAGAACTGTACCAACATACTCCATAGGTAACAAAAGCATGAGAGCTCATGAATGCTGCACAAAAGACCACTGTTCCCAGACTTAAGACCTGGATTCAAGTCCTACTTCTGGCACTTATTTAAGCTAAGTAACATGATGCAAATCATCTACCGTCTATGTACTTCAGTTTTCTTAACTGTAAAATGAAAATATCATTATTTGAACTGAACTGACCACTTCTCAAATTTCTTATGAACACTATAGAAATTTGAGTTATTATTACAAACTTGCTGCAAAATAACCATCAAAACTTTTTTTTGAAAGTGCCATGTCCTGATTCCAGCTAGTTCTTGTCCCAGATCTCCCTTCACCTCTGTGTATCTTTATTACCAATCGGTTATTTTCTTTTTGTTTCTTTGGTGGGAATTTGCCACCATGGATTTAAATTTTTCTACCTTGTCAATTATTTCCATTGTACAGGCCATAAATTCTGCTTTTCTAATTCTCATTTCTCTTTTAAACCTTTCAGTGACATCCTGTTGCAATTCCATGTTCTCTTGGGAATCCCTAGAGTCCTCTCTCTCATCAGGCACTGATTCGTGGTTTAGGAATTCCCTCCAAAATCAGAAACATTAATTCATTTGTAATTTACAATCCTAGAAAGTTCTTTGAGGCACTAAGAATTTAAGGGACTTGCCTTCAGTCAGACAGTTAGAATCTGTCAGAAATAGGCCTTAAACCCAACTTTTCTTGGCACTAAGCCTGACCTCGCCATTACATCAAACTTAAGCTTTATCATAAGGATCCAAAATCAAACCTGTCTATTACCATTATTTGTCTATTTTCACTGTTATGAAAGATCTCTCAAAAAAGTCGTGGGTCACAGCTTACCTAGGACCATTGACTCATGTCTGAAAAGTGATTAATATATTGCCAGGGGCACTATGCTACCAAGGTATTTACTGAATACTTTATGATAATTTATGCTTTCTTATTCTTGGTGATAATTTACTCTTCTAGTGGATTTTTAAGAATTCACTAGAAGTCTATGACCTGCAATAAATGTCTTAGGTCTTTGACCCTCCTTTTTTTCTCTTATTTAACTGTGTGATCTTTGGGAGGTTACTTTGATTTCTGGAGATCCAGTTCCCTCATCTGTGAAATGAATGGGCTGTGAAATTAATGAACTAATTTGTGAGGTCCCTCGCTGTTTTGATATTCTATAGTCCTATATATGGACAACGAGGGGCACAGTGGATAAAGCACTGGGCCTGGAGTCAAGAAGAATCTTCTTCCTGAGTTCAAATCTGACTTCAGACACTTATTAGATGTGTGACCTTGGGCAAGTCACTTAACCCTATTTGTCTCAGTTTCCTCATTTATAAAAAGAACAGGAGAAGGAAATTGAAAAACACTCTAGCATTTTTGCAGAGAAAACCTCAAATAGGGTCATGAGGAGTCAGACGTGACTGAAAAACAACTGAACAAGTCTTAAACATATTGCCATAAAATTTTATCTTTAGGAAAGACAGCTATTCATCTTTATCTTGTTATTTGAGGGATTCTAGAAGGCTTCATGATGTCATAGTGCCCCAGGACTCTACTTCAGTGCTTAAAGTTTAGTTTTACAACAGTGTTATAATTTATGACAACAAGGAAGCACAGTGAATAGAGTACTGGGCCTGGAATTAGGAAGACCTGAGTTAAAATTTGGCTTCAGACACTGTCTAGGCATGTTACCCTGGGCAAGTTACTTGTTTGCTTCAATTTCTTCAAATGTAAAATGGGAATGTGATATCACCTACCTCCCAAAGTGGTTTTGAGGATCAAATGAGATGTAATGTGCTTAGCCCAGTGCATCACACACAATAGGCACTTAATAAATCCTTCCTTCATATGGAAAAGCTTAGCCAATGGACACTACTGCAGAAGATTCTGTAAAGTCATGGCCTAAAAGGGAACTCCTTGGTGCCTAAGGAAATGGAAGTACAAGAACAGCAATAAAATCCAAGGAAGTCCAGGCAGGCTGGATGACCAAATCTGCCTACATCACAAAAGTCAAGATCACAACCGCCCACATCTAATTCCGATTCCTTTCCCTGTCTTTCCATAAATTCAACACAGGCAGTTTACATAACATTTTGAGGATTTCTCTTATTTACCCTTGACTAATGATAACAAGGATGACTTCTATGACTCTTCAACATTTGTAACACACTTCAGATGTATTCTATCTCTTCAGACTCAAAACAATTCTTTGAAGTAGGAACAACAGGCCTTGCCCCCATTTGATAAGTGAGGGAGCTGAGGTTGAGAGTGGTTAAGTCACTGGCCAGGAATCATTTGGTGCAGTCATACTACAAACATTAACTCTGGTAATCATTGGGCATTTTAATTCATAAATGAAATCATAGACCATAGAGACTGTTTGGAAAAAACAAAAACAAACAAATAAAAAAAATGTTAAAAACAAACAAAAAAAAACACCTTGAGTTTCTCATAGCCTTATAAATCATAGTAATACAGGAAAATGAAAGTGGACATGTGGTAGTTATCTGATTAATATAATAAATGCAGAAAGACAAAATGTAAGCTCTTTGAGAGCAGGGTTTTTATTGTTGTTGTCATTGTTGTTGTTGTATTATCACTGTATTTCCGGTATCTAGAACTGGATCTTGCATGTTATAGGTGCTTAAAAATGTTATTGGATGGGACTGTTTTGGATTGGGTTGGATTGGATTGGAAACAATTCAAACAGTGAGACAGAGAGAGACAGAGACAGAGACAGAGACACAGAGAGAAATATCTCCTTTCAGGACTGAATTATTCATATTGGCTTTCCATTGGTCTAATTACAAAGGTAATTACAAACCTCTGCTTCATGTTATAGAAACAACACATGGCCATTTAGGTATCCTGATTGACTCAAAGTTTAACAGTCTAAGATGCAGAACACTAATTTATGTATCTTCCAAATTGGCACATAGGCTTTTGCTTTCAAAATGCAGAAGAGCTTTAATTCTCCCAGCCTACCAGCTGACATGATCATGTACATGAATCCTTAAGGAAATAGAGGAAACAGGATTTACAAGCACTCTTTCCAAGAGAAGAAAGGCCCGCCTCACTGACGACACAAGTTTCTCATGCTAACACTGATTATAAACATCAGTGCTGGTAAACACAGCAATTCCATGAGATTGAGCTGTGAACATTTATTAGAAAATGAGATCCACCGCCACAAATCCATCCTATTAAAATGACTCCTAAGAGGCTTTCGAAGGATAATGCCTTTGTCGAGCTTTCTTCCTTCCAGCATATTGAAGAGACAGTGGAATTACAAGCTCCAGGAGAGAATGAGAAGGGGTTAAGATGGCATCACTACTTCTATTTCACTGCATTGTACTAAAAACATGCAACTGGGATTGATTAGCTATGAATCCAACTTCTCTTTGATTTCTTCCTAAGCAAATTAACATATTCTAGAATGGACATTACAGATTCTGTTGTGGAACTGTACATTATTTATTAGGATATAATGCAATAACTGTCACATAAGAGAGTAGAGATTGAAAGCTCATAATAATGTTAACTTAAATATACAGGTTGTCCCAGAAGTCTTCATGCAATTTTAAGCTTATTAAAGCTTAATACTGTGCTAAAACTTATAGGACACCTTGTATTTAGCTCTTTAAAGTTTACAAATCCCTTTGCACTTGAACCTTATAAAAGACTTACACAAGTAGATACTACCAAAATTATTATCCTTATTTTATAGACGAAGAGACTGAAGCTCAGGAAAATTATGTGACTTGTTCACAGTGACTTAACTAGACAATTTTGAAAGCAGAATTTGATTCCAGATTTTAGATCTTTATATGATTCATTATATCATACCTTCTCTCTTATGGAAGTATACCTTGTCAAAGTATTAGTTCAAATACTGGCCAAATTTGTAGTTATACTGAGCCCTCTACTAGTCTGTTGCTACACCCACTCCTTGGCCAGAAACATCTCCTTACCTGTTCTGTCAGAGTTGTTATTTGTTCTTCATTCTCAAAGAGGACCAATGACATCACAAGATGTCTTGACGTGTGCTTGAATTGGATTTGAGTGAGGCAGAGCTGTGCAAAGTCATCAGTCTCGATCTTTCTTCCAGAGTCATCAGAGTCCAGTGGCAAGACAAAAGTCAAGATGACTGGCAGTGGCTCAGGGTGCAGTGGGTGACCTTGGCCTTTTTAAACTAAGGTCTTTCCCAGGTTTCAGTTTGTCTTCTGTGTGAATCCATAATATCATAGTCCTTCCATGTGACACCATTATCCCCATTAGAAGAGGAGGTTGAGAACCTAGATTCCAGAACAACATATAATTATGCAATGTAGCATTACCTTCTCTCATGATCATAATCTTTGGTCTTTCCAACTATTCCTCTGCCTCACTTCTAAACCTAGTCTTTATCTTTGTCACATCCTCCAATCTCTTTTTTCCCATTCTTTTCATTTATTATTCTGGCTTCACTTTATTCACTTCAGAGTATTAACCCTATATGCAGAATATTTCCCATAGCATGCAAGGCCCTGTTCTAGTTACTGGAATACAGTGATGATGCAAAAAAAATCTGCTCTCAAGACACTTGCCTTTTGTTTTTCGATGTTTATCATAATAATCAGATAACTGCCACATCTCCATTTTAATTTTATACTACTATTATTATTTCTTTAATTTTTTTAAAGGTAGGGACTTTGAATTCCAAGTGCCTGGCAAAGTGCCTAGAACTGATTGATTAATTTAATCAACAAATCATAGAGCATTCAACACCTATGATTCCCCTGCTCCTTGTTTTACTACACTTCATGCCTTTTCAACCCTCAGTTCTGGTTACTTTCACTATTCATCTCCCTTCCTGCTTCTATACCTTAGTAGGAAAGCAAGTGAACATGCCAGCTAGCTCCACTATTAATCAGTTCACCTGGGCCCTTACTGTATTACGAAAGTCCTTTCAATCTTATTTCACTAGTAGCACAGTGGATAGGGCCATGGGCCCAGAGTCAGGAAGCCCTGATTTTGAATCGGGTCTCAAACACATACAAGCTGTGTAACTCTGGGCAAGTTGTTTGTCCTCTGTTTGTCTCAGCTTCTTTAAATATAAAATGGGGATAATAATTGTACCGTACATACCATGGTTATTGCAAAAATCAAATGAGATAGTATTTGTAAGGGGCTTTGTACCATGTCTGGCATATAATGTGCATATAATAAATGCTTATTTG
Organism: Vombatus ursinus; assembly: GCF_900497805.2. Taxonomy (NCBI): domain Eukaryota; kingdom Metazoa; phylum Chordata; class Mammalia; order Diprotodontia; family Vombatidae; genus Vombatus; species Vombatus ursinus. The sequence goes on along the minus strand of NW_020954562.1, from coordinate 24,752,667 downwards.
CTTGCTTTGACTGATTGTTTTCTATCCCTTTCCACTCAGTAGCATTTCCAAACCTCTTTTCCCTTGAAATCCTCTTTTTTTCCTACATCTGCTGGTCTCTTGACAAATGATATTATCTCCTTTTTTTTTCCGAGAAAATTTATACTCCTTCCATTTCCCCTAATTCATGATTTTCAAAACCCCTTTACATCTGCAAGTGAACTCTCTTTCTTTGACTCTAAGGAAGAGCTGGACCTTCTTATGTTGGCTGACCCTTTCTTATGGGCTTGATAATTTCCTCTCCTACTTCCTCTAGGAGGTCAGTCATCCATTGTTACCTCTCTTAGCCTCATCTTCCTTCACTTCCAGGCTACTCAGTCTTTCCTCATTCTCAACAGACATGCTTAATTCTACCCTATCCTGTAAAAATAAAGTGTCATGAAAGATGTTCTATGAAAAATCTAAACTGAAGCAGGACTCTCTCATGTGTGATGTTTTTAAATGTTCCTATTTACAAAAGATATCATTAGAGTATAAGCACCTTAAAGACAGGGAATGTTCAGTTTTGCATCACTATGACTGGGTGCATTGTTTTGTTCATGGTTAGCATCTAATTGATAAATTGAACTGAAGTTTGACCAATAATATGATTTATTTATTTTATTATCTATCTTATATTACTTATGTTATTTATTACTAATTACTGCAGAAAAACAGAGCCTCTTCAGCCAAATTAACAATTATTTGAAAGAAATAAGTTTGATTATTCAAAATGAAAAAAAGTACAACTATATTAAATAGATTGACATGTAGATGAATCAAGAATCCATAAAGTTGGTCTATCCCTGTGTATGTGTATGTGAATATACAGAGAGAAATAAGACAAAGAGGAAGGAAGAGAGGGAGGGAGAAGTCCAGAAGTGGGATTTTACTGGTGTATAGAACTCTCTATGTGGAAACTCTGTCCATTGATATAGATCAACAATCATCATGCATTTACAATCTTAGAAACTTGCAAAAAACTCTGAGAGGTTGAATGATTTATCCAATTTCACAATTAGGATGTGTCAGGGTCAGAACTTGAACTCAGATCTTTCAAAGCTAGCCCTTTGTCTACACCAAGCTATCCTTCATGTATATACATTATATACATGCATATATCTATCCATCTATCTGTACACATTATATATACACACAAACAACTGACTGTCTTGTCACTTAAACTACATCCGTCTAACATGGATATTTTTCTTGTGTGTTGGTTAAACTGATTTCTTTTGAATAATTATGAAGTTCATTAAGGAGGCTTTATTGTGTTCTGAATTTCCAAGTAATTACTGCCATGTCATTGAACTGCATCTACTATATATCTCTATCATTTCCTTCTATTAATATCTACTTTATCTATCTGCTGTTTCTATTTTTCTACCTATCTCCTTATCAACCTATATTTGAATCTTGGACAGTTTTTACAAATGGAAAGTGATTTGGATCCAGAATCAAGGAGGAGAATGGATGAACCAAATTTGTACAGTATTTATTTTTAAATATATTTTTATTTATGTCCTTTGTTTTTACATTACCTAAATTTCTCTCAGTATCCCTATTACCACTCTCTCCAAGAAAGCAATCCCATATAAGAAAGTATGTATATATATATATATATATATGTGTGTGTGTGTGTATATATATATATATATATATATATGTATATATATATATATGTATATATATATATATTTTAGGCAATTGGGGTTAAGTGACTTGCCCAGGGTCACACAGCTAGTGTCAAGTGTTTGATCTAAGGCCAGAATTGAACTCAGGTCCTCCTGACTTCAAGGCTGGTGCTCTATCCACTGAGCCACCTAGCTGCCCCTAAGAAAGTATATTTTTAAAGAAAAAGTGGAGTAGCTAGGTAGCACAGTGGATAGAGCACTGGCTCTGGAGTCAAGAAGACCTCAGTCCAAATCTGGCCCCAGATACTTGCTAGGTGTGTGATCCTGGGGCAAATCACCTAATCACAATTACCTCCAAAGGAAAAAAAAAATCACAAATTACATTAAAAAGTACATGCAATATTCTATATCCATTGACCTGTCACCTCTGCAAAGGAGTGTGGGCATGTGGCTTCTCATATCTCTTACTTAGGGTCATGCTTGTTCTTTGTAATTATGCTATATTCATTTTCAATTGGTTTATGGTTATTGTTCTTTGCATTTATGACATACAGTTCTTTCAATTGTCTTAAATTTTTTTTCTGTTGTAAGACCCCTTTCTCTGACACCAATATTCTCCTTTTGATGATACACAGCTACAAATCATGGAACACCATTATCTCAGAAGAATCATAACTGCAAATGTTTCAAAAGGTGGATCAGAATGGTGGGCAAAAGCCAGCTGAATGCATGACCAGCAATGACTTTTACATGAGAGTAGCACAATGCAAATCATTAGAAATTCATAACTATTAAATTAGGCATACTGGTTATAGTGACAATGGGTGGCAGCCTTGAGATAGTAAAAGAAGTAGAGGAATCAATGCATGGAGGAATTCTGATTATCCCTTCTGAAGGGAGCATATACTTTTAAAAGATCATGGTTAATCAAAGCAATAAATTGCCACACCCTTAAAAAAATGTAAAGAAAATCTTAATTTACTTCTAAGGAGCAGTGATCTTTTCAAGATCAAGCTACCAAATCATAGCATTCCCTCTCTCCCGTTTTCTGACATTGAATTGGTAAATGACAGTACCATATGACTATACGGTCTATATGGCCAAGAGAGAATGTGAGCCCCAGAAGATGAGAGACTGATTCTAAAAGAGACATTGGAAGAATCTAAAGGCAAAATGTTCCTAATTTGCAATTTTTTAACCATTGCTTTCTGCCATTTAAAATCACTTTCAATATGACCTACATAATACATGTGCTTTTGGGTCACACTACTGAATTTATAAGTTTTATAAGTTTTTCTACTAAGTCTTTAACAAATTTAAGTTGAAGTGAAATTTTTAAAAAAGTCTTCACATCTACACATTTCCACATGAAGTATTACCAGACAAGCTAAGAGCTTCAAGAGTTTAGCCAGTTGGTTGATTTATTCTGTGACTCCTCATCTGCCATTCCACAATGCTTATTCAATAAACAGGACAATTTTTCTAAAATCTGAAGTATGTCAGGACTACGTATTGTCTTTTGGGAAGTCTTTGTAAGTGTTATGTAATATGATATGGTAAAGATCTCTACATCTATTCAGGGTAGGACAAACCCAGGGCGAAGGGAAAGGTATAGGACAGAATAAGGCTTGGATGAGTTTCAAAGAACGTGGCAGTGTCTTACAGGTCAAGAGGCAGAGGAGGAACTTCTGTCTTACTCTCACCTCCATTTGTATCTCTTGCATTTCACTCTGGCACTCTTACTAGTTAGAAACACAAATGGGGAACCTACAGACACTTTGAAAGAATTTATTTGAATATTAAACAGGAAAGCCACATGGCACGATGGAAAGAGAATATATTTTAGGGTTAAAGGACCTGATTTCAAACTTTACCTATGACACTACCTATATGACCTTAGGCAAATCATTGCACTTTATTTGCCTCAGTTTCCTCACCTATAAAATTATGAGGTTGGACTAGATGGCCTTTGAGGTGCCTTCCACCTCTAAATCTATGATACTACACACAGTACTGAAACAATAACAAAAGCTGTCACCTCACAAACTAGATTCCTGGTCATTTTAGTGCCAAAAAATTTTTTTTCACAAAGAATAATTTTTGAAGTAGAAAAAAAATCCAATGTTTAGTCAATTGTACAATACAATATATATCACCTAAGGCCTACCTAGCAACAACTGCGCGCGCGCGCACACACACACACACACGTGCATATTTACTTCCTATTTTCTCTGTATCTATCCCTTTTCTCTGTTTCACTATCTCCCATCTTAGGAGAAAAAAATGAAGGAGAAGAAAGGAGCCTTCAGAGAGAGGAGAATGTATAGCTAGAAAGTGATGCATGGGGGAATGAATGAATGAATCAAAGGCTTCATAGAACAGAGAGTGAACTAAGGAAGGTAAATATTAGGAGAGGAAGTGGGATAAGTATGTATCAGTGGATCAGTTATGAAGAGTATAAAGTTAAATACATACATACATACATACACATACAGCTAGGTCAGCTAGGTAGTTAAGTGGATAGGGTTTGGAATCAGGAAGACTCATCTTCACGAGTTCAAATCTAGCCTCAGACATTTACTAGTTGTGTGATCCTGGGCAAATCACTTAATCCTGTTTGCCTCAGTTTCCTCACCTATAAAATGAGGAAGAGAAGGAAACAGAAAACTACTCCATTATCTTTGACAGGAAAATCTCAAATGGGGTCATGAAGAGTTGGACACTACTGAACAACAACTTATACATACACATATATACATATATAAGTATACTATATACCACATGGCTCTAGCAAATTAAAACACTGAAAGCATTAATAATTAGCATATATGTGTGAGTATACATATGCACATACACATAAAGACATATTCTTCCTAAGGGTAATAATATTCATTCTAATATTTCTTCTCTTCAGCCATACTGGTAGAAATCTGCCTTACGTGGAAGACCTGATGATCATGAAATTTGTTCTGATATCAAGGGGTTTAGCTTTATATCATTGGGAAATTTGGTTCACGTATTATAGTGAAAGTTTTCCTAGATTTGGAAGCAGAAAACCTGGCTTGCACTTTTGGCTCTGCTGATCATTAGTCATGTGACCTTAATCAAGTAATTTAACCTTTATGATTGATTGTTTACTGTAAAATGAGGGATTTAGTCTGGCTAATCCGAGGTCTCCTGCAGCTATGTGATTATCTGATCTTATTTTTTTTTTTTTGGTGAGGCAATCAACTTGCCTAAGCAAGTGTTTGGTCTGAGGCTGGATTTGAACTCAGGTTCCTCCTGACTTCAGGGCCGGTGTTCTATCCACTGCGCCACCTAGCTGCTCCCGATCTTATTTTTTCAGTCACATCTGCTAAGGTGCTGTTGTAACATTTTGGGCCAATAAACTACAATAAAAAAAGTCACCACTAAAAGTGACCCCCTTTAGTTGATTCTTCAGGAGCATTGATCTCAGTTTTGCTTTGTTTTCTCCTTGATGGGCCATCCTGTGCATCTGAAAGCTATTTGTTCCTTCTGCAATTCTGAAATAGCTTTCAGCTGACTGACTGGTGGGGCCCGACTCAAAACCTACCCCTTCAAGTTTTATGTAGATAACAGGTTATGTTTACTTAATGCAATACACAATTAGGACATTTTGCATGGGCCAAAAGCTATAAAACTTCACTGTGCATTTTTCCAAGCTCACCTGTAAGGGTCCCAGACATGAGTTTGTGAGATTCTACCTAATTTAAGCAGTAAATATACTTACTCCTGAATTCTACCCTAATCAAGCACATTCTTATAATTTTAAATGAGAATCCATTGTGGTACAGGAAATAGAGAGGCACAATAGTATATAAATCCTTTGCACTATTTTGTCTGTGAGGAGCATAAAACAATGGTCATTTATTTGTTTATTTATTTTTTTTAGGTAATTCAAATTACGGGTTTGCTTTTCTGTACCATGTATGTATCTCTGGGATGGGAAACAAAACAATCTAAAAATAATGCATGATCTGAGATGAATGCCTTTTCAATTTATTATTTTCTATAATGTAAATGAGTAATTTGGTTTAAAGGTATCATCACACAATGAAAATGTCATTGTATCTAGGAGAAACATATTTAGGGAGGCATAAAGGTTGTATCTTGCTGGAAAAAATTCATTTTCATGTATGATGATGGACTCAAAGTCATAACCAATGAAGCATATTTTACATTTACTACTATGACTATATTATAAAACCATTAATAATTAAAAAAAAAAAAACTATGATAGAACTTAGACTCTGTGCCCACACAGTGAAGGGTAGGCAATTAATTATAGTTTCTTTATTTCAGATCAGCCATTGAATAAAATAAGGTGTGTCAGGTAATGAAGTCACATAAATAGATTTTGGTCCCTTTGCTGTGCCACCAAATACACCCAAATACCCCTCCCTTTGAGTAAATTTTCTTGTAAATAAAATGTTATTTTTATTAGTTTATTGCTGTGGTTGATTGTGAAAAATCCATTTAGTTTTATAGGGTGGTCATATTTTCTAGTGAAATACATGATGTTACTCTCTTGAGTAATTTTTAAATAAATATTACTAACATGGAATGTTAATACCATGCCATTTTCAACTCTGTGATTTCATAAAATTTCAGAGCTAAAAGGAACGTCAAAGCTCATTAAATAAAAACAACCAATATGTATATAGCCCTTTAATAAGTGAGGTGAGTAGCTAAAGTGTAATTACTTCCATTTTGGAGATTAAGAAACCAAGGTCAGAAATGCAAAGTTTCATAGCTAGCGTTAGAGACACAATTTGAATTCAAGTCTCCCCTTGCTGCAAGTCTAGTGCTTTTTTTCCCCATCACTCTATGATTCCTCTTGTCTAATATTCTCTAATGGGATAATATATTTAGATTCAGAAAGTCATCTAATCAAAATTCATTAAATTAGTAGAGTTGATTCACTTCAATTTAATACATTATATTGAGTATCTTATTACCATACACAGTATTAAGTGCTAGAGATACAAAAACAAAAATATAAGTAGTCTCTACCCTGAAGGAGATCACATTCTATTTGGATCCAAGAAATGAACGAACTGAGGTACTGAGAAGTTTAGTGTCTTACCTAAGGTCTCATAGGTAGTAATCTTCATTATTAGGATTTGAACCTAGATCTTTGACTTCAAATCCAGCTGGCTTTTTCATTGTATGATGCTTGCCTGCTTGCTAGGTTGATAAATCATATGCTTAACATACCTGTTACAGGGATATGCTGTCTCTGCTTGGAATCATTTAGTTATGGGAGACTCACTTCTCTTTGGTATTGCATTCATTTTTTTTTTTGAATTGTTAGAAAGTGTTTCCTTATATTGAGGTAAAATCTATCTTTCTATAATTTGGGGGACTCATTTGTCACTTTTTTTTGCCATGTGTGTCCTAAAAAATATTATTCTAAAATCTTCCATGTGACAACTATCCAACTATCTTTCAGATACTTACAGACAAGAAATGTTCCCCCTGTCTCTCTTCTGTTAACTCAACATTACCAGTTTCTTCTACCAAATTTTAGGTCCCATCAGCATTCTTATATCCATTCTCTGGATATTTTTCAGTTTGTCCTTCCTAAAATGTGGTAAGCAGGATGGCTCACAATGAAAGAAATCTAGGAGAGATGCTTTGGCATAGTGACCTGAGATAGCTGACTTTGGAGTAAGGAAGAACAGGCATCAGGTCCTGCATCTAGCACAGATTGGCTCTGCAGTCTTTGGCAAGTCTCTTGCCTAAGTCATTTACCTTCTTCCCAGGCTAGTCGCTAAGACTTTTATGTTGTAGAACAATTGCTGATCTGCATTGGGAAAAAGAGATTGATGACACCACAGGTTTGAAGGAAAATAAAATAAACTAAATAGAAAAAAAAAAAAGCATTGAAGGGAAACAGGTTAGAGATTGACTGCTAGTGGCAGTAAATAAGTAAAAATCATGAAATTGCATCTGTTTTAAATAGATAAGTTAAAAAAAAGTGTCCAGTCTGGAAGTTTGACATTTCCTTCCATGATAAGCAATGAAGAATTGAAGGAATCCCAGAAATTCATGTAGTTCAAAGATTTCATTTTGTTCATGAAGAAATGAGATTTATCCAAGGTTACATGATTGGCAATGCTAAGACTGGCAATCTGTACTCCTAAATCTTAGACTTTCCAATGTTTTGTGCATATGTGTACATGTGTGTATATAACACATAATATAAAATATATATTATATATAAATACATATACACATGTGTGTATATAAAGACATAATAAACATGTAACGAAAATAGCTACAACTTCAGAAATATAGCCTGCACACAGAATAAGAGTTCATAATAAGAGTAGTGTGATACAGTGGAAAGAATCCTGGTTCCGCCGTCAGATGATCTGGGTTCAAGTCCTGCCTTTAGCACTTACTACTTTTGTGATCTTGGGCAAGTGATTTCACTCTTCTGGACTTTAGTTGATGGGTCATACTTGGTGGCCTCTCAGGTCCCTTCAACTGTGGATTCCTGATCCTAAGTTCATAGACTTAAAGCTAAAAGAAACAATCTAAGTCTTCTAGCCAATTTCTTTATTATATAGGTGAGGAAAGAAGCCCAGAGAAGGTAAGTCACTTGCCCCAGGTCAGGATTTTAATTTTAATTTTAATCTGGGTTATTTGACTGCAAACCCAGCATTCTTTCCACTGGATCTCATTGAAATGTTTGATTTCATTTGTCTATAGTTTCTAATAAATAGATTCTTTGAAACAATCTGCATTAGCACAAAAAGTGGTAAGTAAAAATAGCAAGAGTCTGTTATATTGGGAGGTATCAGATGTGTGATGAAATCTGTTTCTTGTGTTAATAAGGTTCTGTTTATCTAGAGGAGAGTTGTTTTACTGAAATGTTCTAGTCTAATTAGTAGCACAGAAAATACTTCCACTTCCTGTATTGAATGGGCATATTTTAAATGATTTTAATTATTAAATTTAAAAAATTGAATATGTATTTGATGAAGCTGCAAATTTGGTCCTGATGAACCACCTCTTAAAAGAAGTCTAAGAACTCAGGACTTTTTTATACAATATTTTCATCTCAAGAGTTTTTTTCTTTGTTAAACAAGAAAAAATTGATGCAATGTTATATAAAATGAAATAAAAACCCAAATAAAAGTATATTTTGAGTCTTTTTTAGGCTCTATTCACAAATAATGTTCTGCCAGTGGAATGGAAGTTTGTTTTTTTTAAATTCATGGTAAAGACAGCAAAGTCCAGACCCTCTATAGTATGCTGCTTGATGATGGCAAGGTGATTTCAAAGGAGGAAAGATGGTCAATAATGGTGTGGACCTTATCCCATTCATTGTCTTTCAGGGTTCTGTTGCTTTATGTTTTCAGTCTTTATGTGACGTCATCTTACATGTTATTTATAGGCCCAGTATTTTGCCTGGCACGTTTTAAAATTAATGATGAGAAAATCTTAAAGGTGCTGATGGTTCGGTTTATTTACTACCTTCCTTTCTCTTTTTTTTGCTCCTCCTCCCATTTAAAATGTTTCTATGAACTATCATAGGTTAAACTTTTGCATTTCATATTAAACTTAAAAGTTTATATTTATAATTTAAAAAGTAATGGGATAGTAGCATGGTGCAATGGAAATATTTAATCAAATCAGGAGATATTTAATCAAAATGAAGTTACAACAGGACAATTTGTTTCAAATTCTCCTGTATTAGTATGAGTTCTAGACCCATGATTTCATCAGTCTAGGGAGTTTGCCTGGAAGAACTTTATTTGCAATTTACAATATTACACCAGGGATTTCTAGCCTGTTTTTTGTTTGTTTGTTACTGTTGTTGTTATTGTTTTGCCATGGAATTTTTTGTCAGGCTGGTCTATGGACTTCTTGGAACAATGTTTTTAAATGCATAAAATAAAATACACATAATTACAAAGGAAACCAATTGTGTTAAAATAGTTATCAAACTTTTTTTTAAATCAAATTCATGAACTCCAGATTAAGAATCCCTTTCTCAGAGAACAACTTCGAAAACAGATGTTAAGCAACTTCCTAAAGTCACACAATCAGTATGTAGCAGAGGCAGATAGGTCTAGAACACAGATCTGCTTGTCTCTGAGGTCAACTCTAATCATGACAACACATTAATTTTCTTATATGTTAGGCTGGTAAAGTGAGGTAGTATGAGGTAGTGTGCAGTGTAGTGGATTATCTGCCTGACATTGTTACCAGGCAGAACTTGGTCCAAGTGTCTCTGACGCATAATGGCTTTGTAACTGAATAAATCCCTTAATCTATGTGCTACTCCCTAGGATTTAACTAAAGTATAAATAAAATTTGAACTCCACACTGGGAGAACACCACATTGACGAAACTACATGTCCTTCATGTATTTGAGTAAAGCAGGTAGATCTGACATCTCTTTTTTTCCCCTGTGTTCTTTGGTTTATTGTATTTCCAACAGAGATATGTATGATTTACTTTCTTTTGATACTACTGGGATTCCTTTGGTGATAACCATATAGGGCTTTATACTAAAGAGAAATGTTGTAGACTAGCCTCTTGGGCAGACTGAAGACCAGTGATTTCTTTGATATCCTGGTACATTTTGCATTGCTGATTACAGCTTTCTAATCAAGACTGTACTGTGATCTTAAGTGGGCCATTTATGTTGTGAATTCTCATTTGCTATTTTTGCATGAGCTGACAAACTTAAATAGAATTCTCAGGTAATTTTTTGCCTGCAGTTCTATTCTTTTGATTTTTTGCCTTAGAAGTTGAAATGTAAGAGAATAGTTGTTGCATTACTGTTGTTATTTGATAAGATTCTGACTTTTTTCCCTCATTTTTTTTAATGTAACAGACAGCTACAGTGAATGGTAGTTAATACTGGAGAATAGAGTGAACAAAGATATAGCGAGTGATGAAACTGCCAAAACCTTCCCAGATTAACCTGACCCTACTGCAATCACTTCTTTAGTTTTATCCCCTCCAAAGTTATGTACTGAATTTGTATTCGATGATTCCACAGTCATTGATGTGTTGGTCTGTAATTGTCTTCAAATCATTTTGTGTGTATGGTTTAGCTTCCCATCTGAATTGTGAGTTTTTCCAAGATGGATTGTGGGAACATCTGTTCCTTTACTACAGTGGTCTTGAATTCAAATGGGGTATTTGTTTTAAGTTAATAGAAGTCATCTATTACTCTCTAAATCATTGTTTCTCTTCACAAAGGCTTGGCAAACCAATTACATGTTCATCTGAGCAAAGGGGCAAAGGGGCAAAGGGCTGCAAAACAAACCTTGGAGTCTGAAAGCTACCCAATGCAGTCCTAGTGCTATTTGCCCTTCTGGACTGGCTCTGAGAGTTATGCTTTAGTGTCTTGTACAATGCTTTTTGCATAGTGAGTAGACAGAAACTCCTTGGTCACTGATTGATAAACGTTTGCAAAAGAAATGTGTGAATTATCCATTTCAGTTTGAAGAATTGTATGGATTTTTGGCCAAAGCAATATTGAAGGGTAGGGATTAAATATAAAAATTAGACATTAGAAATGAAGAAGTGCATCAACTTTTTAAAATTAAGCATGTCTTCTAATTATGTGGCATGGGTAATGAATCCTATAATACTACAGTCTCCGAAGAATTGAGCTGAAGATTAATCTAAATGGATAGGCAATGCAGAATTGCTTGGTGGGTATGAGCAAGTACAACAAGGAGTTATAAACAAGACATAGTATCAATGATATCAAAGACATATATTATCAAACAAAGAAGACAGATTGGTCATGTGGTGAGAGTTGGGGATAAAAAACAATGCCCAGTGTTCATGCACCATGTTGGATGGTCCTTCTCTGGTCAACTAATGGAAGGACATGAATAGAAATTACATAAGATGGATGGGTTGCTATCTGCATCAATGAAAGCAATACACTTAATGATGAGATCATGAATGAATTTTAATATTTGAATAAACACATATCCCTATGATTCCTATCTGAGAATTCTTTCTACTGAACCCTTGCTGTTATGAGTAATTAGAGCAGATTAATGTCAGGGGGTCTTAAGAACTTTTGATTACTCCATGCCAGGGAAATGTTTTTAAAAGCTCAGTACAATAATTCAAGAGTTTTACAAGTACTGTTCTCATTGGGAAGAAAGTGGTCTTAGGACTTTTAGAAATAACGACAGTTCACAATTTAAATGAAGAAGAAGTATAAAAATAAAGTCAGACCCAATGTGAGATGAATTTAAAGTCAACCTTAACTACCATGAGAGAACAATACTAAATCACTGTGATTTTTGCTGATTGCCACATAAATGCGTTTCTCCTTGTTCTGACCATCACAGTGCACAAATTGTGAGGTGGATGTGCTGGTACATTCTAGGAGAGCAATTCCACTGAACCTTGCTCGATGAATGCCTGTGACTCTGAAAGAGGAAGCTGACTTTTGTCATGGCCAGTATTTTGTGCAATAGCCCTGTGATTCAAGGATTCATTTATACATACTATAATAGGTGTGCCAGACATTTTGTGGGAAGTGAATATTAGAATTATCTTCATTAACAACTCATTTCTGAAATATAGATATTAACATTTATCTTTTTTGCATGTATTATTAAAAAGAATCTAATACTCTGGCATACTTAATTCAATGTAACATGACTTTCTTATGTATATACTATGTGAGATATGCTACACTAGGTGCTAAGGATATAAGGAGAGATTTTAAAAATTCTCCTAATCTCAGGGACTTACCTTCTATAGAAAATACAGGTTATTTAAATGAATGAGTATGTACATGATTATCTGAGTGGCAAGAAAGCACTGACTTTAAGAGGATGAAAATAGTCTTCCCAAATGAGGGCCTCAAAAGTGAATCTTAATGGGAGCTAGGGATTCTGAGAGGCTGATGTGAGGATGGAGTACATTCTAGGCAAAGCACACAGTTTGTAGAACAGCACAGGGACATAACATAATGAGTTTGGGGAACAGTATATAAGTTGGTTGGATGGAAGGAATAGTATATAAAGAGATGTAAAATAAAATAAACTTAAAAATAGGCTGGTGTTGAATTGTGAAGCTCAAGCTGAGGAATTTGTATTTTTTTTTATCTTAGAAGCAATAAGTAGGCTCTGAGGATTTTTCAGTGGAGGAGTAATGTGTTTAGTCTTATACTTTAAAAAATGCCTTTGACTTCTGTGCAAGGATGGCTTTGGAGAGGGAAGAGACTAGAAGCTAGAAGTTCAATAAAGAGGCTATTACAATAGTCCAGGTGAAGAGTGGAAAAGGCATCAATGGTGGCAGGTGGAGAGCAAATGGAATGAAGAAAAAGAAACTTATGAAAATATTGGTGTGGAGTTTAAAATCAATGAAATTTGGTAACTCATTGGATATGGAGGTGGGGAGTGAGAGTGACTAAGAAAGAGGAGTTGAAGATATCATCAAAGTGGTAAACCAGTATCACCAGGTGGATAGTGGTCTCTTCAGCAGAGACAGAAAAGTTGGAAAAACAGGTGGGTTTAGGAGAACAGATAATGAGTTCCATTCTGGTTGTTTACAGTGTTACTGCTGGATGTGTTATCATTATATGTGCTTTTAAGTTGAAATCTTGGAAAGGTAGGTTGGAGTTGTATTACGAAGGGCTTTAAATGTCAAACTGGGGAATTCATATTTTGTCCTGGAGGAAATGGGGATCCACCAAAAAATCTTAAGCACAAAAGTGATATGATCAGACCTTCACTTTAAGAAAAATACTCTGACATTTGAATAGAGGGGAGATTTAAAAGGTGAGAAATGTGATACATTCCCTTGTGAGAGGTTTGCTGTGAATTAGGCACATACTTGAACATGATGAGAATATGATAAAGGGTAGCATAGTATTTGTGGTGGAAACGGTGTTGGACTTAGAGTCAAGAGACATAGGTTTAAATCCTAGCTTTGATGTTTATTGTGCTACCATGAACAAATATCTTAATCCTCCACTGTCAGTTTTATCATCTGTAAAATGGGAATAAATAATGTGTGAACAACCTACCTCAGTGAACTCATTCAATCTGTTAATAAATATTTTAAGTGCCTATTATGTGCTTGGCTCTATGTGAAGTGCTGTGGATGCACAGAAAAGTAAAAGGTTGATCCTCCACACAAGAAACTCACAGACTAATGCAACATGTAAACAATTAAGTTCAAACAAGCTATATAGAGGATAAATAGAAAATAATTAACAGGGAAAAGGCACCAGCGTGAAGAGGGATCAAGAAAAAAATTCGAACAAAAGGTTGGATTTTAGTTGGGACTTCAAGGAAGCTAGAGAAGCAAGGAGGTGGAGAGAGGGAGTTATCAGCTAAACGTATTTTAAACCTTGTAACATTGTAACATCTATGATTTATTATTATTATTATTATAAATATCAGAAATTATGGTCTCTTTTGTTACCAATAGCAGACATTATCACACCTTTCTAAGATGATTGGCTCCAGATCAGAGATTCAACCTTGTGGCCATGGAAGTAGAAAGAGATAATGCGTATAAAGTGGTATGCCAACTTTAAAGCTTATATAAATGTCAGCTATTATTAGAACAAAGCTAATTTCCCCATATGGAAAATGAGCTCATTAGCACCATAACCAACTGAGTTATTTAAATACAGAAAGTAGCTAATAGTAAGAGACTTTAAATTACAATGTGCACAAGCTAAATACAAATATAAGAATTGTATTGGATTTTATGGGATTTCCAATTGTGGAATGATCTCTTAGTTCCCTATTCCGTGGTGCTTAGTGATTGTGAACACCTTCCAAAAGATATTAACAACATTAAATCCTTTTAAAAACATCCATGTACTAAGAAGAAGAAATTTTATTATTTTGGAGTCCATTATTTATTTATTTTCACCCTTTATTGATTGATTGATTGATTGATTGATTTTGAGATCTGAATTCCTTCCCTCTCCCCCACCCCTTGTCTACCTATTGTGAAGGCAAGAAATGTGATATCAATTATACATGTGAAATCATGCAAAACATGTTTCCATATTAGCCATGTTACAAAACAAACAAAGAAACAAGAAAAACGAAGTTAAAAAATTATTCTGTGGAAGCGGATATTATCTTTCATCATAAGTTCTTCAGAATTATCTTGCATCATATCTAAGTCATTCATGGTTGCTCATCATACAATATAACTGTTACTGTGTAAAATGCTCTCCTGGTTCTGCTCGCTTCACTGGAAGATTTTTTAAAATGACATTTCTTATATCACCTTGCATTGGCATATTATTTGCTTTTATTTCTTCTGATCTGTGTCCACAAATAAATGTCCTTTCGAATGTTATCAGTAATGGCACCATTCTATTTCAAGTAAACTCTCACTATGTAGTTTTGATCATTTAGAGATGCCTCACATAAAACTGTCCTAGTGAACTTTGTTTGGTCATAACATTATTAATACTGCCTGACAAAACTCTGGTTGGTCATCTTTCGTTCTTGAAGAGGACCAAAATGATATCACTATGTTGCATTGAAAGTACAATGTGCCCTACTGTGGCTGATCAAGCCAATATGAGCTCAGCAGAAATAATCCACACAAATATTTGGAGTGGAGATGGCTCTAAATTTGTGCATTTCATGCTTCTTTTGGGCTATGCAACACCAAAAGTACTAGTCTTCCCTTAATACACTTTAAACCCCAACCAAAGTCTACCATCGTATCAATGGATCAAATCAAAGCTCATAGATTTTAAGCTAGAAAGGAAGAGTTGTTTAATCAAAAGCTCTCATTTTATAGATGAGCAATGGAGGGCCATGGAGGTTAAATGATTTGCCCAAAGTCACACAGACAGTAGGTGACAAAGGTAGGATTTGAACCTAGGTCCTCTAACTCTAAAGTCAATGTTTTGTTTTATTTTTTCTTACTATATAGTAACGAAAACTTCTCATTTTAACTTCATGTCATTGTTTTAGAGGAAATAATGGTGAATGTATATAGAACATTTTATGTAAATCAAATATTAATATGATAAAACCTGACTTACTTTGTCTAATTTATAAGATTTGGAGCAAGCGATTGGCAGTCACTCAGGCCTTTACTGGTATGTACCAATCTCTTTAGCCAGGAGTTATCTGGTGATTTTGACTTATCATGCACAGATCAGGTTAGCTTCTACCTATTCCTTAGAGACCCAGAGTGTTTCAGTCTCTCCAGCTTCAAGATCATTATTAGACAATTCATTTAGTCTAGTAAAAACATGGTAAAATTAAAAGGCTGACAATTTTATCATAAAATGAGACAACACAAATCCTCCCTGCCTGCTTCCCCCAAGGTAAACCCCATCTCCCAAGTTAGAGTTGATTTCTACTCTATTCTCCTAAGCTGAGAAATACAACTAGGAAGCTAATTTGCTTAATTAAAAACTTCTCATCTCCACACATTACAGGGAGAATCACATTAGTTAACTTATAAACAATTGCTGTAGTTTAAATTTCCCTTTCATCTTTGCTGGTTAAGGTAGTATTTGCTGGTTGGCACAAGTTGCACATTCTAAGGACTTTGAAGGCTTCTGCTAAAGCCTAAGTCATGCCTCCCTACTTTGAAGGATGGTGGAGTGGTGAGCTGCTCAAGTTGATACCACAAACTTAGAATTGAGGAGAGACCAACACCATTGCTTTTTAAATCTACCTGAAGGTAGTCAGATGGGTGCATGCATTGTATAGGGCTTCCAGGAAGTCAACAATATCTATACATTTTTCCCCCTCAAAAGCATTCTGGGAGATACAGTCCAAAAGCGGAAGCATTTCCCAGAAGCCTGGCCCTAAACCTTCTGTGGGGACCCTGAATTACATGGTCAAACTTCCATTGGATTTCACTCTTTCCAACTACTTCTATATCAGCTCAGAAATCATATTTACTGCTATATTATAATTCCGTTTATAGTGAGAAAATATTGATCATATGTCATTTTCTTATTGATCCTACTTACAAGTATTGATTTTGCCTCCTAACTGCTTTTGTCCTGTAACTGCTTACAACATGGTTCTTTGACTCCAAATTTAGTTCAGAGTTCAGCATGCCTGTAATGGGTTAAGTTTAAAAATACAACATTTCTGCCTCAAGGAATTTAACTGATGTTGGAAAATCAGTGAAAAAGCAAGGAAATTTGAGCCTGATATCTTTATTCAATCAAGCTGTTCTTCAAGGATGTCTGGTTTGCTGTCCAAATGTCTAGACCATTATTTTGTACCTAGACTCAAACAAATTACACTTCTTAGTTTCATGAGAGAAGAAAGGGCGTCATTGCTAGCCCCTATTACCAAACTTCCAACCAACGTTATTCCTTGTGCTCTGTAACCAATCATGTTGCCCTTATTCCCATGATGTCATCTATTCTCTGTTTTTTGTTCTGTACTCCCCAAAACCTATGTAAGGGGAACTGTCTTCTTGCTTGAGGCCTTTTGGCATTATAGAGGCAAGCAATTGATTCTTTTATTGACAGATAGCATGCACCTGCTAAGAAATGTTGTCTTGCTTGAAGGTCTGCCTCAGTTTACCCTTTTGTTAAAATTCCACGACAATACATGCATACACACATATATAAACATATATGCATGAACATATGCATATCTACACAGGTGCCTATGCATGTTCATATGTATGCTTGTATGTACATGTGAGTCCACATACATTTTCAGTAGTGTTAAACTAAGAAAGAAATGGATCCCTGATGGCCATTAGGAAACCAAAATTTAATATAGCTATGCTATATTGTATTTTTATTCATTTTATTAAACATTTCCCAATTACATTTCAATCTGGTTTCCAATGTACTGGACAGTTTTTACCATGGCCAGCCTGAGCAACCATCTAATCTATATACATATATAAATTTGTATTTTGTATATCTGAGGCTAGCTCTTCCTTTGACCTTAGAAATAAATGATCCAGAAAGACATAGAGAATTGCTGATCATTTTGTCATCTGAACAAATATCAAGCAAAATGCAAGTGTAGGAGATAATTATAGAACTAAGAAATATAAAAGCACAAGTCATTATAAAATGACTTTTCATAAAAATATGTGGGACTAGAACTAGAAAGAATTTCATATTTGATTCCAAGTTTAAAAAGACTATATAAACAACATTTGAGACCACAAGGCACTGTTTGGTTTATGCTTACACATTTAAAAACTACAGTTGTAAATTAAAAGTTTATTGATATTCAGAATTGATAAGCCACCACATATACCTAAATAAAATATAATAAAGAGACCTGTTTTAAAATATATGCCAAAAAGAAAGAAGTCTAGTTCTTTATCTCTTTCTACTCTTGGATAGTATCTTTAAATATAGAAATTATGATAGGGCAAGTTTAAGATGAGGTGTGTAGCATCTTGAATAGGAAAATCTGAGTTCAAGTTTGCCTCTGATTTACACTAAATCTCTCATTTATTAAGACTAAGTTGCATAGAATATGCCAGTTTGCATGGGCAGAGGAAGTTTCTCACTGGGAGATCCCTACTCTAATAAAGTGAAAGGTCTAGGTCCAGTCAACAAGTGCTTAAGGTAGGGTGGATGTAGTTGGGGATAGATAAGAAATCACAAGTTTTAGAATTTTTTTTTAGCTAGAAAAGATTAGAATTGACTTAGTTTAATTATGTCATTTTATCGATTAGGGAACTGAAGCCCTAAGAGGTAAAGGCAAAATTACTTGTCTAGAATTGGGGCAGAATAAAATGGGTTATCACACATTTGCATCAGTATAAAAAAGCAGTTCCTTTTTCATGGTATCAGAGTCAGTGAATCTAAATCCTCCGAGGAATTCAAGTTTGCAGTTTTTCCATCCTGAATATCAGGCTTATGCTGACACTCTTTAGACTGGTAGTTTTTCATTTATTTCTCTCTTTTCCAAAATTAGGTATCATATAAGATACAAAAGATAAGAAATTAGGGTAGTCACATCTATCATGTAAATGTGATTTTCCAGAAATCATATGTCATTAGTTCTTTGGAAGAACTTGATAATTCCTATGGGACTTTACAAAGAAAAAATAGATCTTGATTTCCAATTGGGCTCTGAGAATTAGGGCAGGAAAGAACCTTAGAAATTAGTCAATCCAAACCTTTCATTTTATAAATAAAGGAACACAGCACAAGATAGTTACCACCATAAGTTTGCTTTATGCTCAGGGTCACAAGGGTACTGCATGAAAGTGCAGGGATTTGAACTCTGGCCTTTTGAATCTGAATTCAAGTTCCTTTTCTACTGTTCTTATAGCATCGTTATTTATCTTTTTCTATAGTGTTCCTAAATTGTATGAGTCCCCATTACTTGTGTAATGTTTCTCAGATTTAGGACATGGATAAGATAATTGAATGTCATTGGCCTCTAGAAGCACCTTGTCTCTCACTTGTAAACAAATTAAAATTGGACTATTAAGATTACCCCGTGTCTATCTTTTACCCACATGATCCAATTTACTTCTAAAGCATGCAAAATATTTTTGTGGCTCTTGGAATGTTCTTGAAGTAGATTTGGAAAACAACATTTTTCTGTTTCAATTGACTTTCTAATGGAGCACTCCATTAGTGAATAAAGTGAATTAAGCAAAGTGAGTAAAATTCACTCCAAAGTGAATGAAGACATTTGGGCTCTGAACAGAATAACAACCAATAATTTTGGTATTGGTGGCAAACTTCACAAAATGTGCCCAGGTAAGCAACATGAAGTTCACCTTCATGGTAACTTAAAAAAAAATAGTTCAGTAGGATGGACCCGAGAAAGAAGTACCTGGAATATTATGGCCTGTAGGATGGCAAGTAGGGACTCCATTAGACACTGTCCTATGTTGCATAGACAACTCGGAAATCCCAAGACAGGCCCTCAAAGGCTACCTCTGAGAGACAGTTGCTGCTGGGAAATTCATCTCAGGGCTGTGAGAAGAAAGGTCAGGCCTGAGAAAGCCCACACACTATGAGACCTTGGTGGGCTGAAGACACTTGCCATCTGGTAGCTTCCTCTTTTAATTTATTCTTTCAACTAAGCTCAGTTAGCTAGTTAGGCTCATGTCTTTAAAAGAGAAATTGTCACCTTGGGGTCATCAAGCCTTAGTTATGGTTCTGTAAGATTGAAAAAAAACACACAAAAAACTTTTCATATTCAATATGTCTTCCTTTTAATGCAGTGATGTTTTATATGATATGGTACCAAGTTCACAAGACTTAGACACATTCTTTAATTCTTCGTCATGGAATACACAAAATTGGATATTAAGTATGTATGGCTTTGATAGTTTGTTTTCCTCCCCAAGTCTAGCCTTGATTGTATAGTTGAAAGGCTTTCAAAGTTTTTTTTTTTTAAATTCTAATATTAAAACACATAAGCTAAAATGAACACTTCCATGTAAAAGTAGAATAAACAAGATGATGTAACTCTGTAACTTGATTATATATTTGATGTTCATTTTAATTACATAAATTCAACATATAACTTTTAAAGCTGTCTGGCTTTTCTGTTATACCTTCTTTCATTTTTTAATGTTTGTTTTGGTTTCTTTTTGGGAGGAGGGGGGAAGCAGCAACCCAATTTCTATCTTACCTTCTTTCTCACAATTTCCCCACCCCATTGAAAACTAAAACTTTAATAATAATTTTTTTTAAAAAAAAACAACCTAATATGCATAGTTAAGCAAAACAAGTTGCTCAACATTGGCCATTTCAAAAAATGTATGTTCCCTTCTACATCCTAAATCCATCTCCCCTATATCAGGAGGTGGATAGCATGATTCATCATGGTTCTTTTGTATCATTTAATTGTGGAAGTTTTTTTAATTGTTCTTTTTACATTGGTGCCAATTGTACAAATTTTTTTTCTGATTCTGCTTACTTTACTGTGCATCAGTTCATGCAAGTCTTTTCATGATTCTCTGAAACCGTATCTTTTATCATTTCTTATATCCCAATAGTTTTCCATTACCTTTATAGAGCAGAATTTGTTTAAACATTTCCCCATTGCTGCACACCTTCTTAGCTTCCAATTGTTTGCTGCTACCAAAAAACTTGCTATACATATTTGTTTGTACATTTGTTTTTCTGTGATCTCTATGGGGTACAGGCCTAGTAGTGGTATCAGCAGGTCAAAGGATATGGACAGTTTAGTGATTTTTAAGCACAATTTCAAATTGCCTTCCAGAATAGTAGAACCAAAACACAGTTCCTGCTTTCCCACAATTCATCCAATAATTGTCATTTTCCTTTGTTTAAAAAATAATTTTTGCCAGTCTTATGGTTGTGTGGTGAAATCTCAGAGATGTTTTAATTATACTTCTCTAATTATTAGTGATACGGAACTTTAAAATATGAATCTTGATATATTGTATTTCTCTCTTTGAAAATTATACATATTTTTGACCATATTTGAATTGGTAAATTATTTTTGTTCTTATGAATTTTAATTAATCAGTTTTTATGCATATGGTACATAAGATCACTTTATTATGTGTGTATACACACACACACACATACATATATATCCTTTTAGGGTAATGAATTCTTCTCTAATCAATATTTGTGAAAAGCATGTTTTTTACTTGCTCTTCTAAATTGTTTATAATGTTACCTTTTATGTCTATAACATATCAACTTGGAGCATATATTTATATGTGATGTTAAATGTTAATCTATGTCTACTTTCTGCCTGTCTTTTTTTTTATGGTTTTCCTAGCAGTTTTTATTAAATAGTGATTTCTTCCTCCAGATGCTGTGGTCTTTTGAGTTTTTCAAACAGTAGGCTGACATATTCACTTGTTTCTGAGTCAGGTTATTGTGTAGTAGATACAGCACTGGGCCTGTAGTCAGGAAGACCCAGGGTCAACTCTGGCCTCTGATACTTACTAGGTAGGTAACTGTGTCTGGGCAAGTCATTTAAACTCTGTATGCCTCATTTTCCTCAACTATAAAATAAGGATAATAATAATACTTACCTTAAAAAGTAGTTGCAAGGATCAAAGGATATTATATTTAGAAAATGTGCTTAGCAGTGTCTGACATATACTAGATACTATATAAATGTTTTTATATTCCTTATTTTTGTATGTTGCATTAACTGATTTGTTCCATGTGTCAGCTTCTCTCTTTGTTTTTAACCAGTAGCAAACCATTTTTAATGACTACTACTTTAATGTAACTTGATAGTATATATCTGTAATATATTTTGAAATATTGTGCTGCTTGAGGCAGAGCAATTGTATTGAAAACACCTCCTCAACCCCATTCCTAAGACTGCTCCTATCTGCTCTTTCACCTCTAATAGGAATCTAATTATCATGAAACTGACTAAACTACATAGGATTCCTTTGTTCTGGGAGCAAGCCCAGATTGGGAGAACATATATTAAGAGTTCATAGATTTTCTAGGATTCGCTTTATTTCCTACAGACATCCAGAGTTTGTAGAGGAGTCAGCACTCATTTAATAGATGTCAAAATGGGGGCTACCGTATCCTAAAATTCATTAGTGCCAAATAGATGTCTAAGCTTACTCATGACATCTTTGGTCTAAATGCAGAGGGTATTAAAGTGCTTTCTCTGCAGGGGCAGCTAGGTGGCGCAGTGGATAGAGCACAGGCCCTGGAGTCAGGAGGACCTGAGTTCAAATCCGGCCTCAGACACATAACACTTACTAGCTGTGTGACACTGGGCAAGTCACTTAACCCCAATTGTCTCATCAAAAAGCAAAAAAAAAAAAAGAAAAAGAAAAAAAGTGCTTTCTCTGCAATACTTTGTTGTAAAATCACAACAGAATTCTTCCTGTATACTAAACTTAGTTCCTTGATGTAAAGGAAAAAGCAACAATAACAACATCAACACTCACTGTATGTAAGAAGTCAAACTCAGAATCTATTTGACAGTGATGGAATCTAGATTAGCAACATTAAAGTAGCAAATAAAAATATTAATATCCTGCCTTTGGGGTTTTAGGCATAGTCAGGCCTATAAACTGCAGTCCTTTCTTATTCTACATTTTAGTTGTTAATCATGGTAAAAGGGAAGTCAGAAGAATGAACAAGAAGTGGTTTTCTCTTCTCCTAAACTTGGGAAAAAATGAATTCTATAAGATCAGTTACACTCTTTTTCAACATACAATGAAAAATTCTTTATAGTTTAGACAGAAAAATCACACAGAAAAAAATTCTGCTTATTTTATACAGAATCCCTGCCCTTTGGTTTGTGTATTCTATTTTTCAGTGGGCTTCATCTCTAGGGCACAGAAAAGATCCAAGTCTAATGCAGTTGGATAGTTTTACTTTGAATGACTAATCATTTTCCAACTATTACTGATGTTAAAAAGAAACATTAAATTAAATTAAAATAATATTAAATTTAAAACATTAAAATTATTCTCTTCTAGCTTTTTCAGTGATTCTTGAAATCTGAGGGGAGAGGACTATTTATTAAAATCATTCAAATTTCATTTTTTATTTCATTAATTAATTCAATGATGATATTTGAAAAGTTTACTATGTATTGTATTGTATTCTATACTATAATACTAGATGCTTGAGGAAGTACGAAGACAATTACAGTATGGTGCCTTCCTCAATTGAGTTTATAAATAGGGTGTATGTAGCATGGCAATATGCAAATATTTATATATTTCTGTGTAAGAATATATAGGGTAAATGTACAGCATGTATATGTAGTGGGTGTATTACATAGTATGTTTATGTATTATGTGTGTATATTTGGAGTATATGTGTTATATATTTGTATTATATTACATATAAGATATGTTTATACATGATCATATGTGATATCACATATATTATCATTGAGGGGAACATGCCATATATAAAATATTCTATATCATATGACATATATAGAATGTATACAGACATTATGTATAACATACACATTGTATATTTATATACAAATTATGTATAATATATATATACTCTAAACATATATAATATACTATAGATCCATACCCCATATATTTACATACATACAAATATATGAAAAAATATATGTGTAGTACCCACTACCCATAAGCTCAATTAAGGCAAGGACCATGGTGTCATTATGAGGCATAATAAACATAGTAAACTCTTCTATATTGACAAACGAAATTTTATCACCAAAAGTTGAAGGCACTACTAATGAAGTTGTTACTACATTCATCCCCAAATGGCTTTTAATTAATTATTTTCAGATGAGTTATAAGTAGATTTAATTTTCCCAAAAGGTTACAAATGCTTGTCGTCTTGCCTTGTTGCCTATGCTCAAAAGTTAGGAAAATAAAGAACAACAACAACAAAAAAAGTTGGGTTGACCTGGGTTTATTATTCTTGGAGAAAAGAAAATGGAGGGATTATTTAAAAATTGTCTTCAAGTTTGCATAGGAATTTTACAAAGAGAATGGAAAAAGTTATTTTTCCCATCCGATGAAGATCAATCAAGGAAACAAGCTTTAATTGTTGTATAAGTATTGCAAGCTAGCTCTAAGAACAGATTTCTTGAACTTTAAAATGGATTACCAAGGAATGTCATGGCATCTCTTTAAGAAGTTGTTAGAAATTAGTGGTCATGTGGCCTGCTTGGTCAGCAGATTATCCAAGCATATTTCAGTTTGAAGGATTAGGGAAATACTGTCTGACTTGAAGCCCTTTTCAGCTGCAATTTCCAGGTGGTGACTCAAACACATTCATTTGTTCAGGCTGCCAGACCCTAGCCTTCACACTGCTGTTTTCCAAGATGCCTTTTTTCTCTTTTGGTTTCCTGTGGCATGTATACGCATCCTCTCATCTGCAATGAGAACAGAGATACACAGAAGTGATTCTAAAAATTCAGAAGGGAGCCCTTGCTTTTTCAAGAACTTAATAGTGTTTGGAGTAGGAATGAAGATGAAAACTCATTTACTTTTCAGGGATTTTTCTTCTTTTCTGGGACTTCTATGGAAGAGTTAATGGGAAGACATTGGGGATCACACATTCTTTCTAAACATTTTATTTAGTGATAATCAGCCTAAAAGTGTTTACTTTAAATTGCCATACTAGCTGCATTTTCTAAAAAATGTAATTCTTTCTTTTAAATGGGCAATTATATTCAAAATACACTGTTTGGGGGATATTTTAAAAGATCTTATTGTAATTATTTTATGAAAAAAAGAAAGAAAATTATTCTCCCCTAATAGAAACTTGTTTTTTTGTCAGTCAGTATGTTCATACCTTGAGGTTTCTTAAAGAAGGTTATGCTGAGCAAAGTAGAAAGAGGGCTAGATTTGGAGTGGGAGCATCTGTATTCAAATACTTACTGTATCACTGAGTAACCTTGGGCAAGTGTCTTAACCTCTGGTCTCTCTCAGCCACAGTTTTCTCACCTGTAAAATGAATAGGTTGTACTATATGACCTTTGAGGCCCCTTCTAACCTTATACTTATAATCTTATGCACCATTGATTTTTACTTGGCCTCCTACACCAAGCAGCATGAATTTGGTATTTAAATTCCAGACCAATCTAAATGGCAATGAATAAATGGACCCTAACATTAGCTTTTCCTTAAAACTTCAAATTAAAGTTAGCAATTGAAAGTAATAATTCTTTGAATTTTGGCCATTTTCATGTTTGCCAAATTAAAGGTTGAGATTTCCCTGCACCAGAATTTCCTGCCGCTTAAAAGGAAGAGTATTGAATTAGTGTCCAAGTCTTTCCTTACTGTGAGGCCTGCATAATTTTATCAATGACTGGGAAAATCACATGCAGGAAGGGAAGTAGACATTTTGTTAAATTTTCACATGACATATATTATTTAAAGTATATTAATATATCTAGAGGAAAGGCAGCTATATTTTATTTCTTCATATTGCCAACAAAAAAGTGATAATGTTCACGTCAAATAAATTCACAGTATCGTGCTAATATTGATGTAGAGACTTTCTTCCATATATCTTGTTTATCACAATTGCTTACATGTCACCTCTTGAGATTGTGAGCTCCCTCAAAGCAGGGACCATTTTTGCTTTTCTTTCTATTCCTTGTACCTGGCATATAGTAACACTCAATGGGATTTAACCATTATTGAAAAAGCCTATATTACGTACAATGCATTGTGCTAACTTTGAGGACATCAAGCTAGAAAATACATGGACCTTGTCTCAATGATCTTGAGGCATGAAATAATACACACACATAATTATCATGAAAGAAGTGTGACAACCCATAAATAACTTTAATCAACAAGCATTTGTACTTTTGCCAGGCACTCTACTAGGTAATGGGGGTACAAAAACAAAAACCAAACTGTTCCTATAGTCAAGAGAGATATAACACATGTGATGAGGAAAAAAAAAAATCATCCAAAACTGTAGTATCAGGAAAGAAAGATATAGTAGGAGTTTCCTAAGACTAAGTTACAGCATGATACAGATTACTTATTTCAAATAAGCCAGAAATATAAGAATGAAGGAAGGGCATTATTAAAATTTAGGACCTTACAATGAAAATTGTATATGGAAGAAAGGGAGGGCAGAACATTTGAAAGATTGCAAGAGTGGAGAAGCATCAAAGTACAGAAGGTTCGCTGGAGGAAATAAAAGAAGAAGGAATCAAGAAAATTGCTGGTAGTCATAATGGGGACATTAAGAGTTTAGGATCATGAAGGCTTTAAGTGACTATGAGATACCAGGTGTGACCACTCCATTGGTTAATTGATATAGACGATATCATGGTCTTAGGGATTCTGGAGTTAAGTGGGAGGAGATTTTAGAAGTGTTATCAGTATGGAAAGTGAAACTTTGGCATGGATAAAATGACAAAAGGCATAGGAAGAAGCTTTCAAAATTATTAAGTCATATACAAATGAAAATGTTATAAATTCATCTGTTATTTTGTCAACACATTTTTATTGAGCATCTATCAAGTATAAGATATAGGATTTGGCATTTTGGTTAATAAAAACATATTATATGACATGATCCTGTATTTCATTTCATTCTATGAGAGTTTAATTCTTCCCATACTTTTAAAATTCATTTTGTACTTTGCTAGCAATGTACTTTACTCATTCACTTTGTCTTAGCACATGAGAAATCAGCCAGGAGGATACTTACTATATTGAAGTGCTTAGTACTAATTCTTTGTGATACCAAATGGCTTCAATTGATCTGGAAAACCTTTCTGGGCTGGAGAAAATCATCTTATGATACTTCATAATAAAGCAGACTAAAATAAGTTACTGGTATGTAAAGTTCCTTGGACAAAGTGACAATATATTTACTAAAGCAAGATGCCTTTTTGCATCTGTGCAAGACAACCATCCTTTTATAATGTGACATACCTAAGGAAGTTCCAAGTCTGATAGAAAATAATTGAATTTGATTTAGCCAGTTATGGTGGCTGCTTCTCTATCCTCTACCTCTCATTCATACTATTTTAGGCAAAGGTAAAGGAATCATAGATGGTAAAATGCAATAAACATTTGGTCTATAAATCCTCATCTTATAAAGGATGCCAGGTTGGACAAAGAGATAGGCATAACACCAGAGGAAGTACTCAGTTATATCCATCTGAAACAACTGCAAAGAAAGTTTAAGTCATGGTTAATGTCTTTTTATCTCTATATAACAATAAATATATAGAGAATAAGTAATAAGAAAATACATTTGAAATCTTAAACATCTAAAAAAATCTGTGATCTCCATTTCAGTGATAGGATTGCAACCCAATACATCCCTCTACATTCTGTATAATTTTCATCCATGTTTACCCCTAAGTATCAGAAGAGGTTTTCTAGATTGTATTCTTGTATATTTCTCTACATTGTATGGATACACATGGAGTGTGTGGAGCACATGGACTCATGAATACATCAGTTATCCCTTACTATTGCTATGTGGCTGATCTTTTTTTTCCCCCTTTAGTCACACATTTCTCTGATGACATGATTTGTACTGCTTACCTAAGCAACTCATAGCTTCTGATTTCTTTTAGACTTGTTGCCCTTTGGGTGATCTTCACCCTTATTCTTTGAGATCTGTGAAATTCTATAGCGAAAAGTCATACAATTATGAGAAAGACAATAGAAATGCACCATGTGACAAAAACATATATACCTCTGGGAAAATCCCTGAACCTAAGGATGTAAGCATATTGGAGAGCATTTGACTGATGATAAAATGAGAGAGATAAAATTTATATCATTGTAGGCCTATACTAGAGATCATCCATTAAGATAAAAAAGTTGCTTTTTGTGGTGGCAAAGAATTGGAAATTGAGATGATGCCCATTAATCGGGGAATAGCTGGATATATTGTGGTATATGAATATAATGGAATACTATTGTGCTATAAGAAATGATGCACAAGTGGACTTCAGAAAAACCTGGAAAGACTTACATGAACTGATGCTGAGTGAAGTGAGCAGAACCAGGAAAACATTGTACACAGTAACAGTAACGCTGTGCAATGATCAACTATGATAGACTTAGCTCTTCTCAGCAATATAATGATCCAAAATAATTCCAAAAGACACATGATGGAAAATGCTATCTGCATCCAGAGAAAGAACTGTGGAGTCTGAATGCAGATTGATGCATACTATTTTCACTTTTTTGTATGTTTCTTTCTCATGGTATTTCCTTTTTGTTCTGATTCTTCTTTCACAACATGACTAATGTGGAAATATGTTTAAAATGGTTGTACATGTGTAACCTTTATTAGGTTTATTTCTGTTTTGTGGAGGGGGGAGGGAGAAAAAATTGGAACTCAAAATCTTATAAAAATGAATGTTGAAAACTATCTTTATATGTAATTGGAAAAAAATTTTAAAAAATATGCTAAGTGGGAAAAAAGATTTTTTCAAAAAGTTGAAAATTTTGTAACAAGGTGTTATGTGTATATGCAAAGGGAAGGAAACTACAGGAATATGTGAAAGGTGTATATGTGTATGTGAAGGGAAGGAAATTACAGGAATATTATATTATATATGAATATATATATAATATGCATGTATGGATGTATATGTGTGTATGTGTATACATATATGTGTGTATATATTTATATATATATAGACATACACACACACACACACACACACACACACACACACACACACACACTAGAGGTGATAGGGAACCATGGAGTTTATTGAATGGGAATTGGGATGTTGACTGACATGGTAAAGTCTATGCTTTAGGAAGATAACTCTGGCAGCTGAATGGAGGGGAGACTATAATGGGAACAGACCTGAGGTTGGCAGGGCTACCAACAGTCTACTGAAATAGTCTAATTGGGAGGGGACAAGTGCCTATATCAGGGTAGTGATATGGCAATGGCAGATTACAGGAGGAAGCATATACAAAAGATGTTATAAAACTAAAAATGACAGGGTAAGTAATTTGCCTAGAGATGCACAGCCAGTATATGTCAGAGGTGGAATATAAACCCATGACTTATTAGATTTGATGCTAGCTTTCTGTACCATGGTACTTCTGAATACATGAAATATAACCAAAAGAAATACAAGTTAATTTTCAAAGGGAGAAGGTACTAGCAGCTGGAGAAAGCCCTCATGTAAGGCATGGCATTTCAGCTGAACTTTGAAGGAGTCTAGGGTATCTCAGAGACACGGGTTAGAATGGAGTGTATTCCTTGCATGAGGGACAGCCTATGTCATGCAGCCATGGAGGCCAAAGATGTATTATGTTATGTAAGGAATAGCAAGATGGTCAGTTTAGCTGGATGGAAGGGTATAATGTATAATACAGCTGAATGTGTCTGTTGGAGCCAGCTTGGGAAGGACTTAATTACTTAATTAAGTTTGTACTTCATCATAGTGGTAATGGGGAGCACAGGAGTTTGTTGAGCAGGGAAGTGTCGTGGTAATAGCTGTACTTTAGGAATATCACACTGACATATGAATAAAGGATTGAAAAGGGAGAGATTTTAGACAGGGATACAGAGTAGGAGGATATTTCAATAATCCAGATGAGAGGTGATAAAGCCCTGAACTAAGGCAGTGGCATGTTAGGGAAGAGAATGGGATGTATGCAAAAGATATCATGCAGTTAGAATCAACAAGGCTTGGCATTCAGTTGACTATATTGGGTTAGAGAGAGTAAGGAGTCAAGGATGTCATTGACATTGAAAATCAGAAGGTTTGGAAATATGGTAGTGCTGTTGATGGAAAAATAGGGAAGATCATAATAGAAGAGTTTACATGTCCGCAGCTCTTTAAGGTTTACAAAAAGTCTTCAGCTGCTTAAGGAAAATCATAAGCAAAACAAAAAATCTAGAATATGTTAAAGTTTGATCTCCAACCTTCTAATCTTTTATGCATACATTTAAGCTAGGTATTTATTATATATATTATATATATAATATTACATATATATATAATATTAACTTCTTTTTGAAGTTAATAAGCAGGTTGGTTTCAGGTTTGGATATCTGAGTTTGGATACTACTGGGAAAAGTTCTCCCCCACTGCCCCCCTTATTCCAGTACCATCTGTTCCATGGGGTTTGTTTTCATCCCCTATTTTTCAGTGTTCTTGTTGAGCTGTCAACAAACTGTCAATTAATTATGAAAAACTAACTTATTGTGAGAGCTTAGCATCTTGGGAGATAAAACTCATGATTCAGAATATCATGGGATTGATTATGGCCCATTAATTTGTGGGATATCTTCTGTAAATGGGGGTTCTGTTCAAGATTTGCTAATGAGATATTTGAGTCACATAAGTGGAAAACATTGAAAGAATGAAAAAAAAATCTCATACACTGAGTTTAGCTAGTAACCTTTTGGAATTTTATTCTTAAGGTAGGAATTATATTATTAGCCCAGTTTCACAGGTGAGGCAAGAGTGTTGAAAAGACTTACAAGGCCTCAGTTACATAGTGGTGGTGAAAAAGAGTAGTGGACAGCACTATATATGGAACTCTTATAGTTAAAAAGTATATTTGGAGTTCTTTCTTCTTTAAAGTTTTCAAAGCATTTAAAGTACATTATTGGTCCATTTAATCATTATAATAACTCAATGAGTTAGGTGTTATAATTATTCTTATTTTAAGAATGAAGAAACTGAAGGTCAGAGAGTTCATGTAACTTAAGTAGGGCCACATTGCTAGCATAAGAGACAGAACATGAACTCAAGCCCACCTGACTCTATATCCAACATTCTTCCCATTATACCACATTGCCTCTAGTTAATCTATATGTCAAAAGTTAGAAGTTCAGTTCTTAAAAGAATAATGTCAAGTTAATGAACTTTTGAAATAGCCACTTGGTGACATGATATTTTGTGTGCACATTTTTCATAGGTAGAAGAAATGGTCAAATGTAGCTATAAGGAATATTATAATCAATCATTAAGCTTTTGTTAATTATCTACTGTCTACTAAGAACTGTTCTAGGCATTGCGGGATACAAAAACAACAAAAAATTGGAACAGTCCTTGATTTCGAGGAGCTAACATTCTATTGGGAATGAAAACATGTATGTATGCACACATACATGTATGTGTGTATATGTATATATGTATACATATATATGTTATTCTATCCACAAATATGTACTTATAGATGTATATATGAGTATATATGCACATGTATATACATGTATGTACCTATACACACATATATTCATGTATATAATACACACATTTGGGTGTATATAAACATATATACATACATGTATCTATCTATATAATTGGGGAAGGTAGGACTAGAGGGTCAGTAAAGTTTCATGTGGAAGGTGGTATGATCAATGTTGTCAAATGCTGCAGAAAAATCAAAATAAATTAGGACAAAAAATGTCATTGCATAAGCACTAAGGAGAGAATAGTGGAAACTTTGGAGGAAAAAAAATCAGTTGAATGTTGGGAATGAGAGCCAAATTATAAGGAGCTGAGAAGTGAATAGGGGAAGCAGACATGGAATCAAAGAACAGACAGTTTTTTCTAGGTTTTTGATTGTGCAAGGGAGGAGAGATATTGGTAGGCAGCTTTTTTTAGTATGATAGGTCAAGTTAATTGTTTAAGGATGGTTAAATTTGGGTAAGTTTTTAGGCAGCAGGGAAGAAAACACTAGATAAGGAGAGATAGGAATGTAGAGGGAGATTATCAAAGAGGCAATATCCTGGAGGAGTTAAGAGAGACTCTAATCAAGTCAACAAGAAAAGAAATTGACCATCTTTTCATCAAAGGCTTGAGCACTAAAGAAGATGATGAAGGATGATGTTGAAGTGGTTTACCATGTGGATTTAGGGAGAAGAAAGATGTTATGACAGGTCTCTCTTTTTAAGAGAAATATGAGGTGAGGTTACCTAGTAAGATAGAGTGGTAAGGATGTATACATATCTTTGAAAGAGAGCAGGATTGGGCATGGTGGTACATGCCTATAATCCTTTGTCTTGGGGAGGCTGAGGCTACTGCATCACTCAAGTTCAGGAAAGCCAATTGACTGTCTTTCTTAAGTCTGACAACAATGTGGAAGGTTTTTGGATGAAGAAGGCTACCAAGCTGTTTAAGGAGGATAGAAATGGCCAAAATTGGAAGTGGATGAATTCAAGATTTCTTAAAATGAGTGGTCACTGCAGTTTCATCCTGGAAAAGATAGGGAGACCCAGTCGAAAGAAAGAAAGAAAGAAAGAAAGAAAGAAAGAAAGAAAGAAAGAA